>NC_143036.1:32847500-33159375 GCF_057628025.1 Oncorhynchus mykiss
CGCCAGAGGAACATAGGAGGAGTAGAATAAGGGTGCGACTAAAAGCAATAAGAATTGGTCGTCTAGAACGTCTGGAACAGAGAGTAAAAGGAGGTTTCTGGGGGCGATAAAATAGCATCAAGGTATAATGTACAGACAAAGGTAAGGTAGGATGTGAATACAGTGGAGGTAAACCTAGGTATTGAGTGATGAAGAGAGAGATATTGTCTCTAGAAACATCATTGAAACCAGGAGATGTCATTGCATGTGTGGGTGGTGGAACTAATAGGTTGGATAAGGTATAGTGAGCAGGACTAGAGGCTCTACAGTGAAATAAGCCAATAAACACTAACCAGAACAGCAATGGACAAGACATATTGACATTAAGGAGAGGCATGCTTAGTCGAGTGATCAAAAGGGTCCAGTGAGTGGAGAGGTTGGTTTAGGGTCACGGCGATTTAGACAGCTAGCCAAGCCAACCGGTAGCAAGCTAGCATAGGATGGAGTCTGTTGTTAGCCACCTCTTGCGTTCGGTCAGTAGATTAGTGGGGTTCCGTGTGGTAGAGGGGATTAATCCAAATCACACAACAACAAAAATAAGAACAATAGATATAGTTATAGAGGCCCGAGAAGAAAACATAATAATTCAAATAAATAAATTGTCCGAATTGTCTATTCAGAATAGCAGCCGGAAAGACAGCTAACGGTTAGCGGGCCGCAGATGGGCGTTCCGGTAACGTCGCGACAGAGGAGCCAGCCGGATCTCCTTCAGGTAGATAACGTCGGCAGTCCGGTTGTGAAGGCCCGGTGGGGCTCCGCGTAGGCAGTGAAACGGGTCCGGATAGGTGACTGCAGCCCAGGAGTGAATGATGGAACTCAGGCGTGATTGACGGAGCTGGCTAGCACCGGAACAATCGATGTTTGCTCCGGAATCGACGAAAGCCGACTGTCACACGGATAGCAGCTAGCTAGCTGTGAGATCCGGGTATGAATGTCCAGAGAGCAGTTGAAATCCAGGGACATGGAGAGAAAAATTGGTCCGGTATGTTCCGTTCCGAGCCGCGCTGCGCCGTACAAAACTGGCGATAGATTTTCGATAGATTTTCGAACTAAAGGACTGCCGATGACCACAAACCGTGGTTAGCTTCTGATTAGCTTCTGGGCTAGCTCCTGGCTAGCTTCTGGATAGTTTCTGGCCAGCCTCCTGGAGTTTCTGGCTAGCTTCCTGAAGGATTGCAGATCTGAGGTAAATAATACTTTTTTATAAATATAAATTGGTGAGGCTGGTTGCAGGAGAGTGTTTAGAAGATGAGTTGATGGAAAATAAAAATAAAATGTATGTGAAAAAAGTTGTAAATATATATATATACAGGACACGACAAGACGAGGACAAAAGACGTCTGAACTGCTATGCGATCTTGGATGAGGGTCCTACTAAAAATAAAAAAAATAAAAATAAAAATACTAGTAATCCTACTAAAAATGCACTGTCAGTTAAGATCACCACTTCATTTTAAGAATGTGAAATGTCAGAACATTAGGATAATTATTTAATTATTTCATCTCATTCCCAGTGGGTCAGAAGTTTACATACACTCAATTAGTATTTGGTAGCATCGACTTTGAATTGTTTAACTTGGGTCAAACGTTACAGTTAGCCTTTCACAAGCTTCCCACAAGTTGGGTAAATTTTGGCCCATTCCTCCTGACAGAGCTGGTGTAACTGAGTCAGGTTTATAGGTCTCCTTGCTCGCACACACTTTTTTCAGTTCTGCCCACAAATGTTCTATAGGATTGAGGTCAGCGCTTTGTGATGGCAACTCTAATACCTTGACTTTGTTGTCCTTAAGCCATTTCGCCACGACTTTGGAAGTATGCTTCGGGTCGTTGTCCATTTGGAAGACCCATTTACGACCAAGCTTTAACTTCTTGACCGATGTCTTGAGCTGTTGCTTCAATATATCCACATACTTTTCCACCCTCATGATGCCATCTATTTTGTGAAGTGCACCAGGACCCTCCTGCTGCAAAGTATCATCACAACATGATGCTGCCACCCCCGTGCTTCACGGTTGGGATGGTGTTCTTCGGCTTGCAAGCATCCCCCTCCCCCTGAGCGGTATGACGGCTGCATGGTCCCATGGTGTTAATACATGTGTATTATTGTTTGTACAGGTCAATGTGGTACCTTCAGGCATTTGGAAATTGCTCCCAAGGATGAACCAGACTTGTGGAGGTCTACAATTATTCTTCTGAGGTCTTGGCTGATTTCTTTTGATTTTCCCATGATACCAAGCAAGGAGGCACTGAGTTTGAAGGTAGGCCTTGAAATATATCCACAGGTACATCTCCAAATGACTTGAATTATGTCAATTAGCCTATCAGAAGCTTCTAAAGCCATTACATAATTTCCTGGAATTTTCCAAGCTGTTTAAAGGCACAGTCAACTTAGTATTTGTAAACCTCTGACCCACCGGAATTGTGATACAGTGAATAATAAGTGAAATAATCTGTCTTAACAATTGTTGGAAAAATTACTTGTGTCATGCACAAAGTAGATGTTCTAACCGACTTGCCAAAACTATAGTTTGTTAACAAGAAATTTGTGGAGTGGTTGAAAAAGTGCATGTAATCTTCCAACTTCAACTGTACCTACACACATATCTACCTACACACGGTTAATGTTATATATATATATATATATATATATATATATATATATTTAGATCTAAAAGGATACCTTTAATGTTTCACTATTTTTATGAAATACACTCATCTGAAGAGCCTCCACTAACTGTCAGATATTTTGAGTGTACTCATGCTTAGGTTTAAGATGGGAAGGTTAAGACAATTAAGTCACAATAATGCAGAGGGTCTACTATGGGGTCTACCACCCATCAACCATGGGACCAGCTCAAGCATTGTAGCTAAACTGCTTAGGTAGAACGCAAGCATTCTGAAGTAGATCATGACAAGGTGAAATAAAATTGCAATTTAAGCTAATGCCAGGAAAAAGACAAACCATCTAGCCAGCTAATTAACGTGTAGTTTGAAGATTACAAGGTGAAGACAACAGGGTTCTAATATCCCATAACTCTTTGCAAATCATGAGACCAGCTTTGCTAATTAAAAACTGCCCTCGTAGTCATTATATTTCTATAGGCGGTAGGCTACACTTCTGGGCAGATCACGCTAGAATCCTGTATGGAAGATATCCATATTACAGGGATTTGCACTAGAGCTATCCCTCAAAAGGCCTTACAATCCCCAGCCACTTTCTCCACGTCAAATACAATAACGTTCCTCTGCAGAGAATGACAATATGTTTCGATTTGATGTGCGACATGAGAGATATGCACTTGTTATGTCAGTGTCATTTCAACAATAATCTTCATTTTAATTTGACTTTACAAACAACAAGAGGGCTTAATTGGAGTATATTTCTTCGGAGCCTAGACCTATATAAAATAACTTAACTGGCTGAGGTAGGCTATGAGGCTTAACAGCCTAATAGAGGTAGGACTGGTCAAAAATGTAGCATCCTACATAAAACAATAATTGAAAGAAAAAAAGTCTGCATTTTCGAACTAAAACAATGTAACCAATAATTAAACACTGTCTCCTCTGAACAGTTGATGTTGTAATATGTCTGTTACTTGAACTCTGTGAAGCATTTATTTAGGCTGCAATTTCTGAGGCTGGCAACTCTAATGAACTTATCCTCTGCAGCAGAGGTAACTCTGGGTCTTCCTTTCCTGTGGCGGTCCTCATGGGAGCCACTTTCATCATAGCGCTTGGTGGTTTTTATGACTACACTCAAAAAAACGTCAAAGTTCTTGAAATGTTCAGAATTGACAGACATTCATGTCTTAAAGTAATGATGGACTGTTGTTTCTCTTTGCTTATTTGAGCTGTTCTTTACATAATATGGACTTGGTCTTTTACAAAATCTTCTGTTGTTCGTGAGTTGTTTATTACATAATGTTGCTGCTACCGACTATTATGACTGAAAAGAGCTTCTGGACATCAGAAATGTGATTACTCACCTCAGATTAGAATTAGTTTTTCTTCCATGAGTAGGACAGGAGGGATATACTACAGACACCCGACCAGGCCCAGATCCCCGTCATTCGCTGGAGAAGGAAACTGAGATTTCGCAGAAAAAGATCAGGGTGCCTTGTAAGGATCAGGGTGCCTTGTAAGGCTAATCTGCCTTTGCCCACATCAGTGACTGGCTTAATCAATAAAAGCATTGAGGACGTAGTCCCCAAAGTGACTGTACACATTCCCCAACCAGAAGCCACGGATTACAGGCAAAATTCGCACTGAGCTAAAGGGTAGAGCTGTCGCTTTCAAGGAGCAGGAATCCCGCTATGCCCTCTGACGAACCATCAAACAGGCAAAGCGTCAATACAGGACTAAGATCGAATCGTACTACACCGGCTCCGATGCTAGTGTAAGGCTGGTCATGGCTCACATTAACACCATTATCCCAGAAACACTAGACCCACTACAATTTGCATACTGCACCAACAGATCCACAGATGATGCAATCTCTACTGCACTCTACACTCCCCTTTCCCACCTGTACAAAAGGAACACATATGTGAGAATGCTATTCATTGACTACAGTTAAGTGTTCAACACATCCGCCACGCTGATCCTCAACATGGGGGCCCCTCAGGGGTGTGTGCTCAGTCCCCTCCTGTACTCCCTTTTCACTCATGACTGCAGGCACAACTCCAACACCATCATTAAGTTTGCCGATGACACAACAGGGGTAGGCCTGATCACCGACAAGGATGAGACAAACTATAGGGAGGAGGTCAGAGACCTGACCGTGTTGTGCAAGGACAACAACCTCTCCCTCAACGTGATCAAGACAAAGGAGACAATTGTGGACTATAGGAAAAGGAGGACCGAGCACGCCCCCATTCTCATTGACGGGGCTGTAGTTGAGCAGGTTGAGAGCTTCAAGTTCCTTGGCGTCCACATCACCAACAAACTAATATGGTCCAAGCACACTAAGACAGTCGTGAAAAGGGCACCACAAAACCTATTCCCCCTCAGGAGACTGAAAAGATTTGGCATGGGTCCTCAGATCCTCAAAAGGTTCTACAGCTGCACCACTGAGAGCATCCTGATGGGTTGCATCACTGCCTGGTATGGCAAACTGCTCAGCCTCCGACCGCAAGGTACTACAGAGGGTAGTGTGTAAGGCCCAGTACATTACCAGGGCCAAGCTTCCTGCAATCCAGGACCTCTATACCAGGGGTTGTCATAGGAAGGCCCTAAAAATTGACAAAGACTCCAGCCACCCTAGTCATAGACTGTTCTCTCTGCTACCGCACGACAAGCGGTACCGGAGTGCCAAGTCTAGGTCCAAGATGCTTCTAAACAGCTTCTACCCCCAAGTCATAAGACTCCTGAACAGTTAATCAAATGGCTACCCAGACCTTTGAATCCCCCCCCCCCCCTCTTTGCTGCTGCTACTCTCTGTTATTATCTATGCATAGTCACTTAAATAACTCTACCTACATGTACATATCAACACCGGTCCCCTCGCACATTGACTCTGTACCGGTACCTTCTGTATACAGCCCCGCTATTGGTATTTACTGCTGCCCTTTAACTATGTGTTATTCTTATCTCTTACTCTTTTTTTGGGGGAGGGTTCTTAAACTGAATTGTTCGCTAAGGACTTGTAAGTAAGCATTTCACTATCAGGTCTACACCTGTTGTATTCGGCGCATGTGACAAATAAAATACAATTTGATTTGAATTCAACTATTAAACTTTAAGAAGGCACTACTGTTAATTGAAATGCATTCCAGGTGACTACCTCATGAAGCAGGTTGAGAGAATGCAGAGAGAATGCCAAGAGTGTGCAAAGCAGTCATCAAGACAAAGAGTGACTACTTTGAAGAATCTAAAATATATTTAGAACACTTTTTTGGTTACTACATGATTCCATATGTCTTATTTCAAAGTTGATGTCTTCATAATAATTCTACAATGTAGAAAATAGTAAAAATAAAAAACCCTTAAATGACTAGGTGTGTCCAAACTTTTGACTGGTACTGTGTGTGACCGAGTACTGTGTACTCACCCTAGCAGAGCTGGTTAGGCTGTTATGTTATCCAGAGCAATGGTGACTGCGACTGTGTTGTCAGACTGTCAGTTCGTAAATTCAGAGAATTTTGCGTTCAGAGCGCACACTGGACGCTCTGGCCTATGAGTAGGGTTGATCTGAACATTCTGACCTCACAGCGGCAGTCAAGCATCCAAGCTAACTGGCTAACATTGGCTAGCTTGCTAGCTATTTCCAGACACATAATGACACTCTGACCATTTTGTTGGCCCTAGCAGAGCTGGTTTGGCTGTTCTCATGTTATCCAGAGCGTAGGTGACTGTAACTGTGCTGCTGGCAACAATTGAATTATGCTTTTTTGCCTAAGTTTACTGACACCGGCCATATTCAATGGGGTTTGAGCGTTAGTAAATACGTCAGTTATTCTGAGCTCTAGCATGCTCAGACAAGAGTGCTCTGAAATCGGAGTAGATGGCCAGACTGAATTTACGAACAAACCCGAAATGGTTACTTGCATAGCGGAGTCTTTTGTTGCAAGGCAAAAGCCATATCTCGGTGTTCTTCTGCCCATCTTTATATTTTCTTTTGATTGGCTAGTCTGAGATGGCTTTTTCTTTGCAACTCAGCCTAGAAGGCCAGCCTCCCGGAGTCGCCTCTTCACTGTTGACGTTGAGACTGGTGTTTTGCAGGTACTATTTAAAGTAGCTGCCAGTTGAGGACTTGTGAGGCGTCTTCTTTCTCAAAATAGACACTCATGTATTGTCCTCTTGCTCAGTTGTGCACCGGGGCCTCCCACTCTTTCTATTCTGGTTAGAGTCCATTTGCGCTGTTCTGTGAAGGGAGTAGTACACAGCGTTGTACGAGAGCTTCCGTTTGATGACAATTTCTCGCATGGAATAGGCTTCATTTCTCAGAACAAGAATAGACTGATGAGTTTCAGAAGAAAGGTCTTTGTTTCTGGCCATTTTGAGCCTGTAATCGAACCCACAAATGATGATGCTCCAGATACTCAACTAGTCTAAAGGCGGCCAGTTTTATTGCTTATTTAAACCAGCACAACAGTTTTCAACTGTACTAACATAATTGTTAAAAGGTTTTCTAATGATCAATTAGCCTTTTAAAATGATCAACTTGGATTAGCTAACACAACGTGCCATTGGAACACAGGCGTGATAGTTGCTGTTAAATGGTACGCCTACGTAGATATTCCATAAAAAAAGATATATCGCCGTTTCCAGCTACAATAGTCATTTATAACATTAACAATGTCTACACTGTATTTCTGATCAATTTGATGTTATTTTAAAAATGGACAACAAAAGAAAATTCTAAGTGACCTCAAAGGGTAGTGTGTATATATTTTGTTAACCTATATTTAACCAGGCAAGTCAATTAAGAACACATTTTACATTTACAATGACAGCATGGACAGAAGATCCACAATAATACCTTGTTTGTCATTAGTTTTCTACACTATTTTAAGCATTTAAGCTTTTAATTAATGTCTGTGACAGATCAAATATATGTTTTTCTGTCATCATAGAAACACTGTCTGCAGTAATCTCTTTCAATCACTTATTTTTTACCCACCCTCATTTAGCATAGAGATCCATTTAAAGATGTCGGGGGTAACTTTTTTGAAGATCTCTCATAATAACAAACACCAGGTTGAGGAGCTGTGGTGATAACGAGATATCAAGCAGCAAGCAAGTGGTTGTTCATTTTCACAACTCCCTCTGGCCCCTACCAAATCTAAATATGAGAATAATGTCCTCGCTTTTCCAATCAATAGCTATTTGTGTATATCAATAGAAGAATTTGGAACCCGCGACCCATGGTCATTACAGAGATCAACTGTAAGACCCTGCCCTACCTGCTGTGCTTGCCTCCTGACAGGTCATCATTGCAAAAAAATATATATGTTCTTAATTCACTTACCTGTATTGATTAACATTTAATATAATTAAAATAACAAAGAGGAGGGGGTGAGTCTCAGATGAAACTGACTCGGAGGCCGTGTGAGCCAAAGCACTGTGGGGACTGACCTGTGGTTCGGAGAACACCTGCTGGATGTTGTTGATGGGGCCGCAGGGCACGCCTGTCCCCTCAAACCTCCTCAGCCACTCGCCTGTCAACTCTTCCAAGAACCTGGGAGCCGGGGAGGAAGAAGAAAGGGCGGGGGGGGGGGGGGGAGTTGTGGTTTGAAGAGACCGCAAAGTGAAGCTTTCAAAATTACAGCAGGGGACGAGGAGTCGGAGGCCACAGCCGGAGCTGTTCCAGAGACACAACAACTCCAGCAAGTGTATGTGGTCATATGTAGACCCTGCACTCAGCTTCCTGCCTTGCCCTCGATCGCAGAATATCCTAAGATGGCAAGAGTGAGGCACTCTCTCTCGCACTTGCTCTCTCTTCACCCACAATCCCCAGCAGTTGTACACTCACCACACACACAGGCGTGCATACTCGCCTACACACATGAACTTCGGAATAAAGAAACACTTGCCTGAAAGCCAGAAAGAAAAATACGCACCCCAAAACAACAACATTGACGAATACGCTGATTCGGTGAGCGAGTCTATTAGCAAGTGCATCAGCGATGTCCTACCCACAGCAACTATTAAAAACATTCCCAAACTAGAAACCGTGGATTGATGGCAGCATTAGCGCAAAACTGAAAGCGAGAACCACTGCTTTTAACCAGGGCAAGGTGTCCGGGAACATGACCGAATACAAACAGTGTAGCTATTCCCTCCGCAAGGCAATCAAACAAGCTATGCGTCAGTATAGAGACAAAGTAGAGTCACAATTCAACGGCTCACGGACTACAAAAAGAAAACCAGCCCCGTCGCGGACCAGGATGTCTTGCTCCCAGACAGACTAAAACAACTTCTTTGCTACAGGGCCCGCTACCAAAACCTGTGAACTCTCCTTCACTGCAGCCGATGTGACAAAAACATTTTAACGTGTTAACCCTTGCAACGGATGCAGGCCCAGATGGCATCCCCAGCCATGCGCAGACCATCTTGCTGGTGTGTTTACTGACATATTCAATCAATCCTTATCCCAGTCTGCTGTCCCCACATGCTTCAAGAGGGCCACCATTGTTCCTGTTCCCCTAAGGTAACTGAGCTAAACGACTATCATGAAGTGCTTGGAGAGACTAGTCAAGGGCCATATCACCTCCACCCTACCTGACACCCTAGACCCGCTCCAATTTGCTTACCACGCAAATAGGTCCACAGACGACGCAATCGCAACCACACTGCACAAACCCATCTGGACAAGAGGAATAACTATGTGACAATGCTGTTCATCGCCTACAGCTCAGCATTTAACACCATAGCACCCTCCAAACTCATCATCAAGCTCGATACCCTGGGTACCAATAACAACAAGCTCGATACCCTGGGTACCAACAACGACAAGACGGCCCTCAGTGTGGTGTCAGGAATGTAACCTCACACTCAACGTCAACAAAACAAAGGAGATGATCGTGGACTTCAGGAAACAGCAGAGGAGCACCCCCCCATCCACATCGACGGGACAGTAGTGGAGAGGGTAGTAAGTTAAGTTCCTTGGCGTACACATCACGGACAAACTGAATTGGTCCACCTACACAGACAGCGTGGTGAAGAAGGCACAGCAGCGCCTCTTCAACCTCAGGAGGCTGAAGAAATTTGGCTTGTCAGCAAAAGCACACAAACTTTTACAGATGCACAATCGAGAGCATCCTGTGGGGCTGTATCACCGCCTGGTACGGCAACTGCTCCGCCCACAACCGTAAGACTCTCCAGAGGGTAGTGAGGTCTGCACAACGCATCACCGGGGGAAAACTACCTGCCCTCCAGGACACCTACGCCACCCGATGTCACAGGAAGGCCATAAAGATCATCAAGGACAACAATGACCCAAGCTACTGCCTGTTCACCCCGCTATCATCCAGAAGGTGAGGTCAGTACAGGTGCATCAAAGCAGGGGCCGAGAGACTGAAAAACAGCTTCTATCTCAAGGCCATCAGACTGTTAAACAGCCACCACTAACATTTGAGTGGCTGTTGCCATCATACTGACTCAATTCCAGCCACTTTAATGAAGGAAAAACTTATGCAAAAAAGTATCACTAGCCACTTTAAACAATGCCACTTAATATAATGTTTCCATACCCTACATTACTCATCTCATATGTATATACTGTACCCTATATCATCTACTGCATCTTGCCATCTTTATGTAATACATGTATCACTAGCCACTTTAAACAACGCCACTTTTATGTTTACATACCCTACATTACTCATCTCATATGTATATAACGTACTCTATACCATCTACTGCATCTTGCCTATGCCGTTCTGTACCTTCACTCCTCCATATATTTTTAGGTACATATTCTTCATCCCTTTACACTTGTTTGTATAAGGTAGTTGTTGTGGAATTGTTAGGTTAGATTACTCGTTGGTTATTACTGCATTGTCGGAACTAGAAGCACAAGTATTTCGCTACACTCGCATTAACATCTGCTAACCATGTGTATGTGACAAATAGAATTTGATTTGATTTTACACTGCTGTCCGATAAGGTCATGTCCGAATACCCATACTAGCGTTCTAAATAGCAAACATTTTCACATTTAATTTTTTTATAGTAAGTGAAACTGAAAAAAATGTGTATGCTTTAAATGCCAGGATGTCATACTAATTTCTGCTTTTGATCTAGTACAATTATCTGGACATATTGAGGAAGATAATTGTATTTTGAGACCCATCTGTGTCTGACCACAGGTGACAATCAGCTCTGGGGATGCACTGTACCAAAATGAACGATTGGCGGGAATCAACACAATTGTGCCTTAGCTGACACATTCTAAGTAGCATGAGACTAGAATGTTATTTGTTGCTTACTTCATTAGTTTTTACTTAACAGTACATTCTACATAGTATGCAGTAAAATGAGTACACAGTATGCAGTTTAAACAAGTAGTAGACAAGCCAGATTTCGGACACGGTCAGTGTCATGTAACGAGTCACCCTCCTCCGGTGGTATTAGATAACGTCCCATTGTTAAATGCCTCCGATCCCATCACGCCCCTTGACCCCTTAGAGAGGAAACAGCCGACCGGGCCTGGGGCCCAACGAGTGCTTTTCATGACAAAGCGACTAGAAGGGAAGGCAGATGAAAACATCTGTGTGATGGTCTCTGTGTCCTGTTGCCTTTTCTCTACGCCACATCCGTTACAGGCTCTCTGGCCAAACTGAGAACTTGCAGACTTACCAAACAACACATGAATATAGATGAGGAAAGCCTCTAGCTAAAAAAAAAATAATAATTGCCATAAGTCCGATTTAAAAAAAACGTTGTTTACTGTGAAGAAGGAGGCTTTACCTCTGGGAGAGGATGTGAAGCAGCTCTTGGCGATGCTGCACTCTGAGTGTGTTGCTTTTGTACTTGGGCTCGTCAGACAGATGATTCAGGCCTAGCATCTGGAAACACAAAGTCTATACTAAGTCACTTGGAAGGGATTCTGGGTGACAGTTCAGTGATACTAGTAGCACTGTGAAATACTAACCCTAATAGCAAACTGCGACAGAAAATATGAACTAAAAGTAACATTTAAGCCCAATATGAAATTGCAAGATTATGTATTTTATGCTGTTTGATAATGCATGAAGGGTCATGCTACTTACTTTGCACACTTTGACAAACTGCTTGTCGTTGCCCGCAGCCACAACCAGGTATCCATCTTTGGTTCTGAAACCCTGAAATCAAGATTCAAGGCTTTTCATTATTTTTTACATTTTTCTACATTGTAGAATAGTGAAGACAAACTATGAAATAACACATATATGTAATCATGTAGTAACTAAAAAAAAGTGATAAACAAACCAAAATGTATTTTATATTTGAGATTCTTCAAAATGGCCACCCTTTGCCTTGATGACAACTTTGCACACTCTTGGCATTCTCTCAACCAGCTTCATGAGGTAATGACCTGGAATGATTTCAATTAAACAGGTGTGCCTTGTTAAAAGTTAATTTTGTGGAATTGTCTTTTCTTCTTAATGCATTTGAGCCAATCAGTTGTTTTGTGACAAGATGGGGGGTATACAGAAGACAACCCTATTTGTTAAAAGACCAAGTCCATATTATGGCAAGAACAGCTCAAATAAGCAAAGAGAAACGACAGACCATCATGCCTAGAAGGCCAGCATCCCGGAGTCGCCACTTCACTGTTGACGTTGAGACTGGTGTTCTGCGGGTACTATTTAATGAAGCTGCCAGTTGAGGACTTGTGGGGTGTCGGTCTCTCAAACTACCCACCCTAATGTGCTTGTCCTCTTGCTCAGTTGTGCCGGGGCCTCACACTCTTTCTATTCTGGTTAGAGTCAGTTTGCACTGTTCTGTGAAGGGAGTAGTGCACAGCGTTGTAGGAGATGTTCAGTTTCTTGACAATTTCTCACATGGGATAGCCTTCATTTCTCAGAACAAGAATAGACTGACTGAGTTTCTGAAGAAAGGTTTTTGCTTTTGGCCATTTTGGGCCTGTAATCGAACCCACAAATGCTGATAGTCCAGATACTCAACATGTCTAAAGAAGAAGGTCAGTTTTATTGCTTCTTTAAATCAGCACAAGTTTTCAGCTGTGCTAACATAATTGCAAAAGGGTTTTCTAATGATCAATTAGCCTTTTAAAATGATCAACTTGGATTAGCTAACACAACGTTCCATTTGAACACTGATGGTTGCTGATAATGGGCCTCTGTAAGCCTATGTAGATATTCCATAAAAATAAAGAAAATCTGCCGTTTCCAACTAAAATAGCCATTTACAACATTAAAGTCTACACTGATGTTATATTAATGGACAAAAACAAGGACATTTCTAAGTGATCCCAAACTTTTGAATGGTAGCGTATATATCTATCACACACACACACAGTGCCTTCAAAAAGTATTCAGACCCATTGACTTTATCCACATTTTCTTAGGTTAAAGCCTTATTCTGAAACTTATTAAATTGTTTCCTTCCCCTCATCAATCTACACATAATAACCCATAATGACAAAGCAAAAAACTATTTTTTTGACATTTTTGCTAATTTATACATTTCCATTTCCATAAGTATTCAGACCCTTTACTCAGTACTTTTTTGAAGCACCTTTGGTATCAAGTGTTCTTGGTTATGATGCTACAAGCTTGGCACAGCTGTACCTGGGGAGTTTCTCCCATTCTTCTCTGCAGAACCTCTCAAGCTCTGTCAGGTTGGATGGGGAGCGTTGCTGCACAGCTATTTTCAGGTCTCTCCAGAGATGTTCAGTCCCAGTCAATGAAAAACATCCCCACAGCATGATGCTGCCACCACCATGCTTCAACTTGGGATGGTGCCAGGTTTCCTCCAGAAGTGACACTTGGCATTCAGCCCAAAGAGTTCAATCTTGGTTTCAATCGACCAGAGAAACTTGTCTCTCATGGTCTGAGAGTTTAAGGCGCCTTTTGGCAAACTCCAATCGGGCTGGCATGTGCCTTTTACTGAGGAGTGGCTTCCGTCTGGCCACTCTTCCAAGTTGTAGAAACATCAAGGATGATCAATGGAAACAGGATGCACCTGAGGTCAATTTCAAGTCTCATAGCAAAGGTTCTGAATACTTATGCAAATAAGGTACCTGTTTTTCATTTTTATACATTTGCAAAAAAAAATCTAAAAACCCTGTTGATGCTTTTTCTTTCTGGGGAATTGTGTGTAGATTGCTGAGGATGTTAATTTATTTAATCCATTTTAGAATAAGGCTGTAACGTAACAAAATGTGGAAAAAGTCAAGGGTCTGAATACCTTTCGAAATCACGGTATATACAAAAAGTATGTGAACACCCCTTCAAATTAGTGGATTTCGCTATTTCAGCCACACCCGTTGCTGACAGGTGCATAAAAATTGAGCATACAGCTATGTAAACATTGGCATTAGAATTGCCTTATCAAATTTCTGCCCTGCTAGAGCTGCCCAGTCAACTGTAAGTGGGGCGGCAAGTAGCCTAGTGGTTAGAGCATTAGGCCAGTAACCAAAAGGTTGCTGGATCGAATCCCCGAGCTGACAAGGTAAAAATCTGTCGTTCTTCCCCTGAACAAGGCAATTAACTCACTGTTCCCCAGTAGGCTGCCATTGTAAATAAGAATTTGTTCTTAACTGACTTGCCTAGCTAAATAAAGGTTAAATAAAAAAAGATCATTATTAAACATTTTTAAAGTGCAGTTATTGTGAAGTGGAAACGTCTAGGAGGAACAACCGCTCAGCCACGAAGTGGTAGGCCACACAAGCTCACAGAATGGAGAGTGTTGAAGTGCGTAAAAATCGTTTGTCCTCGGTTGCAGCGCTCACTGAGTTCCAAAGTGCCTCTGGAAGCAAAGTCAGCACAATAACTGTTCGTCAGGAGCAGTGGAAAAACCTTCTCGAGTGATGAATCACACTTCACCATCTGGCAGTCTAATGGATAAATCTTGGTTTGGCGGGTGCCAGGAGAACACTACCTACCCCTATGTACAGCGCAACTGTAAAGTTAGGTGGAGGAGAAATAATGGTCTGGGTCTGTTTTTCATGGTTCGGGCTAGGTCCCTCAGTTTCAGTAAAGGGAAATTTTAATGCTGCCGAACACAATGATGTTCTAGACGAGTCTGTGCTTCCAACTTTGTGGCAACAGTTTGCAGAAAGGCCCTTTCCCGTTTCCGCATGACAATGCCCCCGTGCACAAAGCGAGGTCCATACAGAAATGGTTTGTCGAGATCGGTGTGCAAGAACTTGACTGGCCTGCACAGAGCCCTGACCTCAACCCCATCGCACACTCTTGGGATGAATTGGAATGCCGACTGCGAGCCAGGCCTAATCGCCCAACATCAGTGCCCGACCTCAATAATGCTGTTGGCTGAATAGAAGTAAGTCCCCGCTGCAATGTTCCAACATCTAGTGGAAAGCCTTCCCAGAAGAGTGGAGGCTGTTATAGCAGCAAAAGGGGACCAAACCTATAGTAATGCCAATGATTTTGGAATAAGATGTTCGATGAGCAGGTGTCCTGATACTTTTGGTCATGTAGTGTAGTTTAACAGACTGATCTGTAATAGACAAATAAACTATGGCAGAGAAGCAGAGAGAGTGGTTATTTTGTTTTAAAATTATTGCTTTGGTTAAATCCCGGTTTGTTCAGTCATCGACTAAGGGCAACATTTATTTTATGCAACAATGTTTGTTGTAAGGAGATGATTATTTAACTAGAGCATTATCATGCTGAAACATGAGGTGATGGCGGCGGATGAATGGCACAACAATGGACCTCAGGATCTCGTCACAGTATCTCTTTGCATTCAAATTGCCATCGATAAAATGCAATTGTGTTCATTGTCCGTAGCTCATGCCTGCCCATACCATAACCCACCATAAGGCACTCTGTTCACAATGTTGAAATCAGCAAACAGCTCGCCCAAACGACACCATGCACATGGTCGGCGGTTGTGAGGCTGGTTGGAATATCCTGAAAAATTCTCTAAAATTACGTTGGAGGCGGCTTATGGCAAAGAACTGAACCTTCAATTCTCTGTCAACAGCTCTGGTGGACATTCCTGCAGTCAGCAGCCAATTGCAGGCTCCCTCAAAACTTGAGACATCTGTGGCATTGTGTTGTATGACAAAAATGCACATTCTAGTGCCATTTTATTGTCCCCAGCACAAGGTGCACCTGTGTAATGATCATGCTGTTAAATCAGCTTCTTGATATGCCACACCTGCCAGGTGGATGGATTATTTTAGAAAAGAAGAAATGCTCACTAACAGGGATGTAAACTAATTTGTGCCCAACATTTTAGAGAAATATGTATTTTGTGCATATGGAACATTTCTGGTATCTTTTATTTCAACTACTGAAACATGGAGCCAACACTTTACATGTTGAATTCATATTTTTTTCCTTTGTGTAGTTATAAAGTTATGTTGTATTTTGAGTGGAACACCCCTTTAAGGTTTAGTAACCCCTCTAAAAGTTCCATACAGATCCAGAGCAAGAGACCATGAGTTCACCAACCAGATGTTCTCGGGGGAACCAATCAGGCTACTGATCTGGACATTACTTGGTTCGCTAAATCACAGAGACACTCAATGATATGGTAACAGGAATGGAGGACAAAACAACAGATGACAACAAGGAACCTCTGACCCTTGAACCGAAACTTCCTTGAGAGTTCGGTGGAGATCCAGTAGTTTCTTTCCCAATTCCCATACACTACTTCAAGAGACAAAACAGTCATCAACTTCCCGCTTTCTGTCTTGCATTTGTTGACAGTGTTGTCTCGACGGGGAGTGATTTAAAAGGCATAACCTTGCAACCACCCGGCAACCCCTCAAGTTTTTTCAACCCTCCCTCACTCTGGAGTAAATCAAGACATGCTTCATTGTTTGTCTGGGGTGATACACCTTAAAACAAAGCTTCGATTCATGTTGCTATCCCCTTTTAGCCCCCACATTTTTGCAGCTTAGCTTCCTTGCCAGCCAGTGGCACAAAGGGAACTAGGGAACAAAGTGCACAGACAGTGGTTAATGAGATTTTGTTTTGACAAACTTTTAGCCATCAGATCAAATTATTTCAAATTAAGGAAGGGGAGCGATGGTGGAGGACTGTGGCAGAAAAGAGAGGGGAGACAAACCAGTTTCCCACTGGGCCCAGACAATCGCCCTTTAAACTGCTCTGGAACACTTTAGACTCAGACAGCTCTGTAGACAGACAGGCCCAGTTTGATGCCTCTCTGACCTAATGCAAGTTCCCTCGATTGTCCTCCCACCAGGGCACCTCACATGCTGGCATGAATCCTGACAGCGAGGAACAACAGTGATAAAATGGAGTCGTCAGTTTCCTTGGCTGGCTCATTGGACAATAGGCTAAGCTCACTTCACTCACAGAACAGCCCAATAGTTTGGTTTTCATGATAATAATGAATTATGAAATATTTAATAGAAACAAAAAAAACAAGCATGAAATATTTAATGAAAAAACAGAAAAAATATGGAATATGAACTCAATTTCAAACCTGGACAACCTTTCACATTCCAACAACTAGTTTCCTTGACAAAATGTATTATCCCTCTGAATGGGCCACAACACAAAATAATCCTCCAGTCCCATAATCCCCATGCTACATCATATATAGGTGAAACATTTAATTACCAGAGTGTTTGATGTTGTCAATTTTGCCAAGTAACCTGAAGCCCAAACACCCCCCACAAAAAAAAAAAATTAACTAGACTCTTGGTATTATCTCATTCGAATGACTTAGTATCTTGTTTGAACAACTTAATTGTTATTTTGTCAAATTAGGTCTCATTTGTTTTGCAAACCGTGTAATGATAGTTGGAGCCATTCATTTACTGATTCCATCCATTGATATGAATATTCAGGGACAGTTCTTTGATACAAAATAAGCCCTGCTTTAGGCTATGCCAGGAGCATATAATTGAGAATAATTCGAGCAGATTTTAAAAAAATGGTGTTGGCTTCTCACCCATTCCAACCCCACCCACAGTATCTAAATCTAATTTATATTCTACTTTCTAACATTAGGATATGTAGTTTCTATTTTGAAGGACTTCAAATGTATTAACAGAGGTTTTAGGTATGCAATACATAGGCTGTAATATATACTGTAATATATATATTTTTTTAAATATTGGAATACTAACACCATTATATAAATCAATTAAGCTAAAACATCTTAAGTAATTTGTAAATAATAAAAGGGCAGTATTAATTTATTTTCATAAATAAAAAGGAATAAATAAACTCAAACTGCAGCGGTCAAATGATTTGTGCAAAGAAGCAAGCACCAACAAGCTTCACATGTGCATTGAGTGTGGGAAATATGCTCTACAAATTAAAAGGCTGTAGCAACCATTACACGGTCTGACAAGCTGCAAATGATGCCTATTAGACAAAATACAAATTAAGTCGTTCAAATTAGATAATAAGTTGTTCAAACGACTTAGTATCTTGTTTGAACAACTTAGTATCTCCTTTGAAGGACTAAGTAAGAAGTTATTCAAACGAGAAAAGTTGTTCGACTGCGATACAAAGTCGGTCGACTGAGATACAAAGTTGTTCCAACAACTTACGTTGAGGTACGTTAAGGTAAAAAAAGAAATGAGGTAATTCAAGAGTCTACGCTTATTCTTTTTTTAATTCCTGGGGCATCAGTGAGTCTAGTAGTCTGGTTATTTGAAACTGAGAGACTATGGCAGCTGTGACTAGATATGGAGGTAACAGTATCTAACCATTAAGGTTTGGAGCTGAGCTGGGACGAGAAGGCCACATGGCTTGGGAACATCACCCTGCTTGCTTTGATTCCAGGTCATCTTCTCAAATGACTCATGAGCAGTCTGAGGCAAGCTCAGTCTCTGGCAAAGGCTGGGGCGAAATTTGTTTAACAGTTTTCTCTACACCTGAAAAAGTTTGGGAAAATAGGTTTTTCCAGGATGCTGACGATATGTGAAACCTCTATGTAAGACCTAAATTACTTTGATTGGCATTAGAGTCATGACACATTATTGTAATTTAGATACAATGTTTTTCCAGGACAATATGTGCAACAGCCTGCCACTTACAATGTAATCAAATTTAACAATATTCTGTTTTCACTAGTACAACAATGGACTGTCAAATCATCCACTGCATTAATTATCTGGGTTAAGATGCAAATCAAAACTATAATGATGATATAATCTTGAAGCCAATTCATAACAGTATGGGACTGAATACGGAAGTAAAGCAGAAGAGGTCATCACTTTACATCAGATTGTGAACTGTGTGCAGACAAAGAGCACCAGATGAAAGAGAAGTCTGCAGAAACTGTTTCCTATGAAGGTCCTTCTGAAGTCTCCCACTTCTGTGGAACGAGTTTAATGTCTCTCCTCCTCCATAAAAGTCACTAGTCAATGCTACACACAGCTACGGGGCAAAGAGTTACAAACAAGAGGAGAACCCGTCTCCTTGATCCTAAAACTGGATACCCTGTTAAACAGGCCGCATCCCCTCTCATGTGTGGACCGGAACTGGCCGCACTGCACATAACACAGCCCAACCATAATCCAAACCAAAGCCACGGTTTCATCCCAGGCCCAAGGGAGAATGGCATTGTGGGTAGAGTGTACACTTAGGGAGAGCCGCTACAAGGGCCACTCATTGGACCAAAGATACTGGCCTTAATATCATGTTCACACAATAAGACCCAACCCAATGAATGTACATTCTCCCTCCTACTAAAAACAGATGTGCGGGGACATAAACTAAACATGTACTGTATATCAACACTGACATTCAGAGAAAATAATATCATTCAAATCAATTCTCAAACTGGCAATATATGCATGTAAGACATGAAAATACGTACACGGAAACAAATCCATAACATTTACTTATTTAAACATACAGAATCACAACAGTCATGCATATTCTCACACACTAACACACCACATTGATATATATTTTCCCTCTTTTATTATTCTATCCCAATACAGAGACCAAACGGTTATAGGAAAAATATAAATTATGGCCATTCCCACAGTAGGCCTACTTGCGGCGAGTAAAACACAGCTATCGAATTACATGTAAATGTCAGATGGAAAACCCAAATGATTCATTTTCTGATTAACCAAAAATCTTTCCGTCCACAGATATGCCTTATTTTGTGGGCCCAGGCACTTAATCAAACTCCAATACCAGAATTAAAACAAACCGCATGATCCCTCTTGTGCCATAATAAAATATACGGCTGACTTAATTTGGCACAACGTCCTTTTCGATTTGTAAATGGGTGTTCTAGTTGAGAAGACCTCATATAAGCATATTCCAACCAACTGGTCTGTTACAAGCAGATAAAGATGTATTTTTCATGACAAGATTAAGACATTAGGGGAAAGACCGCACCTGACCACAACTACATAAAACGCACCGCAATTATGTCATTTTAGCACATTTTGCATGCCTATGTGGGTTTATTAATCAGTTTAGTCTGAAAATGCATTTAAAAAAATGTTCTACATGGATAAAATGGCAAGGTTTGGACCAATTCTCCGCCCATCTATCTGCAGTTAATCTCCACAAGACTAATCACAAAAGCAAAAAGGAAACCAAAAGAAACAGAAATCAAATAATTTATATGAATCCATTGACGCATCTCCAACATATCAGTCATTATAAAAACATTATGCAATACCAGTCAAACGATTGGGTTTTATTTTTACTATTTTCTACATTGTAGAATAATAGTGAAGACATCAAAACTATGAAATAACACATATGTAATCATGGAGTAACCAAAAAGGTATTAAACAAATCAAAATATATTTGAGATTCTTCAAAGTAGCCACCCTTTGCCTTGATGACAGCTTTGCACACTTTTGGCATTCTCTCGGCATTCTCTCAACCAGCTTCATGAGGTAGTCACCTGGAATGCATGTAAATTAACAGGTGTGCCTTGTTAAAAGTTAATTTGTGAAATTTAATTCCTTCTTAATGCGTTTGAGACAATCAGTTGTATTGTGACAGGTTGGGGTGGTATACAGAAGATAGACCTATTTGGTAAAATACCAAGTCCATATTTGAGCAAGAACAGCTCAAATAAGCAAAGAGAAATGACAGCCCATCATTTGTTTCAGACATGAAGGTCAGTCAATCCGGAAACATTTCAAGAACTTTGAACGTTTCTTCAAGTGCAGTCGCAAAAACCATCAAGCGCTATGATGAAACTGGCTCTCATGAGTACCGCCACAGGAATGGAAGATCCAGAGTTACCTCTGTTGCAAAGGATACGTTCATTTGAGTTACCAGCCTCAGAAATTGAAGCTCAAAAAAGTTTTGAGTTTAAGTAACAGACACATCTAAACATCAACTGTTCAGAGGAGGCTGCATGAAATCAGGCCTTCATGGTTGAATTGCTGCAAAGAACCCACTACTAACGAACACCAATAAGAAGAAGAGACTTGCTTGGGTAAAGAAACACGAGCAGTTGACATTAGACCAGTGAAAATCTGTCCTTTTGTCTGATGATTCCAAATGTGAGATTTTTGATTCAAACCGCCGTGTCTTTGTGAGACACAGAGTAAGGTGAACAGATGATCCCTACATGTGGGGTTCCCACTGTGAAGCATGGAGGAGGTGTGATGGTGTGGGGGTGCTTTGCTGGTGACAATGTCTGTGATTTCTTTAGAATTCAAGGCATACTTAACCAGCACAGCTACCACAGCAATACGCCATCCCATCTGGTTTGCTCTTAGTGGGACTATCATTTGTTTTCAACAGGACAATGACCCAACACACCTCCAGGCTGCGTATTGGCTATTTGAAGGAGAGTGATGGAGTGCTGCATCAGGTGACCTGGCCTCCACAATCACCTGACCTCCACAATCACCTGACCTCAACCCAATTGAGATGGTTTGGGATAAGTTGGACCACAGAGTGATGGAAACGCAGCCAACAAGTGCTCAGCATATGTGGGAACTCCTTCAAGACTGTTGGATAAGCATTCCAGGTGACCCTGGTTGAGAGAATGCTACGTGTGCAAAGTTGTCATCAAGGCAAAGGGTGGCTACTTTGAAGAATCTCAAATATAAAATATAATTTTTGGGTTACTACATGATTCCAAATGTCTTATTATACATTTTTTATGTCTTCACTATTATTCTACAATGTAGAAAAGAGTAAAAATAAAGAAAAACACTTGAATGAGTAGGTGTGTCCAAACTTTTGACAGGGACACTCTACCACTTAAACAACACACAGTGTAACCCAGATTGCTCAAAAAGCAGATGGGACAGAATAATATAAATACGCCGCTCAGCTCAATGTATAATAAATTGGATGAGGAACAAAACACCTATTTATTGCCCCCATTCTAAATGTAATCCAAATTGTAAGTACAGTAACGGCTAAGTACAGGAAATGAGGGGAAAATCTACACCAAGCAAAATAGCCATTTTTTCCCACAAAAATAATGCAAGGACAAAAGTAATTCACACTAATATTTTGTGATTGAAATCTATCCTCAATGTTCAATTGATTTTTACATGACGCATCTACCTCTAGCATCTACCTCCTCTGCATAAATCTCTATGAGGTGCAGTGTAAAAAAAAATCTTTATTGAGATCAAAATGGAGTGCGCCGTTCCTCCCAGTGTCTTTGCTTAATAAAAAGAGCAGTATGAGAGCTCACTCAAGCTTCCCCTGCAAGCAACCTGAACCAAGGCCAAGCTCCCTCTTGAACCCATTGAAATCCATTTCGAATGGACTCAAGAGGTGGTGGGCTGTTTTCTAGTGCAACAAAACAAATAACGCATCTTGATTTAGTGAGACAAAAAGACTAGGCGCGACTTTGGTCTCAATGGGCATTCCCCTGCTAAAAGAAAGCTGAAATATGAATAGAAAATAAATGAGGCCAATATCAAAATAGGGTGGTGAAGCTTCTTCTTTCAGGTGTAGTTTTGTATGAGAATCATACATGAAAACAAGCGATAGTAGGAGGTAGACCTAATAGTGTACTAATACTAATCAAGTGCCGAGTCTGCCATTTTGTTGTTTCTCAAATTAATGAGTGGGCCTTTATCAGTACCAACTCAGTGGCCTTGTGGTTAGTGTCTGTCATGAGATCAGAAGCTAGGGAGTTTGATCCCTGGCCAAGTCATACCAAAGACTGTAAAATGGGACCCAATTCATCACTGCTTGGCACGTAACTTTGCATTCAGTGGGTTAGCAAACCAGCACATGCTGCCAACAGACTTTAAAACTACTGCTGAGCCTGCAAGGCCAAGCGTTTGCAACTTCATATTAACGTTTAAGTAAGTTCATGGAATGTTTAGCACAATAGATGTGACAAATATTGGATTGTATAAATAAGACAAAATGCACTCTTAAGAACAACCTGGGGAGGTAAATACAATTACTCCCATAAGAGGTTGCTATTTCAGTATTTGAAAGAAAACAAACCCAAAAACAAAGTGGAATTATTAGAGGTATACATGTCTCCATTTAATGTAGGTATGAATGTTCAAGCAGTAAGCCTGGTCTGAATGGATCATCACTTCATGGAGTACAGAGCAAAAACAACAGCAAATTTGTCACTGTCCCAATACTTTTGGAGCTCACTGTAGATAAATTATACCTGACCAATTGGAATCCACACTTCAAGATTGTTTTGATCACACGGAATGGGGTATGTTCCGGGTAGGCTACGAGAATAACATTGACGAATACACTGATACGGTGACTGGAAGTGAATAGGAGATCTTGTAACCTCTGTGATTATTAAAACCTACCCTAAACAGAAAACGTGGATCGATGGCAGCATTCGAATAAAACTGAAATTGCGAACCACCGCATTTAACCATGGCAAGGTGACTGGGAATATGTCAGAATACAAACAAATGTAGTTATTCCCTCCGTAATGCAATCAAACAGTATAGAGACAAAGTGGAGTCGCAATTCAACGGCTCAGACACGAGCCGTATATGGCAGGGTCAATCACGGACTATAAAGGGAAAACCAGCCACGTTGTGGACACTGACGTCTTGCTTCCGGACAAGTTTAACACACATTGCCACCAACGCGGCCTTCTTCTCCGTGGCCGACGTGAGCAAGTCATTTAAGCATGTTAACCCTCGTATGGCTGCCAGCCCATACGACATCCCTAGCCGTGTCCTCAGAGCATGCGCAGACCAGCTGGCTGGAGTGTTTACGGACATATTCAATCTCTCCCTATCCCAGTCTGCTGTCCCCACATGCTTCAAGATGGCCACCATTGTTCCTGTACTGGTGAAGGTAGGTGAAGGTAGGAAGGTAGGTAGTGGCCACGCACACCAACTCAAATCATCAAGTTCGCAAAAGACTCAACAGTAGTAGGCCTGATTACCAAAAATGAAGAGACAGCCTACAGGGAGGCGGTGAGGGCCGAGGGAGTGTGGTGCCAGGAAAATAACCTCTCACTCAACGTCAACAAAACAAAGGAGCTCATCAAGGACCTCAGGAAACAGCAGAGGGAGCACCTCCCTATCTACACTGCTCAAAAAAATAAAGGGAACACTAAAATAACACATCCTAGATCTGAATGAATGAAATATTCTTATTAAATACTTTTTTCTTTACATAGTTGAATGTGCTGACAACAAATTCACACAAAAATGATCCATGGAAATCAAATTTATCAACCCATGGAGGTCTGGATTTGGAGTCACACTCAAAATTAAAGTGGAAAACCACACTACAGGCTGATCCAACTTTGATGTAATGTCCTTAAAACAAGTCAAAATGAGGCTCAGTAGTGTGTGTGGCCTCCGCGTGCCTGTATGAACTCCCTACAACGCCTGGGCATGCTCCTGATGAGGTGGCAGATGGTCTCCTGAGGGATCTCCTCCCAGACCTGGACTAAAGCATCCGCAAACTACTGGACAGTCTGTGGTGCAATATGGCGTTGGTGGATGGAGCGAGACATTATGTCCCAGATGTGTTCAATTGGATTCAGGTCTGGGGAACGGGCGGGCCAGTCCATAGCATCAATGCCTTCCTCTTGCAGGAACTGCTGACACACTCCAGCCACATGAGGTCTAGCATTGTCTTGCATTAGGAGGAACCCAGGGCCAACCGCACCAGCATATGGTCTCACAAGGGGTCTGAGGATCTCATCTCGGTACCTAATGGCAGTCAGGCTACCTCTGGCGAGCACATGGAGGGCTGTGCGGCCCCCCAAAGAAATGCCACCCCACACCATCACTGACCCACCGCCAAACCGGTCATGCTGGAGGATGTTGCAGGCAGCAGAACGTTCTCCACGGCGTCTCCAGACTGTCACGTCTGTCACATGTGCTCAGTGTGAACCTGCTTTCATCTGTGAAGAGCACAGGGCGCCAGTGGCGAATTTGCCAATCTTGGTGTTCTCTGGCAAATGCCAAACGTCCTGCACGGTGTTGGGCTGTAAGCACAACCCCCACCTGTGGACGTCGGGCCCTCATACCACCCTCATGGAGTCTGTTTCTGACCGTTTGAGCAGACACATGCACATTTGTGGCCTGCTGGAGGTCATTTTGCACGGCGCTGGCAGTGCTCCTCCTGCTCCTCCTTGCACAAAGGCGGAGGTAGCGGTCCTGCTGCTGGGTTGTTGCCCTCCTACGGCCTCCTCCATGTCTCCTGATGTACTGGCCTGTCTCCTGGTAGCGCCTCTATGCTCTGGACACTACGCTGACAGACACAGCAAACCTTCTTGCCACAGCTCGCATTGATGTGCCATCCGGGATGAGCTGCACTACCTGAGCCACTTGTGAGGGTTGTAGACTCTGTCTCATGCTACCACTAGAGTGAAAGCACCGCCAGCATTCAAAAGTGACCAAAACATCAGCCAGGAAGCATAGGAACTGAGAAGTGGTCTGTGGTCCCCACCTGCAGAACCACTCCTTTATTGGCGATGTCTTGCTAATTGCCTATAATTTCCACCTGTTGTCTATTCCATTTGCACAACAGCATGTGAAATGTATTGTCAATCAGTGTTGCTTCCTAAGTGGACAGTTTGATTTCACAGAAGTGTGATTGACTTGGAGTTACATTGTGTTGTTTAAGTGTTCCCTTTATATTTTTGAGTAGTGTACATAGACAGGACCGCAGTGGAGAAGGTGGAAAGATTCAAGTTCCTTGGCGTACACATCACTGCCAAAGTGAAATGGTCCACCCACAGCGCCTCTTCAACCTCAGGAGGCTGAAGAATTTTGGCATGTCACCTAAAACCCTCAAACTTGTACAGATGCACAATTGAGAGCATCCTGTCGGACTGTATCACCGCCTGGTACGACAACTGCAGCGCCCGCAACCACAGGGCTCTCCAGAGGGTGGTGCGGTCTTCCCAACACATCACATGGGGAAACTACCTGCCCTCCAGGTCACCTACAGCACCTGAAGTCACAAGAAGGCCAAAAAGATCATCAAGGGCAACAACCACCCGAGCCACTGCCTGTTCACCCAGCTATCATCCAGAAGGCCAGGTCAGTACAGGTGCATCAAAACTGGGACCCAGAGACTGAAAAACAGCTTCTATCTCAAGGCCATCAAACTGTTAAATAGCCATCACTAGCACATTCGAGGCTGCTGCCCTATATACATGGATTGAAATCACTGGCCACTTTAATAATGGAACACTAATCACTTTAATGTTTACATATTTTGCATTACACATCTCATATGTATATACTGTATCTTAGTCTATGACAATGCTCAAACAAATATTTACAGTTGAAGTCAGAGGTTTACATACACGTTAGCCAAATACATTTAAATACAGTTTTTCAAAATTGCTGACTTATAATCCTAGCAAAAAAATCCTTGTCGTAGGTCAGTTAGGATCCCCACTTTATTTTAAGAATGTGAAATGTCAGAATAATAGTAGAGAGAATTATTTATACGATCTTTGTCGCAATGTGCAGTTGCAAAACGTAGTCTGGCTTTGTATGGCAGTTTTGGAGCAGATGCTTCTTCCTTGCTGAGCGGCCTTTCAGGTTATGTTGATATAAGACTCATTTTACTGTGGATATAGATACTTTTGTACCCGTTTCCTCCAGCATCTTCACAAGGTCCTTTGCTGTTGTTCTGGGATTGATTTGCACTTTTTGCACCAAAGACGTTCATATCCAGGAGACAGAACTCGTCTCCTTCCTGAGCGGCATGACAGCTGCGTGGTCCCGTGGTGTTTATGCTTGCGTACTATTCTTTGTACAGATGAACGTGGTACCTTCAGGAGTTTGGACATTACTCCCAAGGATGAACCAGACTTGTGGAGGTCTAAAAGAAAATTACTGAGGTCTTGGCTGATTTCTTTTGATTTTCCCATGATGTCAAGCAAAGAGGCACTGAGATTGAAGGTAGGCCTTGAAATACATCCACAGGTACACCTCCAATTGACTTACATTATGTAAATTAACCCATCAGAAGCTTCTAAAGCCATGACATCATTTTCTGGAATTTTCCAAGCTGCTTAAAAGGCACAGTCAATTTAGTGTATGTAAACTTCTGACCCACTGGAATTGTAAATTATATTATAAGTGAAATAATCTGTCTGTAAACAATTGTTGGAAAAATTACTTGTGTCATGCACAAAGTAGATGTCCGAACCGACATGCCAAAACTATAGACTGTTAACATGAAATTTGTGGAGTGGTTGAAAAACACATTTTAATGACTCCAACTTCAGTGTATGTAAACTTCTGACTTCAACTGTATATATTCTTAATTCCATTCCTTTACTTTAGACTTGTGTGTATTGTTGTTAAATTGTTAGATATTACTGCATTGTTGGAGGTAGAAACACAAGCATTTCGCTACACCTGCAATAACATCTGCTGAACACGTGAATGTGACCAATACATTTAATTTGGTATGAATGATGGTCGCATGAACAGGGTCCAAACAGGAACAGATTAATGAATGCACTAAGTGGTGAAGAATGAATCGGCTTAAGTGGAAGGAGAAACATAAGTTAGTACAATGTTCAAAGTGTGATGTTGTTGAACTACTGAGCCACATTGCCACAGTTAACATTGCTTTCAAACAAATCCAAAACGGATATTATTGCAGTGCACAATAACGAAAATGTGGATTGAGAAAGGGCCTCTGCTTTACTGAAAAGTAATGGTGATTAGAATCCAACTGAGAGTGACAGTTGAAACCAGCTTGGGGGCAGTCTGGTTTAGTGGCATGACACATCATAAACTTCAGTTGGGTTCCTAACCACATGATCTACTTCCATAACAGAATCTACTGTAAATCACACTAAATAGTTTGTTGTGTCCCGTTTGGAAGGCTGGTGAGCTTATTCTTCAAATCTCCCCATAAGCACTTTTTCCCAGCCAAACTACTGAGCAACCCCTACTGAGGGGTTATCAAATTCAACAAATTATCAAATTCAACAATTATGCAATTAAAACGTTCTTCTACGGTATCAAATAATTGAAATTGTAGAAATGTGAAAAAAATATTCTGCACACCTGATTTTACCTCACCTAAATTGGAGACCTCAAAGAACGTTAAAAAATGTACGTTTAGGAGACACCGTCGCTCTAGCTAGCACTGATATTTGCAGTGGCTAATTAATGCTAAATAAGTGAATTGTTTAGCCTCACAATTAGCTAAGATGCTTAGCTAGCTAGCTAAAATTGTTTACAGTTAGTTAGCAATCGTTTCAACACTCTGTTGCTTGGTATTGTAGCGCTGCTGTATCAATTATAACCTGTCAAAAATGACAGGTGTATCCAGTTGTGTTGACATTTTACCATTGTGTCACGAGGCCATGCATATCCATTTTCTATGCATATTGGAAACCTTTGCAACCGATCAAGCCACCGGTCTCAAAGACACAGTTAACGCTACTGTATCAGACTGAAGGGTATAAATGAAGGAAACCTGGTTAAGTGGAAAGCACGCTGGTTGCACTGCACCTGATATGGAACGATGCTCTCATGGGCTGTTCCCCATCTCCTGGCTTCCTTCCCAGCATTGAGGTAATTTGCAGCAATGTGTGTGAGACAAGCCACCTGAGAGAGCGAGAGAGAGAGCAAGAGAAGGGCACAGTGAGAGCCGAGCTTGAAATCTATGACCTGTCAGCAAGCTCATTATACCCCGCTGCTCAGTGAGTCCAGTTAACTCAAACCTTCACAGCACTTTGTTGTGAAAACAAGCAACAGCTCCACCACGTCTTGCAACATGCTTCACCTCTATTTTTCCTTATCGATTTATCATTCACTAAATAGCAACTGTCTATTGTCAGGTGATATATATTAGACGTTTTGAAGGTTTTAAGCACTAAGAGTAGCATTTCAGTATCTCCTGTTGTGTCAATGGCAGACTCCCGGGGTGAGTTGACAATGCCCAGATGAAACCTCATTTGAGAGGCTCTGCAGCTGAGACAATATTTAGCTATGTAAACACTGATGCTTTTAGAAGCTGTTGACGCAAATGTTTAAAGGAACATTCGGCGAGTTTGCCAAGATCAAAGCCCTGTAGTGATGATTTAATATCAGAAATGGGATGGAGGGTCTCCACACAGCATCTGCATTCTTCCTCTAAGCCCCATTCCAACTTCCACAGTAAGCCTGGCCTGGCACACAGCCATGAGTCGGGCCTATCCATCTCCAACAGCTTCTACATTCAGGTAATTGTCCACTGTTTGCACAATTTTGGAACATACTGTCTCTCTTCGTGTTTAAATAACACCGGTTAACTTCTTGACTTCTATAGTTTGTTCTTTAACGGACTCTCAACAAAGTTAAACAATCACACCTGAAAGTGTGTAAACATCTGTGTAAATTGGTAATAATAGCAAGATTGATTATGACAATAGTGGATGCCATATGAATAGCATTGCATTACAATCCTAACTTCTATTTAAGAATGTCTCAAGTCATTCTTTATACTGTGTCTTGTGTCGGGACTTTGTTCAGATGGGGGGTGGTCATTCATGCCAAGTACCGCAAAACTAATCCACAGGACAATAACCAAGTAGCAATTCCAATGCCTATCATTTGCTCCACACTTGCTTTTTGGCAGAAGAATAAATTACTGTACGCTTTTCAGACAGCCATGACTTCAGCTCTGTTAATTTTCGACTTCTCTAAGCTATTCATTCTAACTCGTATTTATTTGAGATACTTGCCTGCCAGGAGCTATCCTAATTTAGATTGGAAGGGTATGAATGTCCCTGACAGAAACCACAAGGCGGCCATGATGACGATACCAAATTTAAAAAATGGTCTACAAGGGAGTCAATTACTGAAGTCAAGGCAATGAGGACAAATAGAAACAAGCCTTTAAAAAGCTGAGCTTGTGTCCCTCCCTGTGCCTGCGCTCCATTCTGATAGGTCAGTCTTAGTCCTCCAATGGTTCCAATTTTGGTCCGATTCCACTATCCGCTGGTGTGGTTCAAGTCCTGTAATTGTCCCACAAAGTGTAAGCCATAAAGAGTTCACCCTCACTGGCTGAAACAGAAATGTGGTCCCAGAACAGCACTCACTCTCCCAGCCACTTAGGCCTGTCAGGGAGATCGCACAAGAGCTCTTCCAGAGCCAACTGTCCCTCTGCTCACATTGCATCCACATAGTTCAGCATCCTGCATGACATGTTCCTACTTAAATCATAGAGTTGGATTATTTGATGCATCCATCCATAGAAATCAAAACATGGTTGGAGAACAATATCAAATAAAGTCTCGATTCTGTAACCTTAAGAATATGCTCAGATGTGTGTTCAAATGTTTCTTAGAATTAAATATCCATATTGTGAGCAGATTGTAGGCTGCATTGCCTTGGCACTGACATCTCCATATCATGAGAACTGTTTGCACTCAAAAAGCCAATCCTGCAATCATGGTTACACATTTAATGTGCGTGTCTTTATTCCAAACCACGATTGTAAAAGGCTCATCCTTACATTAACCTCAGAGTATTAACAGATGTTATTTCAAAAGGATTTGTTTCTGATTTTTAAAGAACCACTTGATATTGTGACAAACAGTGGTAAACTGGTTGCAATGACGTCATGCTCAGGTTGAACAATGGTTGGATAATATTTGTTTGTATTTTTAGGAAAACATCTTCTTCTCAACCACAAAATCCGTTAACAACCAGAAAATCACATAATTAAAAAGATGTTATATGGCAAATTTAACCCGCTGGTTAATATACACCGAACTCTGATAGCCAATTGCAGAAGTGTCTCATTTCAATTTGGAAATACACTATATATACATGCAAAAGTTATATAATGCATATATATTAAAAGGAGCAATAAGTAATATTTTAGCCATAACTTAAATGTCATTTTATTTTTTAAGACACTGCTTAGAACAACCTGAAATGTCTTAGTACTGCTTCTAACCTTCATATAATGATCCAAAATTGTATTGCTAACATTTTTGCTATCAAGAATGGGAACCTATCATAATATACAAAGTTGTACACAAAACAACAGTTCGACCGACTAGTCACGGGAAAAAAAGGGTAATTTGCAGTATCACGCTGCGTTCTAAAACGTTCTCTCTTGGATTTCCAATCCTTTGCTACTACTGGTATGTAGTTGACAGTTCGCGCTACATGCAGGTGGAAATGTTGCAAAAAAATGATTTAAAAAAAAAAGGTTTTAAAAATATGTTTGATAATTATGCATCTCGCAACCCTTTTAGCCAAAGGATTGGGAATAAAAGGTCATCTGGATTGGCCATCCCTTTATGCTCATTTGTGTCCAGCCACCATCAAATTGCTCAGAGGTTAGATTACTGTGGCCACAAGACATCAGTAGGAATGCACAATTGGACATGGAGGGGATGGGTAATATATTTATCTCTGGCAGCCCAGGGGTCGACCACAGCAACCATGACCTAAAAGCCTCAGATGTGACTTTATGCATCGACCACAATCCACACACAACACCATACATTTAGAAATGTATGAAGGGTGGATAAAAACTTCCAAGGAAGAACTCCCTGACCCAAAACATAGGGATACAAACAATTGTATTATTGGAGCTACCTCCCAAAACCACATCCTTTGTGGGAATTTGTATCATCCAAGGACACAGAGTCTGAACGGTTATTTCTGCAACATGGTCTGATACAATATGAAGGCTCACAAGCGAGAATGGGCAATTCAAGTCAACTCTCTAACATAGATTCCTGTAAATAATCAAAGCCCCAAATTATGGGAATCAACAATCAGAGTCAAAATCCCAAAAAATTCAGCAGGAACAAATTGTTTAAATCTAAATGCAGCTTTGAAAATTGAAATGTACACTGTTGAAATGTAAGAGTTCAAAACAAAATATTTTTAAATAATAGCCCATTTTTATGTATTCATAAAAGCTGAAAACTATTTAGAAAACAATACCATCCATTTTAATCACCTGTTATGCAGATGAGGCATACTGCAGTTTTTATACTGTGGGTAGATAGCCAATTTATGATTCTATGACACTGATTGCTTGAAAGCTGCACTCCCTAGCGCACATACAGTGCCTTGCGAAAGTATTCGGCCCCCTTGAACTTTGCGACCTTTTGCCACATTTCAGGCTTCAAACATAAAGATATAAAACTGTATTTGTTTGTAAAGAATCAACAACAAGTGGGACACAATCATGAAGTGGAACGACATTTATTGGATATTTCAAACTTTTTTAACAAATCAAAAACTGAAAAATTGGGCATGCAAAATTATTCAGCCCCTTTACTTTCAGTGCAGCAAACTCTCTCCAGAAGTTCAGTGAGGATCTCTGAATGATCCAATGTTGACCTAAATGACTAATGATGATAAATACAATCCACCTGTGGTGTAATCAAGTCTCCGTATAAATGCACCTGCACTGTGATAGTCTCAGAGGTCCGTCAAAAGCGCAGAGAGCATCATGAAGAACAAGGAACACACCAGGCAGGTCCGAGATACTGTTGTGAAGAAGTTTAAAGCCGGATTTGGATACAAAAAGATTTCCTAAGCTTTAAACATCCCAAGGAGCACTGTGCAAGCGATAATATTGAAATGGAAGGAGTATCAGACCACTGCAAATCTACCAAGACCTGGCCGTCCCTCTAAACTTTCAGCTCATACAAGGAGAAGACTGATCAGAGATGCAGCCAAGAGGCCCATGATCACTCTGGATGAACTGCAGAGATCTACAGCTGAGGTGGGAGACTCTGTCCATAGGACAACAATCAGTCGTATATTGCACAAATCTGGCCTTTATGGAAGAGTGGCAAGAAGAAAGCCATTTCTTAAAGATATCCATAAAAAGTGTCGTTTAAAGTTTGCCACAAGCCACCTGGGAGACACACCAAACATGTGGAAGAAGGTGCTCTGGTCAGATGAAACCAAAATTGAACTTTTTGGCAACAATGCAAAACGTTATGTTTGGCGTAAAAGCAACACAGCTGAACACACCATCCCCACTGTCAAACATGGTGGTGGCAGCATCATGGTTTGGGCCTGCTTTTCTTCAGCAGGGACAGGGAAGCCTGAAGCCTGAAATGTGGCAAAAGGTCGCAAAGTTCAAGGGGCCGAATACTTTCGCAAGGCACTGTATATGAACTTAATCTGATACCTGCATTTGATGTATATGTACCTCCTTATCTTGTAACTCAGAAGTGTATTACGTGGAAAACCTACTGTTGATGTAGAGATGTACAGGGCCTTCAGAAAGTATTCACAACCCTTCACTTATTCCATATTGTTGTTACAGCCTGAATTCAAATGGATTAAATGTATACTTTTTCTCCCCCATCGACACACAATACCCCATAATGACAAAGTGAAAGAATGTTTTTATATTTTTGAGGCAAATCTATTGAAAATGAAATACAGAAATATCTCATTTACATAAGTAAATCACACCCCTGAGTCAATACATGTTAGAATCCCATTTGGCAGTGATTACAGCTGTGAGTCTTTCTGGGTAAGTCTCTAAGAGCTGTACACATCTGGATTGTACAATATTTGCACATTATTATTTTAAATAATTCTTCAAGCTCTGTCAAGTTGTTGTAGACAGCAATTTTAAAGTATTGCCATAGATTTTCAAGCCAATTTATGTCAAAACTGTAACTAAGCCACTCAGGAACATTCAATGTCGTCTTGCTAAGCAAATCCAGTCTAGATTTGGCATTTTTTTTAGGTTACTGTCCTGCTGAAAGGTGAATGTCTCCCAGTGTCTATTGGAAAGCAGACAAGGTTTACCTCTACGATTTTTCCTGTGCTTAGCTCTATTCCGTTTCTTTTCACGCCAAAAAAAAAACTCCCTCGTGCTTGCCAATGACAAGCATAAATAAAGGTTAAAAAAATACCCATAACATGATGCAGCCACCACCATGCTAGAAAATATTAAGAGTGGTACTCAGAGTGTTGTGTTTTCCCCAAACATAACGCTTTGTATTCAGGCCTCAAAGTCAATTTCTTTGCCACGTTGTTTGCAGTTTTACTTTAGTGCCTTGTTTCAAAACAGGATGCATGTTTTGGAATATTTGTATTATGTATAGGCTTCCTTTTCAATCTGTCATTTAGGTTAGTATTGTGGAGTAACTACAATGTTGATCCATCCTCAGTTTTATCACAGCCATTCAACTCTAACGTGTCTCGTGGCAAAATCCATGAGCAGTTTCCTTCCTCTCTGGCAACTGAGTTAGGAAGGTGGCCTGTACCTTTGTAGTGACTGGGTGTATTGATACAGCATCCAAAGTGTAATTAATAACTTCACCATGCTCAAAGGAATATTTAATGTATTTTTATTTTTACCCATTGACGAACATTGGAAAATCTCCCTGGTTTTTATGGTTGATTCTGTGTTTGAAATTCACTGCTTGACTGAGGGACCTTTAGGTTAATCGTATGTGTGCGGTACAGAGATGAAGTAGTCAATCTAAAATAATGTTCAACATTATTATTGAACAGAGATTGAGTCCATGTAACTTATTATGCGACTTGTTAAAAAGCAAATGTTTACAGCTGAACTTATTTAGGCTTGCCATAACAAAGGGGTTGAATACTTGACTCAAGACATTTCAGAGTTTCATTTTTAATTCATTTGTGTGAATACTTTGAATGCATTGTATGACTTAACAGTCCCTGGCCAAGTGATGTATGGCACAGAACAAGGACATCAGATCTGCTGTGAGAAAGGGGTGAATTAGGGTTAGTTCCCTAAGAACCCCTTAAATTTGTGTATTTTGGTTCAATCCAACTGCGATCTGCAGAAAACAGCCTCGCAAATATTTGTTGAGCTTTACTTTTCCCTCGACCTGCCACGATAAGACAATAGAAAAGGTTACACTGGAATGTTTCAGGCGTTGGTGGGAGGAAAATAGAGATATTTTTCACGAAGATGATACGATGTGCTCTCATACTGTTCCAGGAGGACATTTATTTGTAAAGGATTCAGTAAATCTCAAATGTCCTCTTTGCCTAGTAGTGCAAGTGACACCGCTCGCATTCGAAGGATGGGGATCCTTAACTTCAGTGGGGCCTCCAGGGTACACCAACCTTAGCCATCAAAGTGCTACAAAAAACGAATATCCACCGATACCCTGCAGCAATGTCAAGACAGTTGAATAATTAGTTCACTGATTGCCTGTCAGTTAAGCCTACATTAAATCGATCCATCTTGTGAAATTTTAAAAAGCACCAAGTTCTATTTAAACAAGGCCTGCTTCTTAGACCGATTACTCTGCATGCCTTATCAATGTACCCGAGTGGAGCTTAATTGTCACATGGGTCCCATGTTACGATGTGAGAGAAACGAGAGCACGACATAAACCATTCTCCTAAAGCAACAGTGTCATCCCTCAGATTAATACGCAGCCAAGGAGCCTAACATGATCCAGCTTTGAACTCGTCCTGTCTGAGAGATCACGGCAACATGCTGTCAGGAGAGACACAAGTGCCGGGCCGACATGTAAACGCGGACGTTCTTCACACTCCATTGATTTAAATGGAATTACGTTCTTGGCGCCGGAATGGTCTGGTCTCCATTCTCAACAGGAGACAGAATCTCTATTGATAGTCACTGAATCAGGTCTAGTGTATGCTGAGTGTTTTCAGATCTCAGGCATTGTGGCGACTGGGTCTAATGGACAGTCATCCTAACAGCAAAACCAAAGTTTTGCTCAGAAACTATAGGACCAGAAAGATTGTGGGCACTATCAATACGGTGGAACAAAGGTTGTGCATGGCCAAATCTTACTGTGTAGCTGCTTAAGAGCAGCTTAATGTTGCTTAATGTTGCTGCTGGCTGTGGGGAGAAATATACCATGTATTTTGTATAAAAATATTCACAAAATATAATTAATTTATTTACTACAAAATATTTGTTTCTTCAAGAAATACATCATAGCACATTTCCTAACTGAATAGTTATCAAACTAAAAGTTAAAAGCACCAACACATTTTTTTTTTTTTTGCATTGTAATTACAGAAAATGTCCATAACTTTATTTCATTAACAGTGGAATGACAGTGTTTCACAGTATTACTTATCCGCCAGTGTTGTGATTAAGCTGTAATATTTGTCTATTAATTTCTCACACCGGAGCAACAGTTGTAAAACTGAGAAAGCGTTCTGACTTTGTGGCTGTGTTATCTAGTGGAAATGGCTAATTTCCTGGTTGTTAAAAATCTGCAGTTTGCTCAATTTCAGTTTGTGAGAAAACAAGCACTGAATAGCGTAGGTACCGTCAACATCGCTATGTGTAGCACCTTTGAGGACATCCGACACAGTTCAGAAAATAGAAAGTGTTAGGTCAGACTGAAGAGGGGAAGGGGATTGCTGCAGTTTTATGCGCTTTTAACCAACAGTGCTATTTTGTTTGTTTTTTCACATTGTTTCTAACTTATTTTGTACATTACGTTACTGCTACTGTCTCTTATGACCGAAAATAGCTTCTGGACATCAGAACAGCAATTACTCACCTTGAATTGGATGAAGAATTATTCTTTAATGAGTCGACGAGAGGGATTTACAACAGACACCCGAACGGCCCTCATCCCCGTCATTCGCAGGAGAAAGAGATGAAGGTATCGCGGAAGGAGATTGGGGTGCCTTGTGATGATCTGGCGATGAGTAGCTAATCTGCTTTGCCATCAGTACTATTGGCCAACGTACAATCGCTGAATAATAAAGTGGACGAAATACAAGCACATATAGCCTACCAACAGGACATTAAAAAATGTAATATCTTATGTTTCACAGTCGTGGCTGAACGACGACATGAATAACATACAGCTGGCGGGTTATACACTATCAGCAGGATAAAACAGCTGGTGCATGATATCTAAGGAAGTCTCAAGGTTTTGCTTGCCTGAGGTAGAGTATCTCATGATAAGCTGTAATGTTAAAAGCAGGAAGCACCTGTGACTCGGTCAATAAAAAAAGTGGTCAGATGAAGCAGATGCTAAGCTCCAGGACTATTTTGCTAGCACAGACTGGAATATGTTCCGGGATTCTTCCGATGGCATTAAGGAGTACACCACATCAGTCAATGGTATCATCAATAAGTGCATCGATGACGTCATCCCCACAGTGACAGTATGTACATACCTCAACCAGAAGCCATGGATTACGGCAACATCTGCACTGAGATAAAGGGTAGAGCTGCCGCTTTCAAGGAGCAGGACTCTAACCCGGAAGCTTACAAGAAATCCCGCTATACCCTTCGACGAACCATCAAACAGGCAAAGTGTCAATACAGGACTAAGATTGAATCATACTACACCGGCTCCGACGCTAGTCGGATGTGGCAGGGCTTGCAAATTATTACAGACAACAAATGGAAGCACAGCCACGAGCTGCCCAGTGACACGAGCCTGCCAGACAAGCTAAATCACTTCTATGCTCGCTTCGTGACAAGCAACACTGAGGCATGCATGAGAGCATCATCTGTTCCGGATGACTGTGTGATCACGCTCTCCGTAACCGACGTGAGTAAGATCTTTAAACAGGTCAACATACACAAGGCTGTGGGGCCAGACGGATTACCAGGACGTGTGCTCCGGGCATGTGCTGACCAACTGGCGGGTGTCTTCACTGAAATTTTCAACATGTCCCTGGTTGAGTCTGTAATACCAACATGCTTCAAGCAGACCACCATAGTCCCTGTGCCCAAGAACACAAATGCAACCTGCCTAAATGACTACAGACCTGTAGCACTCACGTCCTTAGCCATAAAGTGCTTTGAAAGGGTGGTAATGGCTCACATCAACACCATTAACCCAGAAACCCTAGACCCACTCCAATTTGCATACCACCCAAACAGATCCACAAATAATGCAATCTCTATTGCACTCCACACTGCCCTTTCCCACCTGGACAAAAGGAACGTCTATGTGAGAATGATGTTCATTGACTGGGGCTGGATTGGAGCAGGTTGAGAGCTTAAAATTCCTTGGTGTCCAACAAACTAGATTGGTCCAAACACACCAAGACAGTCGTGAAGAGGGCATAACAAAGCCTTTCCCCCTCGGGAAACTAAAATGATTTGGCATGGGTCCTGAGATCCTAAAAAGGTTCTACAGCTGCAACATCGAGAGCATCCTGACCGGTTGCATCACTGCGTGGTACGGCAATTGCTCGGCCTCCGACCGCAAGGCACTTCAGAGGGTAGTGCGGATGGCCCAGTACATCACTGGGGCAAAGCTGCCTGCCATCCAGGACCTCTACACCAGGCAGTGTCAGAGGAAGGCCCTAAAAATTGTCAAAGACCCCAGCCACCCAGTCATAGACTGTTCTCTCTACTACCGCATGGCAAGCGGTACCGGAGTGCCAAGTCTAGGACAAAAAGGCTTTGCACCATTGGTTAGAGTCTGTAAGTAAGCATTTCACTGTAAGGTTTACACCTGTTGTATTCGGCGCACGTGACAAATAAACTTTGATTTGATGTGAATTTCATTTAACAGAGTCAGGGTATATGCAGCAGTTTGGGCCGCCTGGCTCGTTTCGAACTGTGATGACTATTTCTTCCTAACAAAGACAGCCAACTTCGCCAACCGGGGGATGATTTAACAAAAGCGTGTGCAAATCGGTGCACAAATGTACCTAACCATAAACATCAATGCCTTTCTTAAAATCAATACGCAGAAGTATATATTTTTAAACCTGCATATCTAGTTCAAAGAAATTCATGTTAGCAGGCAATATTAAACTAGGGAAATTGTGTCACTTCTCTTGCGTTAATTGTACGCGGAGTCAGGGTATATGCAACAGTTTGGGCCGCCTGGCTCGTTGCGAACTAATTTGCCAGAATTTTACGTAATTAAGACATAACATTGAAGGTTGTGCAATGTAACAGGAATATTTAGACTTATGGATGCCACCCGTTAAATAAAATACGGAACGGTTCAGTATTTCACTGAAAGAATAAACGTTTTATTTTCGAAATTATAGTTTCTGGATTTGAACATATTAATGACCTAAGGCTCATATTTCTGCGTGTTATTATGTTATAATTAGGTCTATGATTTGATATTTGGTAGAGCAGTCTGACTGAGCGGTGGTAGGCAACAGCAGGCTCGTAAGCATTCATTCAAACAGCACTTTCGTGCATCAAGCATTGCGCTTTCGTGGTTCAAGCATTGCGCTGTTTATGACTTCAAGCCTATCAACTCCCGACATTAGGCTGGTGTAACCGATGTGAAATGGTTAGCTAGTTAGCGGGGTGCGCGCTAATAGCGTTTCAAACATCACTAGCTCTGAGACTTAGAGTAGTTGTTCCCCTTGCTCTGCAAGGGCCGCGGCTTTTGTGGAGCGATGGGTAACGATGCTTTGAGGGTGGCAGTTGTCGATGTGTTCCTGGTTCGAGCCCAGGTAGGGGTGAGGAGAGGGATAGAAGCTATACTGTTACACTGGCAATACTAAAGTGCCTATCAGAACTTCCAATAGTCAAAGGTATATTAAATACAAATGGTATAGAGAGAAATAGTCCTATAATTCCTATAATAACCTCAACCTAAAATGTTTTACCTGGGAATTTTGAAGACTTATGTTAAAAGGAACCACCAGCTTTCATATGTTCTCATGTTCTGAGCAAGAAACTAAAACGTTAGCTTTTTTACATGGCACATACTGCACTTTTACTTTTCTCCAACACTTTGTTTTTGCATTATTTCAACCCAATTGAACATGTTTCATTATTTATTTGAGGATAAATGGATTTGATTGATGTATTATATTAAGTTAAAATAAAAAAGTGTTAATTCAGTATTGTTGTAATTCTTATTGTTACAAACAAACAACAAAAAATACATTTTTAAAATTTGTATTATTATTTTTTTAAATAATTGTCAGATTAATCGGTTTCGGCTTTTTTTGGACCTCCAATAAATCGGTATCGGCTTTTACCCTACAGAGGGTAGTGTGTATAGCCCAGTACATCACTAGGGCCAAGCTTCCTGACATCCAAAGGCTCTATACCAGGCGATGTCAGAGGAAGGCCCTAAAAATTGTCAAAGATTCCAGCCACCCTAGTCATAGACTGTTCTCTCTGCTACCGCACGGCAAGCGGTACCAGAGTGCCAAGTCTAGGTCCATGAGGCTTCTATGCCCACGCACATTGACTCTTTTGGGTATTTTTCTTAAAACTGAATTGTTGGTTAAGGGCTTGTAAGTAAGCATTTCACTGTAAGGTCCTATTGTATTTGGCGCATGTGACAAATTTACTTGATCTCTTAAACATCCAATAAAATAAAACAGCATATGGTCAGACAGCAAAAAAAGATTTGCTTACACAGTCATTCAGAGATTATTTATGCATGTTCCCAAGTATCGCTTTCTTCTTTGGTCTTGTGGCTCAAATTATATTCTTAGCGGGAATGGATTCATTCCACCAAGAGCAAAGGAGGGGTATGTTTCATAATCAACAACTCATGGTGTGATTGTAGTATTGTAAAAACCCTTAAGACTTTCTGTTCTCCCGACCTGGAACACATCACGATCAAATGCTGACCACATTATCTCACGAGAGAATTCTCATCAGTTTGTATCACGGCTGTCTACACCCCTTTTCCACATTACAGCCTTATTCTAAAATATATTTTTAATTCATCATTCTACAAATGATACCCCATAATGTAAAAAGCTAAAACAGGTTAAGACATTTTTGCAAATTTATTACAAAAAAAAAACAAATAGTTACATGAGTATTGAGACCCTTTTATATGAGACTTGAAATTGAGCTCAGTCGCATTTTGTTTCCATTGATCATCCTTGAGATGTTTCTACAACTTGATTGGAGTCCACCTATGGTAAATTGAAATTGATTGGACATGATTTGGAAAGGCACACACCTGTCTATATAAGGTCCCACAGTTGACAGTGCATGTCAGAGCAAAAGAGCAATGAGGGCGAAGGAATTGTCAGCAGATCAACTAGACAGGATTGTGTCAATGCACAGATTTGGGGAAGGGTACCAAAACTTTCCGCAACATTGTAGATGCCCAAGAACACAGTGGTCTCCATCCCCTGGCCAAACTGAGCAATCAGGTGAGAAGGGCCTTGGTCAAGGAGGTGACCAAGAACCAGGTCACTCTGACAGAACTCCAGAGTTCCTCTGAGGAGATGGGAGAACCTTCCAGAAGGACAACCGTCTGCAGCACTCCACCAAATCAGGCCTTTATGGCAGAGTAGCCAGAGAAGCAACTCCTCTGTAAAAAGGCACATGACAGCATGCTTGGAGATCGCCAAAAGACACCTAAAAGGACACAGACTATGAGAAACAAGATTCTCTGGTCTGATGAAACCAATATTGAACTCTTTGGCCTGACTGCCAAGCGTCACGCCTGGAGTAAACTCGGCACCATACTTACGATGAAGTATGGTGGTGGCAGCATCATGCTGTGGAGATGTTTTACAGCGGTATGAACTGGGAGACTAGTCAGGATTGAGGGAAGATGAACGGAGCAAAGTACAGCGAGATCCTTGATGAAAACCTGCTCCATGGCACTCAGGACCACAGACTGGGGTGAAGGTTCACCTTCCAACAGGACAACGACCCTAATCACTCAGCGAAGATAACACAGGAGTGGCTTCGGGACAAGTCTCTGAATGTCCTTGAGTGGCACAGCCAAAGCCCGGACTTGAACCCAATCGAACATCTCTGGAGAGACCTGAATATAGCTGTGCAGTGACGCTCCCCATCCAACCTGACAGAACTTGAGAGTGTCTGTAGAAAAATAATGGGAGAAACTCCCCAAATACAGGTGTGCCAAGCTTGTAGAGTCATACCCAAGAAGACTAGAGGCTGTAATTGCTGTCAAAGGTGCTTTAACAAAGTACTGAGTAAAGGGCTTGAATACTTATGTAAACTGTGATTATTCCGTTTTCAATTTTTAATACATTCACAAAAATGTCTAAAAACCTGTTTTGGCTTTGTCATTATGGGGTATTGTGTGTAGATTGAATAGGAAAAATAACAATTTAATCAATTTTATAATAAGGCTGTAACATAACAAAATGTGGAAAAAGTCAAGAGGTCTGAATACTTTCCGAAGGCACTGTATGTATTGGATAACGGCACAATCATTTGGGCTTTTTTGGGCATGAGCTCATTAAATATCTTTAATGTAGTGTTAAAATGTTTTATTTAATGTATGGCTCACCATGCTCAGATAGCATCAGGCTTGAACTTTCGATCAAAGCTCGAAACTAATCCAGACATATGCCTATTTATATGCTTTAAAATGCTTTTGAATGACACTTCTGGTTTTGGGGAGAAATACCGGGTTACCTGGGAGAAAAGTGATTTCTTCTATGGATGGAACATTTGTAAAATACAGGGAAAATATTCAACCCTACTCCCTGCTGTTACGATCAACTAGGAGTGGTGGGTGGAATCAGGCGCAGAGAGCAGGGTTCAGTCGTTTGTCAAATTTATTCATATAAATTGCCAGTCCAAACAACAGGACAAAAATAGTCCGGAGAATAAAGACACAAAATAATCACACCATCAAACACAGCGTAACAAAAAACAAGCCCGCACAAATACCCAGCAAACAAACCCTAATACAAAACAGGTGTACCCAATTACCCAATAACCAAAACAAACGGAAAGGGAATCGATGGCAGCTAATAGGCCGGCGACGACGACCGCCGAGCACCGCCCGAACAGGAAGAGGCACCATCTTCGGCGAGGTTCGTGACACCTGCACACCCACGACTGCGTGGCCATGCACGACTCAAACACCATCATTAAGTTTGCAGACATGACTGTAGTCGGTCTGATCGCCGACAATGTCGGGACAGCCAACAGGAAGGGCCCTGGCAGAGTGGTGCCAAGATAAATGCTTCTCTGTGGTGAAGAAGGTGCAACAGAAACTGAAGAAATCCAGCATGGGCCCTTGGATCCTCAAGAAGTTCGACAGATGCACAATCGAGATCATCTCGACCGACTGCATCATTTCCTGGTACGGCAACAGCACCGCCCTCAAATGGAAGGCTCTACAGAGGGTGGTGCGGACGGCCTAATACATCACTGGGGGTGAGCTGTCTGGCTTCCAGTACATCTACACCAGGCGAGGAAGGCCCAAAAGATCGACAAGGACTCCAGTCTTCCGAGCCACGGACTGTATCGGTGCATTGGGTCTCGGACCAACAGGCTCCAAGACAACTTCTACCACCAGGCCATCAGACTGCTGAACAGCTAATCCTAGCTGCACCTTAGAGACTATCTGTACCTTGTTGGATGTTTAGAATTGATTTTATTCTGTACAGGCTTCCTTGTTTTCACTCTGTCAATCATGTTAGTATTGTGGAGAAACTACAGTGTTGTTGATCCATACTCAGTTTTCTCCTATCACAGCCATTACACTCTGCAACTGTTTTAAAGTCACCGTTGGCCTCATGGTGACATCCCTGAGTGATTTCCTTCCTCTCCAGCAACTGAGTTAGGAAATATTTGTAGTACCAATAGCTACCCCTATTTGCGAGGAATTGGAAAACCTCCCTGTCTTTGTGGTTGAATCAGTGTTTGAAATTCACTGCTCGACTGAGAATCTTAAAGATTATTGTATATGTGTGAGGTACAGAGATGAGGTAGTCGTTCAAAAATCATGTTAAAAACACTTATTGCACACAGAGTAAAGTCCATGCAAAAAAAATCTAAATTTAAACCATTTTAAATTCAGGCTGTAACACAAAATGTGGAAAATGTCAAGGGGTGTGAATCTTTTCTGAAGGCACTGTAAATACAGTCAATTACTTCCATGCATACTACCTCTACTGTTGTGTTGTTCCTTAAAAGCGCTGGTTGTCACGATTCAAATGTGCTATTTTAAGGGATCATGCCGGCGAAACTCACAGCTGTGCTTGCAATAGTGCATATGAAATGGGAGAGTGTAGTCATTTCATTTTGCTGGGATGTTCTCAGGCAGATTTATAGCTCTCAAAAAGAAAACACACAAAATACATTTGTAGAATTGAAACAAATATCCCATTCACAGAAGCCCTGAAATCAAAAGCCAAAAAAAAAATACAAATATACTATTGGAATTCTCATTTGAATAACTTAGTATCTTGTTTGAACAACTTAGTTAAAAATAGAATATATAATATATAAAAGATACTAAGTCATCTCGTTTGAACAACTTAATTGTTGTTTTGTCTAATAATAATTTTGTTATGCAGCTTGTCAAACCATGTAATGATTGCTGCAGCCATTAATTAACGTATTCCATACACTGATATGATTATTCATTGACAGTTCTTTGATAGCCTAAAGCAGGGCTGCTTTGACTGGCAGAGTTTGTAAGTGGGAAAGTGGAGCAGAGCATAATTCAAACAGATTTTTTTTTTTAAATAAACACCTGCATAACAAATTAGATCTAATTAGACAAAAGAACAATTAAGTTGTTCAAATGACTTAGTCATTCGAACCAGATACTAAGCCGTTCAAGCGAGATACTAAGTTGTTCAAAAAAGATAATTCCAAGAGTAAGTTTTTTTTTTTTTTTTTGCATTGGGCTTCTGTAACTTTCTCTTATTTCACCTTTATATTTCACCTTTATATAACCAGGTCGGCTAGTTGAGAACAAGTTCTAATTTACAACTGCGACCTGGCCAAGATAAAGCGAAGCAGTGTGACAAAAAAACAACACAGTTACACATAGAATAAACAAACGTACAGTCAATAACACAAGAAAAATATATATATATATACAGTGTGTGCAAATGTAGTAAGATTAGGGAGGCAAGGCAATAAATAGGTCATAGTGTCGAAATATTACAATTTAGCATTAACACTGGAGTGATAGATGTGCAGATGATGATGTGCAGGTAGAAATACTTGCACATCATCCGTCTCTTGGTCACAGATGGCTGAAATCACTTTGTGCTTAAAGCTTAAGTTGTAACGAGTCTGCACACATTTGAATGGTGTCTCAGTGCCGCTCAGGAGACGTTTGGCATTACAGTCTCTGTCGTCAAGTTAAATGAAAGTGCCAATATTGTACTGTCACTAAATATGATCATATTTATTTTACAGTAATACGAAAGGTGAAATATTACAGTAAGTCATTTATAATTTGATTGTTACTATATTTAGAAAACATTTCAGTCATTTCAAGCTCTATTGCCCCACTGACTGAATAGGGGAAAAAATCATGTGATTTTTCATATTTTTATCATATTTGTTTGTCCTTGAGCTAGTCTTCAAAAGTGAGTGCACCTCAGCAATTTATAACTATTTTTACCAGAAAGGTGAGTTCCAGACCTTTCTAAAACTATGCAGCATTACAAGTTATTACTTTTGTGTATGTCTATTTAGGCAGAAATCTTCTTTCCAAGAGTATTATATTATTAAGGGACTGGATTCAACCAGACTGGTGGTAAACGTGAGTTACCTGGGTGGAAAGCAGGTTGCAGTCAATGTGAACACCCCTTCCTGTCCTGTGACACTGCAGCAGGGCGGCCATGATGGCTCCGTGGGCGTAGAGTCCTGTGGCCAGGTCAGTCATTGCGACGCCCGGCCTAACTGGGTCCCCATCCTGCGCAACAGAGCAAGTAAAACATTTTTTTATTGAGAAACCATTAAGCAGACTTCCATCCAAAGCAACTTACAGTAGTGAATGTATAAATCTTCGTATGGATGAGTTGTGAGTTAAAATCCCAGGTGAGGACACGCCGAGTTATAATTACTTTATAAATAAACAATGTAGTCACGTATGTCAAAGTAAAAAGTAAAATATGTATGTTGAAAACAATGTACAGCGAGCATACAAAACATTAAGAACACCTGTTCTTTCCATGACATAGACTGACCAGGTCAGCATTACTGATGTCACTTGTTAAATCCACTTTAAATCAGTGTAGATGAAGAGGAGACAGGTTGAAGAATAATTTTGAAGCCTTGAAACAACTCATACATGGATTGTGTATGTGTGCCATTCAGATGGTGAATGGGCAAAACAACAAATGTGCCTTTGAATGGGGTATGGTAGTTGGTGACAGGCGCACCGGTTTGTGTCAAGAGCGGCAACGCTGCTGGGTTTTTAATGCTCAACAGTTTACCGCATGAATCAAGATTGCTCCACCACCCAAAGGACATCCAGCCAACTTGACACAACTGTGGAAAGCATTGGAGTCAGCATGGGCCAGCATCCCTGTGGAACACTTTCGACACCTTGTAGAGTCCATGCCCAAACAAATTGAGGCTGTGTCTAGGGGGGAAAAGGGGTGCAACTCAATATTAGGAGGGTATTCCTAATGTTTTGTACACTGTGTATATATCGGGGAGAGAAACATATTCACCTCAGGGCCAGTGATGTGCATCATGCCAGAGACAGCAGAGGCGATTGAGTCATACCCTGGTCGCTGGGACAGCGGCCCAGTTTGTCCATAGCCTTGGAACCAACACACACACACACACACTTTATAACCTTCCCATAGCAGGACTTTGGCTTCATGCTTAAGAACACCCCTAGGCCATGGAATATTTACAATAAATCATGCACCTCACGCCTTATTGCTTAATTCTACAAATATTAGGGTGGCAGATAGCCTAGGGGTTAAGAGCGTTGGGCCAGTAACCAAAAGGTCGCTAGTTCGAATCCCAGAGCCAACTGATCATGCTCATAGATTAAGCCAGAAGCACTCTAACAAGTGATGGGTTATTAAAGTATACTATGCAGAAATCACTCTGCCATTTCTTGGTTGCCAAAACTTTTAATAGTTCACCTAATTTCAGTGACAAAATAAGCAAGTAAATAGTAGATAATCATTGTACCATCAAAACCGCTGTGAAAGATATATTTTCCATAACCTGGTGTACAAAACCGAAAATAAAAGGAAGTGAAAACAAAACTTAAGAATGAATATATACTTACATTTCTATGTGCATTTGGTCAGCATCTCCCAAAAAGTTACATATTGCCACTAATAACTAGAAGCATAGAAATAGCACACATAGAACAGATCTACCGCTTCTTAGACTTGCTTTCAATGATAATGACAGATCTATAACTCACATGTCTATGTGAATTTGGTTGGGTTGCCCCCAAAAAGGTCACATCGTAGCCTCAGCACGAAACCTTTCCACCTCTATACCATGGCAGAAATATTTTACCCCAATGTGAAACACACACAAACCATCTAACCCCTCTGTACTATACAGCAGCAGCATGGTATTAACCCCTATGAAAAGTCACACTAAATAATTAACCCCTTTACATAAAGCAAACACAATTGCAACTTTGTTGTCCCGTGTCAACACTGGGCAAATATAATCTTGAGCTGACAGCCTTAGAGTGATTTTAACCAATATTTGCTATTCCGGGAAGTATAGAGAGGGCCATAAAGAATAGACTAGTAAACCCTTATATCTACAGAAAACTTGGGAGCAGTAGTCCATATTTGGATAAGACTTACTGGATTGGCACAGCACAGGCTCAAATACATGATACAAATGATTATTTTTTTCTATAAAAACCTTGAGTATCAAAAAAAAAAATTATATGAAATATTCATGTGAATGAAAAAGTATTTTCACCCTTTGAATCCTTTACAAATATTATTTCAAACAGAGGGTTCATGACATGACGGATTATTTGTCTTATACCTTTAAAATGTTTTATGAAATTATTTTAAAAAGATAGATACAGTAGAGACGTCATATAGCGGAATATACCTTCAAGAAGTCTGGGGGGGTAAATAAATATAAATTCCTACAGAGACAAAATGCATGTTTTTCTATTCCCCCAGAACAGACGAGTAAAACGTTATCTTGCATTTCTCTCTGCCTGACACAGAAATTTGGAAATCACATGAGCTTCAGACATTCTTTCCCAAGATGGCATAGCAGTTCAGACGTATTTTTGTCCTCGTCCTGTCCCGTATATAGATATATTTACAACTTTTTTTTCACATACATTTTTAATTTTCCAAAAACTCATCTTCAGAACACTCTCCTGCAATCCGCTTCACCAATTTATATTTATATAAAAAAGTATTATTTACCTCAGATCTGTAATCCTCCGAGAGGCTAGCCAGAAATTAGCCAGAAGCTAGCCGGGAGCTAGCCAGAAGCTGGTCCAGAAGCTACTCTGAAGCTGGTTCAGAAGCTAGTTAGCTTATTTACTGGCTAATCGTTAGTACTCAGCTAACCACGGTTTGTGGTCATCGGCTGTCCTTTGGCTCGAGAATCTATCGCCAGTTTTGTACGGCGCGGTGCTGCGCAGCGCGGCTCGGAACGGAACATACCGGATTTCGGCCGCTGGCTCTGGACATCCATACCTAGATCTCACAGCTAGCTAGCTGCTATCCGTGTGACTATCGGCTTTCGTCGATTCCGGAGCTAACATCAATTGTTCCGGAGCTAGCCAGCTGAAGAGTTCCATCAATCACTCCTGGGCTGCAGTCACCTATCCGGACCCGTTTTGCTGCCTACGCAGAGCCCCACCGGGCCTTCACAGCTGGACTGCCGACGTTGTCTACGGGAATTGTCCGGCTGTCTCCTCCGGCGCAACGTTGCCTGGGCGCCCATCTGCGGCCTGCTAGCCGTTGGCTATCTTATTGGGTGCTATCTGAATAGACAATCGGACAATTTTTATTTTATTTTATTTTTTATTTATTTATTTTTCTTCTTGGGCCTCTATAACTATATCTATTGTTTTTATTTTTGTTGTTGTTGTGTGATTTGGATTAATCCCCTCTACCACACGGAAACCCACTAATCTACTGACGGAACGCAAGAGTTGGCTAATAACAGACCTCCATCCTATGATAGCTTGCTCCTATGCTAGCTTGCTACCGATTTAGCTGTCTAAATCGCCGTGACCCCCAACCAACCTCTCCACTCACTGGACCCTTTTGATCACTCGACTGAGCATGCCTTTCCTTAATGTCAATATGCCTTGTCCATTGCTGTTCTGGTTAGTGTTTATTGGCTTATTTCACTGTAGAGCCTCTAGTCCTGCTCATTATACCTTATCCAACCTATTAGTTCCACCACCCACACATGCAATGACATCTCCTGGTTTCAATGATGTTTCTAGAGACAATATCTCTCTCTTCATCACTCAATACCTAGGTTTACCTCCACTGTATTCACATCCTACCTTACCTTTGTCTGTACATTATACCTTGATGCTATTTTATCGCCCCCAGAAACCTCCTTTTACTCTCTGTTCCAGACGTTCTAAACGACCAATTCTTATTGCTTTTAGTCGCACCCTTATTCTACTCCTACTCTGTTCCTCTGGCGATGTAGAAGTGAATCCAGGCCCTGCAGTGCCTAGCTCCACTCCTATTCCCCAGGCGCTCTCTTTTGATGACTTCTGTAACCGTAGCCTTGGTTTCATGCATGTTAACATTAGAAGCCTCCTCCCTAAGTTTGTTCTATTCACTGCTTTAGCACACTCTGCCAACCCGGATGTTCTAGCTGTGTCTGAATCCTGGCTTAGGAAGACCACCAAAAATTCAGACATTTTAATTCCAAACTACAACATTTTCAGACAAGATAGAACTGCCAAAGGGGGCGGTGTTGCAATCTACTGCAAAGATAGCCTGCAGAGTTCTGTCCTACTATCCAGGTCTGTACCCAAACAATTTGAACTTCTACTTTTAAAAATCCACCTCTCTAAAAACAAGTTCTCACCGTTGCCGCCTGCTATAGACCACACTCTGCCCCCAGCTGTGCTCTGGACACCATATGTGAACTGATTGCCCCCCATCTATCTTCAGAGCTTGTGCTGCTAGGCGACCTAAACTGGAACATGCTTAACACCCCAGCCATCCTACAATCTAAACTTGATGCCCTCAACCTCACACAAATTATCAATGAACCTACCAGGTACCTCTCCAAAGCCTTAAACATGGGCACCCTCATAGATATCATCCTAACCAACTTGCCCTCTAAATACACCTCTGCTGTTTTCAACCAAGATCTCAGCGATCACTGCCTCATTGCCTGCATCCGTAATGGGTCAGCGGTCAAACGACCTCCACTCATCACTGTAAAACGCTCCCTGAAACACTTCAGCGAGCAGGCCTTTCTAATCGACCTGGCCAGGGTATCCTGTCAGTAGAGGATGCCTGGATATTTACAAAAAAAAGCCTTCCTAACCATCTTAAATAAACATGCCCCTTTCAAGAAATTTAGAACCAGGAACAGATATTGGTTCTCCCCAGACCTGACTGCCCTTAACCAACACAAAAACATCCTATGGCGTTCTGCATTAGCATCGAACAGCCCCCGTGATATGCAGCTGTTCAGGGAAGCTAGAAACCATTATACACAGGCATTTAGAAAAGCCAAGGCTAGCTTTTTCAAGCAGAAATTTGCTTCCTGCAATACTAACTCAAAAAAGTTCTGGGACACTGTAAAGTCCATGGAGAATAAGAACACCTCCTCCCAGTTGCCCACTGCACTGAAGATAGGAAACACTGTCACCACTGATTAATCCACCATAATTGAGAATTTCAATAAGCATTTTTCTACGGCTGGCCATGCTTTCCAGCTGGCTACTCCTACCCCGGTCAACAGCACTGCACCCCCCACAACAACTCGCCCAAGCCTTCCCCATTTCTCCTTCTCCCAAATCTGCTCAGCTGATGTTCTGAATGAGCTGCAAAATCTGGACCCCTACAAATCAGCCGGGCTGGACAATCTGGACCCTTTCTTTCTAAAATTATCTGCCAAAATTGTTGCCACCCCTATTACTAGCCTGTTCAACCTCTCTTTCGTGTCGTCTGAGATTCCCAAAGATTGGAAAGCAGCTGCGGTCATCCCCCTCTTCAAAGGGGGTGACACTCTTGACCCAAACTGCTACAGACCTATATCTATCCTACCATGCCTTTCTAAGGTCTTTGAAAGCCAAGTCAACAAACAGATTACCGACCATTTCGAATCTCACCATACCTTCTCTGCTATGCAATCTGGTTTCAGAGCTGGTCATGGGTGCACCTCAGCCACGCTCAAGGTCCTAAATGATATCTTAACTGCCATCGATAAGAAACATTACTGTGCAGCCGTATTCATTGATCTGGCCAAGGCTTTCGACTCTGTCAATCACCACATCCTCATCAGCAGACTCGACAGCCTTGGTTTCTCAAATGTTTGCCTTGCCTGGTTCACCAACTACTTCTCTGATAGAGTTCAGTGTGTCAAATCGGAGGGTCTGTTGTCCGGACCTCTGGCAGTCTCTATGGGGGTGCCACAGGGTTCAATTCTTGGACCGACTCTCTTCTCTGTATACATCAATGAGGTCGCTCTTGCTGCTGGTGAGTCTCTGATCCACCTCTACGCAGACGACACCATTCTGTATACTTCTGGCCCTTCTTTGGACACTGTGTTAACAACCCTCCAGGCAAGCTTCAATGCCATACAACTCTCCTTCCGTGGCCTCCAATTGCTCTTAAATACAAGTAAAACTAAATGCATGCTCTTCAACCGATCGCTACCTGTACCTACCCGCCTGTCCAACATTACTACTCTGGACGGCTCTGACTTAGAATACGTGGACAACTACAAATACTTAGGTGTCTGGTTAGACTGTAAACTCTCCTTCCAGACCCATATCAAACATCTCCAATCCAAAGTTAAATCTAGAATTGGCTTCCTATTTCGCAACAAAGCATCCTTCACTCATGCTGCCAAACATACCCTTGTAAAACTGACCATCCTACCAATCCTCGACTTTGGCGATGTCATTTACAAAATTGCCTCCAATACCCTACTCAACAAATTGGATGCAGTCTATCACAGTGCAATCCGTTTTGTCACCAAAGCCCCATATACTACCCACCATTGCGACCTGTACGCTCTCGTTGGCTGGCCCTCGCTTCATACTCGTCCCCAAACCCACTGGTCGCCAAACCCACTGGCTCCATGTCATCTACAAGACCCTGCTAAAAATAAAAATTTAGCAGGGATTCTTATGAAACTAGGTAATGTAGTATCGCTGACATCCACTGTACTACAGTATAATGCACATAATTTGAAGCACAGCGGCAAGCTGAAACCAGCCATATGTCATACTTATATTTCTAACAGTTTTATATAGTACAATAAAAACAACATATTTTTTTTTCTATAAACAGCCTACTATCCGATTTCAGGGACTAAGATGTGTCAGCTCAAGACGTAATTAATTAAATAATAGCAAGTAACTTTTAGCTTACAAGGTCCCACCTTATGCAGACATAGATGTTTTTTAAAGAATATATTGAAAACATACAGTATGTTGCATAACACGAACTAACTAAAACAGGGAAAAGGAATATAGGTCTTGTTTGATTGAGGCCAAAAAACAGACATTGCAGAAGAAAATCAGGAGTGTTTACGTGTACTACGCTATAGCCACTGCAGCCCAATCAAAATAAGCACTCCAGGGGGAGAAAAAATAATAATAAAAAAATCGAACCATATTTCACGGTCTTCGACTTAGATTCTTGGAAAAAACTGGGCAGACGTGTGGCCACAAAGTGTTTAAGCCATGTTTTGTAAGGAGCTAAGCATCCTGTACAGAGGTCACAACATAGCCTGACTATGTGTGTCTGCATAACCCTTTTAAGAAAAAGAAATACACAATATTCTATTAAGCAGTGTATATTTTTGGGTGGCAATGCCAAAGTTACTGGCAAGGACAAAACATGCAAGGCTACAGTTTGTCGTTTTTAGAAACAGCAGGCTAAATATATTGGAAGATTTCAACCACTTCTGACACTAAAACTGCCGAGTCTTTTGCAAAGTGGGCAAGTCGTTTCCATGAGTGGGACTGCCGATATGCGCCATCACTGGGATCTGAAAGATTACATAAGCAATCATACCCCATGTGTTATTGCTTAGTTAAGAAAAAAAAAATCATAATAAAATATGGCTACTCAAAATTGCCACGAGGTCACTAAATTTCTCCAAGGCAATCAACCAATAAGCAAAAATAAATCAAATGATGACATCATTGCAAGAGGCTCACTGCACATAAAGCAAGCACGTTCATTAAGTGAACTAAAATGTATTTTAAACTGTCACAGGCATAAATGGTTTCCTGTTCACTTGATTGCAGCATAAAGCTAAGAAGGGAAATCGATAAAATGTATATTTTCCTAAAAGTGTGTCTTATCCTGGAACTTTAATGGCTTAATACTGAAAAAAAGAGCTAGGTGGTCTGCTCAAATTAAAGATCAGAACACTTAAAACAACTTTGAAATTGAAAACTGTGTATGGATATAAATAAGGTTGAAAAAGCTATTCTATAAATATCTGGAGACATCAAAAAACTGAAATGGTTTATGAGGCAAAGGCCACATGAAGCTAATCAAAACACATTAGCTACAGATTCACAAAAGGAAGTTGTCTAAATCCAGCTAAATTAAACATTTCAACATGAGCATTGTAAATCTTTCCAATTTCACTGTAGTGTTTACCATCCACAATTTACCAAGGCCTCGTGGGTAACGTCTCCAGCATTTAACAAGAAAGTGGGCTTGGAAATTTGGCAACATAAGTCACCTTCCAACAAGACTTGGGGAAATTAAAACGATCTGCAATTCATTGCTTTCCTTACCACAGGGAATAAAATGGCAAATCTTAAACCAACTCACCACATCTGACGTATCTGGGTACTAAGACAGGAGGTATGAACTAATGGTTGACACTTTATTTCGACACTTTATCTTGACACTGTGGTGTTTGAAGAAACTAGAAATCCAGGGGAATACATGTTTACTAGGGTGTTAGGCTCCCTCTAGTGACCATCAATGAGAACTTTAGCCATTTACTTTGATCTGATTTGACACAAAAAGGCCCGTGATAACATATAGCAATACCACTTCAACACAGAAGGGTATGCCAAGGTGACACGACATCACTGCACAGGAGACGGTGACGTGGGCTTTTGAACAGAGTGTGACAAGATTCCAGGATTTAACAGCTTGACCACACGCAAAATCAATCTCTAGTGTGGGGACATACGCCATCAGTTACAGATTAGTGTGGCAACGGAGCAATTTTCGCATAAAGCCTCACTTGCTTTGCGAGTGAATAATGCAGACAGTAAACTGAAATGGGCCTTTTCACAAGGTCCCAAAATTAATTGAAAACATGGATAGTAAAGATTGACAGCATACAAAACAAAACAAACAAAAAAACACTCTTTAGAGGCATCAACATAATGGAGTAGAAATTGTCACCCAGTCATTACATTTCCTCAATTAAGGATTTGCAAGCCATAAACTAGAGCTCTCCCACACCATACACACGCACGTTGACTAGCTAAAACCCAAAGTCGGGGTCATTACATTCAGGGTGTGGAAACGGAATTCCAATCAAAACGATTCAGAGACTTTATTCGGTTTTCTGATGCTAAATATTTCATACATGTTGATCACAGAAATGGAGTTGCAGAAAGGTGTGGGTTCAATATAATGCTGGGATAATTTGAAAGCTGGGTGGAGAGGAATGAGCACAGAGCCAGGGGTAGGTACCTGAAATAGAGCAATACACCAGTCTCGGAGCTGCTTTGTGTACATCGTCGTAGCCAAGGCCCATCTGATCAAGCTTTCCAGGTAGATAGTTTTCCACAAGGACATCACACATCCCTGCAAGCTGAGGAATGCAGCCCATTACGTCGGTTTCTCCTGTGCTGTATATTGTCACCCAAATCGTCATTCGCAATGTCAATGCACCCACATATCATCATCGGGAGAAAGATTGGAATGGAATGCGAAGGTCATTCTAGCATGATTATCAATAAAACGTCACAATGCGGTGCAGAGCATTTGATTTGGCTGCTGTGGGGGGGGGGCAAGGACACCTCCAGCTGCGCTAAAACCATTGACAACTGCGTTTCGTTTTCAAGGGATTGTTAAATTAATGTTAGCTATAACTCTTTGGTTTTAATATAGTCACCTCTTGAAGAAGATCATAGTCTGAACGATAAGAGTTATACAGCAAGTAACTGCATTTTCATGATAGTAAACGTGTATTGGTATAGAACAAGAATGCCCGCACACGGTTAAAGCTCCCAATGCACATTCGGAAATATACACGTTTCATCACACCTGACCATTGCGGACACGACGCATGGTGGGTGCAAAAACTATTTGTGTATCTCTAATCATTTTACGACAATGAGATAGGTACATGTTGTAGTTCCAGAAAATAACATATGTATTTACAAAATGACCAAGTGGGTAACCTGGAAGGCAAGACAAATCAAAGTGACATTTTCATGTAAGAAATGGTCTGATATCAAACCTCTAGGAGACATGGTACACAAACACTGAATCCAATACAACTCTCTTCTCAATTATCGATTATCAGTATCGCCCCTTCCTGGGAGTCTTAACATGTTCAATGCCAATTGAAAGAGAGCTACATTGGCATCGAAAGAGCTTGACGGCGGCAAATCCTCATCCTGGTAGACATAGTCAGTCGGACTACCGCCATCACCACTATAGGCTAGTAAATCAAACAATATTTAGATTTCCAGGGATAAACTAGATGGCTGTTAGCTTGTTAATTACTAGCAATACTGACATGGTCCATCAATCAATGTAGCCTATCATGTCTGTCAGCAGCAACGGTGAAACACTTATTAACAAACATTTTTTAAAGGGGATGCGCGCTAGGTAGGGCTACATTGGTTGAAGAAAAAAAGTACATTAGGTCTACTTCCCAAAGTAGTGTAGTTATACGACTTATCAAGTATGTAGTACAATAGAGAAATAATGCACAAAGTAACCTGGTGTCAGGAAAATAACCTCACACTCCACGTCAACAAAACAAAGGAGATGATCGTGGACTTCAGGAAACAGCAGAGGGAGCACCCCCCCAATCCACATCGACAAGACAGTAATGGAGAAGGTGGAAAGTTTTAAGTTCCTCGGCGTACACATCCACCCACACAGACAATCTGAAGAAATTTGGCTCATCACCAAAAACACTCAAACTTTCACAGATGCACAATCGAGAGCAACCTGTTGGGCTGTATCACCGCCTGGTACGGCAACTGCTCCGCCCACAACCGTAAGGCTCTCCAGAGGGTAGTGAGGTCTGCACAACGGAATTACCGGGGGCAAACTACCTGCCCTCTAGGACACCTAAACCACCCGATGTCACAGGAAGGCCATAAAGATCATCAAGGACAACAACCACCCGAGCCACTGCCTGTTCACCCCGCTATCATCCAGAAGGCGAGGTTAGTACAGGTGCATCAAAGCTGGAACCGAGAGACTGAAAAACAGCCACTATCTCAAGGCCATCAGACTGTTAAACAGCAATCACTACCATTGAGTGGCTGCTGCCAACATACTGACTCAAATCTCTAGCCACAATAATAAAAAAATGGATGTAATAAATGTATCACTAGTCACTTTAAACAATGCCACTTTATATAATGTTTACATATCCTACATTACTCATATATCTCATATGTATATACTGTACTCTATACCATCTACTGCATCTTGCCTATGCCGCACGGCCATCGCTCATCCATATATTTATATGTACATATTCTTATTCATTCCTTTACACTTGTGAGTATGAGGTAGTTGTTATGTAATTGTTGTATTACTTGTTATCACTGCACGGTCGGAACTAGAAGCACAAGCATTTCGCTACACTCGCATTAACATCTGCTAACCATGTGCTTGTGACCAATAAAATTTGATTTACAATTGCAAAGCACGTTAAATATATTCACATGAGTGCAGCACACATAGCCTAGTTTCATCGGAATATCATCTGCAGGCAGCAAAAGTGTGCAGCTCTCAACTGGTTTTGGCATGGAGTATCTCACAGAAGAATGACATCAGTAGCCGGTAGGGTAGGAAAGCAGTTTCCACCAGTAAAATCTAATGCTAACTCAGGCAACAATGAGTATGCAAACCAGGTATTGAAAAAGTTTAGTCTGAAGTGTTGGTTAGTAGGCTACGTGGGATGCGCAAATGTCATCATGCACTGTTCGCATCAGGGGCATTGACATGGATAGACATGGGCCAGGGTGGTCAGAGGACCACCCACTGGGGAGCCAGGTCCCGAGGTCGATCAAATCAGTTGTGTGGTTTAAGTAGTGTTGTGGACTTAAACCATCAAATCGTATAAAAAAATACAATGTAAAAATTAAATAAAAAGTAGTATAGAAAAAAAATTAAAAAGGGTGTGATTTTGAGAGTGAAAATCTGAAAAATCTATAGGAAAACGTGATTTATTGTTTAAACATAAGGGTTCCTTTCCTTCGCAGGGTGCCTTTCCTTCGATGGGCATGCCCTTTGGGAACTTTTTGGAAAAATGTTTGTACACGCACTTCTCCAGGAACCCCTACACCACTGCATAGGGCCAATGGAAAGACAGCAGTCACACACAGCATGATGTTAAAGCATAAGCAGTACATAAACTCGGACATAATACACCAGTAGGTCCCAATCATAAGAATACAAAAACACAACCATTAAACATTTCCCAATTGAAATGTATAACTATTACTTCCCAAACCAACAAAAACATTTCACGTTTAGCACACAAAGTAACCGGTGACCTAAAGTTTAATGTGGAACTGACTGCGTTGGAACTAATTTGCAGATTTGAAACAAACAGACAATCATAATATTAGTAAAAAAATATCAAATTCCCAATTTGTGCTACAAAACCAACTGAATCTCACTTTAGTTGGTCTCGAACACAAGACAACACTGTTACAATCATTTATTCAACAATCCCTTGAAAACGGCACGCAGTGGTGGAGCTACCCCGGGTCTCCTTTCACCCCAAGAGACAAATGGAATGCTCTGCACCTTAGCAAAATTTTATTGATAACGATCTTGAGAACAGCAGCCTGTTTCGGCCCATTCAATGTGAGTGGAATTCAAATGAAATGTACCATTCTGAGAAATAGCACATTCCCAATCATCTTCCTACCTCTAAGATTATCTTGGCTCCTCTTGGGTCTTTGAGATTTACAGCAACGCTCTACAGACAGAATCAATACATTGTTAAAACAAACAAAAAAAAAAATATTTTTCAGGCAAAATTCATATACATCAAGTAAAGCAAACAATAGCAACTTTCAATGTGACAATACAAGACACTGCTTCTTGTACATGTAACTGATGTGATCTAGTGAGCTGTGTACACTAGTAGTAGTATAGTAAGTAGAGTTACCGCCCATGACCGTATTTGTTAGTGACAGAGACATGGTTGTTGAATTTGATCCATTTTAAGTCCTGTGGCCTTCACCGAGCTAGTTCCTAGGCGAAAGCTATCATAAAAACTTTGACAATACGGAACATCATAAGGCCTTACTTTGATGGCCTAGTTTTACCCTAACACAGGGGTGTTAGGAATTTCCTAGTTTACAGGCTACATTAGGCCTGCAAGTCACATAAAGCTGTCTTGCAAAGTGATTGGTGATTCTATTGGAATCCAGAGTTCCAATAGAATCCAACAGTTGGAATAGTATTCACCTGCATTCAGAATGACTGTCAAGGTTAGGACAATTGAAAAAGGACACGACCTAAACCATTTAAACTGGAACAACCATTTCAGTAACAGGTGCAATAAATCTAGCTGATTGGGTTAGTTTAGAAAAAGGTATGTTATTTATCTTTGTGTAGCTTAAGAAAAGGTCCAACGCAGCAGTTTTTATCTCAATATCAAATCATTTTGGGGTAAGAATTAAGTACCTTACTGTAATTATTTGCAATTGCAAATGGTCAAAAAGAAACAAAAATAGCTTCTTAGCAAAGATACATTTCTCATGCAAGAATTCTGCTAGGACTGGCAATAATTTTGCTAAAACAGGTATTTTCAAACATCTATTACACTAAAAGGGCATTATCATAGTTTTCACAGTATTACTACAACTTTTGTGCACTGGGCTTTTAAGATTAACCAAACAATCAATGTACATGCAAAAACAGATATTAAAAACAATCCCCCCCCAAAAAATTCTTCCTGTAGTAGACCATGGGAAATAGGATAATGATGGGTGTGGTTTTGATGGGAATGTTTTACTCTCTACAGAGTAAAACAATAACTCTGGTTATTAATACTAATAATGTGGTGATTTGAACCACTGAGTGTTAATTTCACTCTTTGACTATGTACAAAAAGTGATGTAATTTCTATACGGTTTTCCCAATATGGATGAAAATACCCTCAAATTAAAGCCGACAGTCTGCACTTTAACCACAGGCATTGTATAATTTAGAATCCAAAGTGTTGGAGTATAGAGCCAAAACAACAAAACTGTCACTGTCCCAACACTTTTGGAGCTCACTGTACATGTTAGAAACACCTTTGGCAGTTTTTCTTTGTTTTCTCTTTTTTTTTACCTTTATTTAACTAGGCAACTCAGTTAAGAACAAATTCTTATTTACAATGACGGCCTAGGAACAGTGGGTCAACTGCCTGTTCAGGGGCAGAACGACAGATTTGTACCCTGTCTGCTCGGGGATTTCGGTTACTAGTCCAACGCTCTAACTACTAGGCTACCCTGCCGCCCCAGTGATTAGCGGTGAGTCTTCTTGCGTAAATCCGTAAGAGCTTTGCACACCTGGATTGTGCAATATTTTTCCATTATTCTTTTCTAAAGTATTCAAGCTCTGTCAAGGTGTTGGGGATCATGGAAAGACAGCAATTTTCAAGTCTTGCCATAGATTTTGAAGCAGGTTTCAGTCAAAACTGTAACTTGGCCACTCAGGAACATTCACCCTTCTTGGTAAGCAACTCCAGTGTGGATCAGGCAGTAGAAAGCTCTCTCAACCATTTATATGCAGATGATACAGTCTTATACTCAGCTGGCCCCTCCCTAGATTTTGTGTTAAACACTCTACATCAAATAAGTCTCAGTGTCCAACTAGCTTTCTCTGCCCTTAACCTTGTTCTGAACACCTCCAAAACAAAAGCCATGTGGTTTGGTAAGAAGAATGCCCCTCTCCCCACCGATGTGATTACTACCTTTGAGGGTTTAGAGCTTGAGGTAGTCACCTCATACAAGTACTTGGGAGTATGGCTAGACGGTACACTGTCCTCCTCGCAACACATCAAAGCTGCAGGCTAAAGTTAAATCTAGACTTGGTTTCCTCATTCGTAATCGCTCCTCTTTCACCCCAGCTGCCAAACTAACCCTGATTCAGATGACCATCCTACCTATGCTAGATTACAGAGAAGTAATTTATTTATCGGCAGGTAAGGGTGCTCTTGAGCGGCTAGATGTTCTTTACCATTCGGCCATCAGATTTGCCACCAATGCGCCTTATAGGACACTGCACTCTATAGTCCTCTGTAAACTGGTCATCTCTGTATACCTGTCGTAAGACCCACTGGTTGATACTTATTTATAAAACCCTCTTAGGCCTCACTCCCACCTATCTGAGATATCTACTGCAGCCCTCATTCTCCACATACAACACCCGTTCTGCCAGACACATTCTGTTAAAGGTCCCCAAAGCACACACATCCCTGGATTGCTCGTCTTTTCAGTTCGCTGCAGCTAGCGACTGGAGCGAGCTGCAACAAACACTCAAACTGGACACCTATCTCAATCTCTTCATTCAAAGACTCAATCATGGACACTCTTACTGACAGTTGTGTTTGCTTTGCGTGACGTATTGTTGTCTCAACCGTCTTGCCCTTTGTGCTGTTGTCTGTGCCCAATAATGCTTGTACCATGTTGTGTTGTCATGTGTTGCTGCCTTGCTATTTTGTTGTTGTGGGTCTCTCTTTATGTAGTGTTGTCTCTCTTGTCCTGATGTGTGTTTTGTCCTATATCTTTTTTTATCCCGTCCCCGCAGGAGGGCTTTTGGTAGGCCGTCATTGTAAATACTAATTTGCTCTTAACTGACTTGCCTAGTCAAATAAAATATGATTTGTTAAGCCAAATCATGGGGGACATCCATTTCACTCCTGAACTGATTTAGGCTCGCCTAAAATAAAATAAAAAAGTGGTGAAAACGTTTGAAACAACATTTGTTATTTAATTTATTAACATTTGTAGAATTGTATTTTCACTATGACATTGTGGAGTATTGTGTGTAGATCAATTACATAAAATGACAAATAAATCCATTAAAAAAAATTGACTTTGTCACACAACAAAATGGGATCAAATTCAAGGGTTGTACCTTTTTGTTTCTGTTCACACTGAGAAAATAAGCACTCTCATCACCAACAAACGGAGGTCCCCATGATCTGGTGTCATCCCCAGCACCTGTCAGAAATGATCACTAATCAGAAAAAAATACTATTTCTAATCATTTTAAATACTTTAGCTTGATTGAGGTTTCCTGGTGCAATGGAAGCAATATAATAATTGCTTCAAAACTGAATTGAACCCAGGTCTGATGGATTTCACTATAATTACATGTCATTACATTATTAAGATGCCAGTGAAACATTGGCCAATGATCGCCATTGCCTATGCTAAGGAAAGTTCAAAATCCTTCTTAAAACCTTCTTAATTAAATTAAAACATAATTCCTTCCACCCTTCTTTTAGGTTGTTGCTGATCTGACATGATTGGGAAGCACTTTAGAATAACTCCAAGTAATAAAAGCATTTTATGGATTTAATAGTAAATAGTTTATTAATAATTTATTCATCATTACTCCATTCATAATACGTTTAATATAGGTCCTTATAAACAATTTACTAATCATTTGTTAAGTCTTTCTACGTGGCCTCATCTAAAGTGTGGGCCTTTTATACTTTATAAATGTTTTGAGTGTAATTTCTCACAAAAAGATGGACATGCCATTGTTGGACATTCCAGCAGTACCTGATGCTCTTTAATGTCTCCAAACAGCCTCAATGGTAAAATAATATGCACACAACACAGGATGTTAGAACGACTGCCCATACAAAGCAACTTCTCATTTTGAAAATGGCCTACTGTATGTGGCATCGATATGAGTCAGAAACATTTATTCTATTGTCAAAATGTAATGCAAAGTGGAAATAAAGTCAGTCTCGTCCAAAACTGAGATCTGTGAGATAGGAAACAAATGGTATGTTACAGAATGAAGGGTAATGTAACAGTTTTCCTTGTGTTGGGTTTATTTTAATCCTTCCCACATCTGGCAGCACCCAAGTAATCATACATTCGGAGTGCAGCTGCATGTGACACCATCGTAACGCCCACAGTCAATTTGGGTGGACATTCGATGTCCCTAAGGGGCAAATTACACAATGTACATGAGGGAAAAAATGTTTTTAAATTCAATAGCTACGAATCTAAATGCCTTAAAAACCTCAAAACAACTATAAATTGTAGAAATGCATATACAAATATTGAAAGCATTTAATGAGACCACAAAAAAATGAAATATTAAAATATTGTCCCATTTACAGTGCAATTTATTGACGGTACTAGCACCAGAGTTAGGCTATCTAATGTCAAACCGACTTTGCCATGGTTCCACAACAGCTGGTTGAAGCTAATTGGTGAAAGAAGTTGGCTAGCACTAGCTAGCCTAGGCGACTTCAAGACACAAGATCTGGTTAGTCTGTTTCAAGTTCTCTAGAAGGGTGAGCTGTGTACTGTTATTAAACATGTTAAACATGTTATGAATCATTATTAAAAACTTTAAAAGTTTTTATATGTGTGTGAATAACTAGGTTACCAACATTTACATATGTGGGAGAAATTATTAAGAAATTCTTAACTATTTAGTAATCCATTATAAATGCTTTATTATGTTGAGCTAGTTTAAAGGGCTACTCGTGATTGGTGAAAACAATGCCGTGGAAGCCTTGCTTGCGCCTATCAAATGATGTTACAGCAGTGATTACTTTGAGGAAGGATGCAATCCAACAGAGCCTTCAAAATATTCACAAAACTTCATGAAATAGGTTCACATTAGTCTTACACAGCAGTGACACCATGTGGCTGCTGATTGTCAGAGTCACTGAAAACAGAACAACGTCAACAAATACTCTAGTCTAGGATAGTGTCGAAGTTGCAAGTGAGCACCTTTCGTAACTGCACGTTTACATTTTCCACTGACAACAATCAATATTTTTCCAAAACCTTACAGAATGTAACACAGAATGTGTCTCATCACTTGCCTGGTCTCTCGACTTTGATAATCTCAGCACCCATGTCTCCCAGTATCATTGTGGCAAATGGGCCAGCCAGGACCCTGAAAAAAAAGAAAATAGATCATGCACACACACACACAACGACAACCAATTTCTGGCCCACCTCCCTAACCTCAAGGCTGACGGATAACAAGCGAAGAACAATAGATTATATTGGATAATTGAATGAGAACATTTTTGTATAATTTTTTTTATTTTTATATATATATATATAAATAATTAAAAAAAGAGTAGGCTATGTGAATATACCTTGTGAGGTCTAGGACTTTAACACCCTCCAGTGGTCGAACATTCTCTCCTGCGTCAGACAAATAGAGTGGTTAGACTAGTACAGCACCGGGTGCATAATAACTTGCAACAATAGAGCCTGTTGGTGGGCTATATGCCTTGATTAGCATAAAGCACATCAAGGTAGGCCTGAGACTTATGCCGGGATTTAAAATGTCAGCATTTTGGCAGTTCTATCAGTCCCCCTTTGTGCTTTTTAGTAGACACTCTTATCAAGAGCGACATACAGGAGCAATTAAGGCTAAGTGCCTTGCTCAAAGGCACGTCAACAGATTTTCACCTAGTTGGCTCAGGGATTCGACCCAGCGACCTTTCGGTTACTGGTCCAACACTCTTAACCACTAGGCTACCTGCCTAGCGGTTGGCATAGCCAGAACGTGGGCATATAGAGTATCTGTCAAATAAAATAGTTATTGTAGTGCTGACAGAGAGCTTGCGCTCAACGTAGGAAGCTAGCACACAACAGAAATACTGCCATTTAAAACAGCTGAGAACTCTGAAATCTCAGACTTCCGACTTCAGTGCATTGAAGACTAAGAACTCGGAAATCAAACGAACTCCGACTGGAGATTTTTTTTATTTTGAACTGTCAGAGTTCACGGTTGTCTTGAAAGCACCAAAAAAAAAAGTTTATCACAACAGTCATAACGTCGAACAATTACACAAGGACCACAGCCCGTGAAAAGTTATCTTCACAATAATTTCAGAGTTTCTTGTCCGCTGAAAAGAAAAAAGTAAAATGGAATTGGAGTCAAAAGGAGATGGTTCCTCAATGCGGTAAAAAATGAATGGATTAAAAATGGGATGTTGGAGGAGTGTGAGAGACATTAAGTTCTACAACCTCCTAAAAGGAAGCAATTCCCAAACCTTCCATAACAAAGCCATCACCTACAGAGAGATGAACCTGGAGAAGTGTCCCCTAAGCAAGCTGGTCCTGGGGTGCTGTTCACAATCACAAACAGACCCCACAGAGCCCCAGGACAACAACACAATTAGTCCCAACCAAATCATGACAAAAAGATCATTACTTCACACATTGGAAAGAATTAACAAAAAAAACAGAGCAAACTAGAATGCTATTTGGCCCTAAACAGAGAGTACACAGTGGCAGAATACCTGACCACTGTGACTGACCCAAAGATTTGACTACGTAGACTCAGTGGGCATAGCCTTGCTATTGAGAAAGGCCGCCGTAGGCAGACCTGGCTCTCAAGAGAAGATAGGCTATGTGCACACTGCCCACAAAATGAGGTGGAAACTGAGCTGCACTTCCTAACCTCCTGCCAAATGTATGACCATAGGGATACACATTTCCCTCAGATTACACAGATCCACAAAAAATTTGAAAACAAACCCAATTTTGATAAACTCCCATATCTACTGGGTGAAATACCAGTGTGCCATCACAGCAGCAATATTTGTGACCTGTTGCCATAAGACAACCAGTGATGAACAAACACCATTGTAAACACAACCCATGTTTATTTTCCCTTTTGTACTTGAACTATTTGCACATCGTTACAACACTGTTTATAGACATAATATGACATTTGAAATGTCTTTATTCTTTTGGAACTTCTGTTAGTGTAATGCTCACTGTTAATGTTTATTTCACTTTTGTTTATTATCTACTTCACTTGCTTTGGCAATATTAACATATGTTTCCCATTCCAATAAAGCCCTTGAATTTTGAGAGAAAGAGACAGATCAAAATATACCCTATGAGTAGCCTGCTACAGTACCTTTATGGACCTTAATAGACCCATAACTGATCCAAATGGTTGGATAATCAGGACTAGGCTGTATGGTAGTCCATAGCTCCTTTCTTGTGTATTTTATTCCTCATGTTAAACAATCGTTGGAAATGACTCGTAAGCATGCATTTCACGGTAAAGTCTACACCGGTTGTATTTGGCGCATGCGACAAACACAAATTGATAAGTTATTTCGGCATTAACCATTCAAAACAGGACGTTTGAGTAGTTGTCTTGCTCTTCACTATCACAGGGTTCATATCAAATGCAATACTATGCATGCCAGTCTCTCTTTTGGCTAAAAGTAAATACTAAATACTGAGTTCATTTTAGTATACTGTAAACAAATGACGTCCTTTCAGTTGAGCGTACTAGAGCTTCGCCTGTCTACCAGAAGTTGATGCTGTTGCTACGCAACCTCTTGCTAGCTTGTTAGCATAAGAAATTACTAGCTAGACATTTTACGACTTTAGGTGTGTTTGTAATTTCAATCTGGGGTGCCAGAGTGGGTGTTCATAAATTCAGCCTGTTCAAAGCGCACACTGCCTGCTCTGGCCGAGGAGTAGGGTTGATCCGAGCCTTCTGACCTCCCTCACAACCAACGGCAGTCAAGCACCCAAGCTAATTGGCTAAAGTTGGCTAGCTACTTCCAGACACATAACAGAACCCCACACTCTGACCATTTTACTCGCCCTAGCAGAGAGCGTTGGTAACTGTGCTGCTGGCAACAATTTAATTACGCTTTTTTGCCAATGTGTGTTTGTAAATTCAACAGCTATTCTGCGCTTTGGCACACAGACGAGAGTGCTCTGAAATCAGAGTAGATAGCCAGAGCAAATATTTACAAATGCACCCAAATGCACAATGTCCATTGAGAACACACAACAATTATACCACTTAGCTAAGAATGACGTGAATAATCAAGTCAATAAACATTGAGTTGTTAGATTGCATATAGTTAATATACTGGCAAGTTCAATGTAATAGTAGCCAACTAACATTAGGTAGCAAGCTAACATACCGGTACATACTGGTGTAATGATATGCTATGCGGTTCATAAAGATAGCATAACTAACAAATTGTCAGCCAACATAACATGTAACTTATTTGAAATGTCATTACTTTATTACATTGCTCAAAATTTTCTTAACATTTGTCATAACTGGTTCAAGCAATGACTTGGTATCCGCTCTCGTTGGAATTCAGCTGCATATTTTCCTCAAATTTGAAAATGTTGAAGCCACGCCCATTTGGTGAAGAATTGCATTATGGGCCCTAAAAACCAGGAAGTAGTGTCCACTGCTTGTATGCTTCGTATTTTGGCAAATGTAGTACAACATCCGTTAACTTTTGGAATACTAACTATATCCATACTACATTCTCAATTTACATCACAAATAGTACTGTTAGCATGAGTATTCAAACACAGCTAAGGAGAAACTGAATGCACCAATTTTTGTTTTAAATTTATACAACAGGTGGGTCCAATCCTAATTGGTTCCAGCCGGTGTCTATTCCACAAGTTAACACCAGCTAAATCTATGACGTTAAAATGAATATTTACTCTGTTCCATCTGACTACGCAATCCACTGTCTCATCAGCCCAGACACTAGATAACACAGAGAAAGGCCGAACAGCTTTCCCAGTTTTGACAACAGATGCTGCTCCGGCGGGAGAAATCATTAGGCAAATATCACAGCCAGGTACACTGGCAGGTAAGTAATACTGTGAAACACTATCAGTCCACTGTTTGCACCATATATATTTTAGGTACATTTTCTGAAATTACAACCAAAAACCCTGTGTAGCACCATTAAAATAACTGTGAGAAAGCAGTGCTCGGAGGGCTGGGTCAAAGGACATTGTGTGCAGTGTCCTACCGTAGCTTGCTAGCAGCCTCAATGGTAGTGGGAACGGCATGTAGTAAACGTGGTCTGCAGATATACATAGGAGTAAGGGTCTATAAACTCAATGACTGACAGGGAGCTCTGTATTGAAGCCACCACACATCCATATTGGTTCTCCTCAATTGTAAAAAATTAAATAAAATAAATAAATAAAAGATTTGGGAAGCTATAGAAATGCATTTATTAATGTCTACATTCATTTGACACATGTATTATATTACAGACATCTTAGTGTATACTTTTAAATTACAATATGTGAGCTAAACATACAAATATATATTTAAAAAATCCTTAAAGGTTTTTTTTTTGTACTAATGTTACTGTCCCCAATACTGCAAAATACTTGAAAACGTAATTTTGTCCTTAAAACATGTAATAGTAATACTGTAGAATTACATTTATTCCTATGGAGGACTGAGCCTACTAGGGCCAATATGTCCAACCAGTGGCTTCAAAGCCTCTCAATGGACAATACATAGCATCAGCAATCCAGGGTTTAAAAACAACATTAGTTTTGACCCGTAGCTGCGCATGGTCGGTTTTATGGGTGACTAAATTCTTGGCATGGGGTGTAATGGTTACTCCAAACAGTTTTCCATTGGACAGTTTCAGGTAGGTCCCGCCCTATTTACTAAACCTGTCCAATAGAAACGCTAGGTTGTTGAAACGTCGGCGTGTTGATTAAAACCATGCATAGTCCTAGGTCATCAATATGTTGATGAGTGAAAAGTCTACCAGTATTTGTCCACTACACAATATCAAATATTTGTTCATGGTGTTTAGACCCTACTTAGATAAGGACATCCAACAATTTGATAATTGCTGAATAGCAGCATACTATCGGCGAGAAGTTTAATGACACATCAATTCGCTATCGTACTTGTAGGCAAGTAAAGGACAAGAAAACGACACCTCAGCTCAAATACCTGGCTGTGTGTTGGAAAGCAGCCGCCTGAGATTAGTGCGAATACTTTGATGTTGTCGAAACATACAGGGTTGAATCCCGCTGGCCAAGAGTCGAACAAATGCACCGCACTTGACGCGTGTTAGTATCTTCGACATGTTTTTGGAGTCTTTATTCAGAGCGATGTCCGTGTTGGAGTGTTAGGCCTACACTAGCCTATCAGAAGGCATTGAATAGCCCTGCCTCCTCTTGGGTGCGTTCAAGACACACTATACAAATTCCACTCTTACCGGCACAATACCATTGCATATTGAAGTGCTTGAACAGACAGTTTAAAAAAAATGATTGTCTCATTTCTTAATTAAGTCATTTTTGGTGATGTCTAGTGCTGTAGGTAGAAGACAATCACAGACAGCAAGAAAAGTTCGGGGTCCACGCCTTGGTTCTGCTTCCCCCACATGGATAGGGTAATACGGGGTAGCAGAACCAGCTAAGAACAATGTCTAATTGCTGACACAAAAAGCAACGTTTGGAGAAAAAAAAATGGTAGGTGAATGACGGTCATGCATGTATGGTCGAATAAACTATGAAGGGAAATAAATGGCTACAGTTTACACTTTTTTAGTTTTTTCATGAACTGTTGTTTTTAGAAAAGGGGAAGATCATTTTAAGTACCGGAGGTGCCAGGTACCCGGTAGAAGATTATGGCATAGGGTTTCACACAAGTGTATTAAAATCAATTTTATCCGTTCTATTTAGAAATTATTTAGTAAGAAATACTTAAAAGCTAAGTATAGTTGTCTTATTTTACTTATTTAAATAAAATATTTGGCTGAAATGGTGTCGCACATGTCACCATTAATATCTGCACTATGAGGAGATGTGATGTAAAAGTCCCTCTTTTTAACTCACATTCTCTTTGTTCTTTCTTTGTTGTTCCCTTTCAATACCATCCATTATGTACAATTGCTCTAAATATTATTTCAATAATGCAACATTTTAAATCCCAGCAGTCTTTAAAATTACATTCAGGAGCAAAAGGTTTTCAATAGTTGTTTTTAATTCATTAAAAAAATGTGAATTGGAATATAATGTTGGACTGTAATATAACTAATAACTTTAAATAAAATTGGAATATAACACTTAATAACAATAACTTAAGTAATTAATTCAGTGTAACATTGATGTGGCAACTCTCTTATGCTCTTGCACGATTGTAATTTGTACATAGGTCACCAATAAAATAAGCTATCCCCAGTCAAATTACCTTCTACACTGCTCACACCTAATCCAGTCCCCACCTGTGACTGAAAACGGGGAGAGATGCTGATTGAAAAGCTCTCTTGAAAACATAGCTAGCTATCTAGCTATATGACATAAAATGCTGTGTAAAATAGCTAAAAGGCTTTAAAGTATCAGTCCCTAATGGAAACATTGAATAATGGAATTGAGTTACATTATCGTTTTTATATACACTGCTCAAAAAAATAAAAGGAACACTAAAATAACACATTCCAATCTCTGAATGAATGAAATATTCTTATTAAATACTTTTTTCTTTACAAAATCACACAAAATCACACAAAATTATCAATGGAAATCAAATTTTTCAACCCATGGAGGTCTGGATTTGGAGTCACACTCAAAATTAAAGTGGAAAACCACACTACAGGCTGTTCCAACTTTGATGTTATGTCCTTAAAACAAGTCAAAATGAGCCTAAGTAGTATGTGTGGCCTCCACGTGCCTGTATGACCTCCCTACAATGCCTGGGCATGCTCCTGATGAGGTGGCGGATGGTCTCCTGAGGGATCTCCTCCCAGACCTGGACTAAAGCATCAGCCAACTCCTGGACAGTCTGTGGTGGATGGAGCGAGACATGATGTCCCAGATGTGCTCAATTGGATTCAGGTCTGGGGAACGGGCGGGCCAGTCCATAGCATCAATGCCTTCCTCCTGCAGGAACTGCTGACACACTCCAGCCACATGAGGTCTAGCATTGTCTTGCATTAGGAGGAACCCAGGGCCAACCGCACCAGCATATGGTCTCACAAGGGGTCTGAGGATCTCATCTCGGTACCTAATGGCAGTCAGGCTACCTCTGGCAAGCACATGGAGGGCTGTGCGGCCCCCCAAAGAAATGCCACCCCACACCATGACTGACCCACCGCCAAACCGGTCATGCTGGAGGATGTTGCAGGCAGCAGAACGTTCTCCACGGCGTCTCCAGACTCTGTCACGTCTGTCACGTGCTCAGTGTGAACCTGCTTTCATCTGTGAAGAGCACAGGGCACCAGTGGCGAATTTGCCAATCTTGGTGTTCTCTGGCAAATGAAAAACGTCCTGCACGGTGTTGGGCTGTAAGCACAACCCCCACCTGTGGACGTCAGGCCCTCATACCACCCTCATGGAGTCTGTTTATGACTGTTTGAGCAGACACATGCACATTTGTGGCCTGCTGGAGGTCATTTTGCAGGGGTCTGGCAGTGCTCCTCCTGCTCCCCCTTGCACAATGGCGGAGGTAGCGGTCCTGCTGCTGGGTTGTTGCCCTCCTACGGCCTCCTCCACGTCTCCTGATGTACTGGCCTGTCTCCTGGTAGCACCTCCATGCCCTGGATACTACGCTGACAGACACAGCAAACCTTCTTACCACAGCTCGCATTGATGTGCCTTCCTGGATGAGCTGCACTACCTGAGCCACTTGTGTGGGTTGTAGACTCTGTCCTTTATTGGGTGTGTCTTGCTAATTGCCTATAATTTCCACCTGTTGTCTATTCCATTTGCACAACAGCATGTGACATATTGACATATTATTGTCAATCAGTGTTGCTTCCTAAGTGGACAGTTTGATTTCACAGAAGTGTGATTGACTTGGAGTTACATTGTGTTGTTTAAGTGTTCCCTTTATTTTTTTGAGCAGTGTATTTTACCCCAAACGATCTGGTAGTAAGGTTGCTATCTAGCACTCCAAGCAGCTTATGCTAACTAGCTAGCATAAACTAGCACTAACTGGGTTAGAAATAGTCTAAATGCCAGGTAGACACACATTCATAACCATAAAGAGGTAACTAGTCCCCCTAGTAGGGGGGCAGGGGCGAGTTTCCCCCAACACACTCATCCAACATCCAACAGTGGTTTGCAAAAGTATTCATCGCACTTGGCAATTTTTCCTGTGTTGTTGCCTTACAACCTGGAATTAAAATAGATTTTCTTTGTGGGTTTGAGTCATTTGATTCACACAACATGCATACCACTTTGAAGATGCAAAATATTTTAAAACAAGAAATAAGACAAATAAACAGCACTTGAGCGTGAATAACTATTCACCACTCCAAAGTCAATACTTTGTAGAGCCACCTTTTGCAGGGATTTTTGCCCATTCTTCAAGGCAAAACTGCTCCAGCTCCTTCAAGTTGGATGGGTTCCGCTGGTGTACAGCAATACTTAAGGCATACCACAGATTCTCAATTGGATTGAGGTCTGGGCTTTGACTAGGCTATTCCAAGACATTTAAATGTTTCCCCGTAAACCACTCCAGTGTTGCTTTATCAGTATGGTCATTGTCCTGCTTGAAGGTGAACCTCCGTCCCAGTCTCAAATCTCTGGAAGACTGAAACAGGTTTCCCTCAAGAATTTCCCTGTATTTTAGCACCATCCATCATTCCTTCAATTCTGACCAGTTCCCCAGTCCCTGCCGATGAAAACATCCCCACAGCATGATGCTGCCACCACCATGCTTCACTGTGGCTGCAGCTCCTTCAGGTTTATCTTGTGACTCTTTGTTGCCTCTCTGATTAATGCCCTCCTTGCCTTGTCTGTGAGGTTTGTTGTGGTGCCAGATTCTTTCCATTTTTTTATAATGGGTTTAATGGAGACTCACATCTCCCTCACTAGCATTAAGCACCAGCAGTCAGAGCAGCTTACAGATCACTGCACCTGTACATAGCCCATCTGTAAACAGCCCATCTATCTACCTACCTCATCCCCATACTGGTATTTATTTATTTTTGCACCCCAGTATCTCTACCTGCACATTCATCTTCTGCCGATCTACCATTCCAGTGTTTAATTCCTATATTGTAATTACTTCGCCACCATGGCATATTTATTTCCTTAACTTACCTCATTTGCACTCACTGTATACAGACTTTTTGTTTTATTTTGTTCTACTGTATTATTGACTGTGTTTTGTTTATTCCATGTGTAACTCTGTGCTGTTATATGTGTCGAATTGCTACGCTTTATCTTGGCCAGATCGCAGTTGCAAATGAGAACATGTTCTCAACTAGCCTACCTGGTTAAAAAAAGGTGGGGAAAAAAAAAAATGGTGCTCCATGGGATGTTCAACATTTCTGATACTTTTTTATAACCCATCCCTGTTCCACAACAGGTCCCTGACCTGTTTGGAGAGCTCCATGGTCTTCATGGTGTCGCTTGCTTGGTGGTGCCCCTTGCTTAGTGGTGTTGCAGACTCTGGGGCCTTTCAGAACAGGTGTATATACAGTTGAAGTCGGAAGTTTACATACACTCAGGTTGGAGTCATTAAAACTCGTTTTTCAACCACTCCACAAATTTCTTGTTAACAAACTATAGTTTTGGCAAGTCGGTTAGGACATCTATTTTGTGCATAACACAAGTAATTTTTCCAACAATTGTTTATAGACTACTATTTCACTTATAATTCACTGTATCACAATTCCAGTGGGTCAGAAGTGTACATACACTAAGTTGATTGTGCCTTTAAACAGCTTGGAAAATTCCAGAAATGATGTCAAGGCTTTAGAAGCTTCTTATAGGCTAATTGACATCATTTGAGTTAATTGGAGGTGTACCTGTGGATGTATTTCAAGGCCTACCTTCAAACTCAGTGCCTCTTTGCTTGACATCTGGTTCATCCTTGGGAGCAATTTCCAAACGCCTGATTGCACCACGTTCATCTGTACAAAGAATAGTACGCAAGTATAAACACCATGGGACCACGCAGCCGTCATACCGCTCAGGAAGGAGACGCGTTCTGTCTCCTAGAGATTAACGTACTTTGGTGCAAAAAGTGCAATTCAATCACAGAACAACAGCAAAGGACCTTGTGAAGATGCTGGAGGAAACAGGTACAGAGTGTCTATATCCACAGTAAAACGAGTCCTATATCGACATAACCTGAAAGGCCGCTCAGCAAGGAAGAAGCCACTGCTCCAAAACCGGCATACAAACCCAGACTATGGTTTGCAACTGCACATGGGGACAAAGATCGTACTTTTTGGGGAAATGTCCTCTGGTCTGATGAAACAAAAATAGAACTGTTTGGCCATAATGACCATCGTTATGTTTGGAGGAAAAAGGGAGGCTTGCAAGCCAAAGAACACCATCCCAAATGTGAAGCACAGGGGTGGCAGCATGTTGTGGGGGTGCTTTGCTGCAGGAGGGACTGGTGCACTTCACAAAATAGATTGTATCATCATGCAGAAAAATGATGTGGATTCCTGCCGTAATCCCTGGACCATTGCTCCTGACCTTCATAGCTAGCTAGCACCCACCGAGTTACCCAGTACCGAAGTAATCCCTGAGGCCCACCTCCCGGCCTACTCAGTTGTTCACCCGGACTCCACCCAAACACGGCTAGAACCCACTACTCCACCGGATCCTTGCCGTAAGCTCTGGACCTAGGCACCGGATCACCGCTGCTACCGAGTGGCTTTGTCGACACGGCGCCCTGCCGCACCACCATGACTGGTCTGCCTTCAACCGGCCTTCGTCGGACGTCGGACAGACGCTTCTACAATCCCCGGGCTACTAACTTTAAATGCTGTGTCGCCCGCATGCTAGCGTATTAGCGACTACTCCGCGGCTTTCCTGTTCCATCTATTGCTGCCCCCTGGACCCTATGATCATTTGGCTACATAGCTGATGCCTGCTGGACTGTCCATTAATCACAGTACTCCATTCTGTTTATTTTTTTGTTTATCTGTCGGCATCAGCCGCAAACTCAGTCTTTGTGTGTAGTTAACCGACCCTCTCTGCCCATTCATCGCCATTTTACCTGTTGTTGTTGTTTTAGCTGATTAGTTGTTGTTGTCTTACCCGTTGTTGTCTTAGCTAGCTCTCCCAATCAACACCTGTGATTACTTTATGCCTCGCTGTATGTCTCTCTCAAATGTCAATATGCCTTGTATACTGTTGTTTAGGTTAGTTATCATTGTTTTAGTTTACGATGGAGCCCCTAGTTCCTCTCATCATACCTCTGATACCTCCTTTGTCCCATGACCCACACATGCAGTGACTTCACCCATTTCAACCAGCATGTCCAGAGATACAACCTCACTTATCATCACTCAGTGCCTGGGCTTACCTCCACTGTACCCGCACCCCACCATACTACTGTCTGCACATTATGCCCTGAATCTATTCTACCACGCCCAGAAATCTGCTCCTTTTATTCTTTGTTCTCAATGCTCTAGGCGACCAGTTTTGATAGCCTTTAGCCGTACCCTCATCATACTCCTCCTCTGTTCCCCGGGTGATGTGGAGGTAAACCCAGGTCCTGCGTGTCCCCAGGCACCCTCATTTGTTGACTTCTCTGATCGAAAAAGCCTTGGTTTCATGCATGTTAACATCAGAAGCCTCCTCCCTAAGTTTGTTTTACTCACTGCTTTAGCACTCTCCGCCAACACTGATGTCCTTGCCTTGTCTGAATCCTGGCTTAGGAAGACCACCAAAAATACTGAGATTTCCATACCCAACTACAACATTTTCCGTCAAGATAGAACTGCCAAAGGGGGAGGAAGCCTGCAAGTTCTGTCATACTTTCCAGGTCTATACCCAAACAGTTCGAACTTCTAATTTTTAAAATTAATCTCTCCAGAAATAAATCTCTCACTGTTTCCGCCTGCTATCGACCCCCCTCCGCTCCCAGCTGTGACCTGGACACCATTTGTGAAGTGATCGCCCCCCATCTAACTTCAGAGTTTGTTCGGTTAAACTGGGATATGCTTAACACCCTGGCAGTCCTACAATCTAAGCTAGATGCCCTCAATCTCACACAAATCATCATGGAACCCATGAGGTACAACCCTAAATCCGTAAACATGGCCACCCTCATTGACATTATCCTGACCAACTTGCCCTCCAAACACACCTCCGCTGTTTTCAGTCATCATCTCAGTGATCACTGCCTCATTGCCTGTATCTGCTATGGGTCCAGGGTCAAACGACCAACCCCCATCACTGTCAAACGCTCCCTAAAACACTTCTGCGAGCAGGCCTTTCTAATCGACCTGGCCCGGGTATCCTGGAAGGGTATTGACCTCGTCCTGTCAGTTGAGGATGCCTGGTAATTCTTTAAAAGTAATTTCCTCACCATCTTAGAAAAGAATGCCCCGTTAAAAAAATACAGAACTAAGAACAGATATAGCCCTTGGTTCACTCCAGACCCGACTGCCCTTGACCAGCACAAAAACATCCTGTTGCGGACTGCAATAGCATCGAATAGTCCCTGCGATATGCAACTGTTCAGGGAAGTCAGGAACCAATACACACAGTCAGTCAGGAAAGCAAAGGCTAGCTTTTTCAAGCAGAAATTTGCATCCTGTAGCTCTAACTCAAAAATGTTTTGGGACACTGTAAAGTTCATGGAGAACAAGAGCACCTCCCAGCTGCCCACTGCACTGAGGCTAGGTAACAAGGTCACCACCTATAAATCCATGATAATCAAGGATTTCAATAAACATTTCTCAACGGCCGGCCATGCCATTCTCCTGGCTACTCCAACCCCACCCCCCAGCTACTCGCCCAAGCCTCCCCAGCTTCTCCTTCACCCAAATCCAGATAGCAGATGTTCTTAAATTGCTGCAAAACCTGGACCCATACAAATCAGCTGGGCTAGACAATCTATCTGGACCCTCTCTTTCTAAAACTATCCACCGCCTTTGTTGAAACCCTTATTACCAGCGTGTTCAACCTCTCTTTCGTATCGTCTGAGATCCCTAAAGATTGGAAAGCTGCCGCGGTCATCCCCCTCTTCAAAGGGGTTGACACCCTAGACCCAAACTGTTACAGACCTATAACTATATCCTGCCTATCTAAAGCCAAGTTAATAAACAGATCACTGACCATTTCAAATCCCACGCTCAAGGTACTGAACGATATCATAACCGCCATCGATCCAAGGCTTCAACTCTGTCAATCACCGTATTCTTTAAAAAATATATATTTTATTGTTTTTACCCCAATTTCATGGTATCCAATTGTTTTAGTAGCCATTATCTTGTCTCATCACTACAACTCCCGTACGGGCTCGGGAGAGACGAAGGTTGAAAGTCATGCGTCCCCCGATACACAACCCAACCAAGCCGCACTGCTTCTTAACACAGCGTGCATCCAACCCGGAAGCCAGCTGCAGTGTCAGAGGAAACACCTGCACCCAGCCTGCCACAGGAGTCGCTGGTGTGCAATGAGACAAGGATATCCCTACCGGCCAATCCCTCCCTGACGACGCTAGGCCAATTGTGCATCGCCCCACAGACCTCCCGGTCGCGGCCGGTTACGACAGAGCTTGGGCGCAAACCCAGAGTCTCTGGTGGCACAGCAGTACAGCGCCCTTAACCACTGCGCCACCCGGGAGGCCCTAATCACCGTATTCTTATCGGCAGACTCGATAGCCTTTGTTTTTCTAATGACTGCCTCGCCTGGTTCACCAACTACTTTGCAGACAGAGTTCAGTGTGTCAAATCAGAGGGCATGTTGTCCGGACCTCTGGTAGTCTCTATGGGGGTACCACATGGTTCAATTCTCGGGCCAACTCTTTTCTCTGTATATATCAACGATGTAGCACTTGCTGCACACCATTTCCTGATCCACCTCTACGCAGACTACACCATTCTGTATACTTATGGCCCTTCCTTGGACACTGTGTTAACTAACTTCCAAATGAGCTTCAATGCCATACAACACTCCTTCCGTGGCCTCCAACTGCTCTTAAACGCTAGTATAACCAAATGCATGCTTTTCAACCGTTCGCTGCCCGCACCCATCCGCCCGACTAGCATCACAACCCTGGACGGTTCCGACCTAGAATATGTGGACAACTATAAATACCTAGGTGTCTGGTTAGACTGTGAACGCTCCTTCCAGACTCATATTAAACATCTCCAATCCAAAATCAAATCTAGAATCGGCATTCTATTTCGCTACTAAGCATCCTTCACTCACGCCGCCAAACTTACCTTAGTAAAACTGACGATCCTACCGATCCTCGACTTCAGGGATGTCATCTACAAAATAACTTCCAATACTCTACTCAGCAAACTGGATGCAGTCTATCACAGTGTCATCCATTTTGTTACCAAATCACCTTATACCACCCACCACTGCGACCTCTAGTCGGCTGGCCCTCGCTACATATTCGTCGCCAGACCCACCGGCTCCAGGTTATCTATAAGTCTATGCTACGTAAAGCTCCGCCTTATCTCAGTTCACTGGTAACGATAACAACACCCACCCATAGCACACGTTCCAGCAGGTATATATCACTGATCATCCCCAAAGCCAACACCTCATTTGGCCGCCTTTCCTTCCAGTTCTCTGCTGCCAGTGACTGGAACGAATTGCAAAAATTGCTGAAGTTGGAGACTTTTATTTCCCTCACCAACTTTAAACATCAGCTATCTGAGCAGCTAACCGATCGCTGCAGTTGTACATAGTCCATCTGTAAATATCCCACCCAATCTACCTACCTCATCCCCATACTGTTTTTACTTTTCTGCTATTTTGCACACCAGTATCTCTACTTGCACCTCATCATCTGCTCATTTATCACTCCAGTGTTAATCTGCTAAATTGTAATTATTCGCTCCTGTGGCCTATTTATTGCCTACCTCCTCATGCCTTTTGCACAGACTGTATATAGACTTTATTTATTTTTCTACTGTGTCATTGACTTGTTTATTGTGTTATTGCCTTGTTTATTGTTTATTCCATGTGTAACTCTGTGTTGTTGTCTATGTCACACTGCTTTGCTTTATCTTGGCCAGGTTATAGCTGTAAATGAGAACTTGTTCTCAACTAGCCGACCTGGTTAAATAAAGGTGAAATACATTTAAAATAAAAAGACTACCACACTCCCTGACAAAACTGTATCACTTGAGGGTCCTAGCTCTGTAGCGTGTATATGACACATGTGATATTTCCTGTGATATAATACCATTTGTAATAACATCATAACCAGAATTTCAGTTACTACCATTTTGTTGATTTAAAATAACTGCATGCACCACAGAAAAAAATGAAACAGCACAAAATCCTGCAGAACATTGACCCAAAATACCCGCAGTTGCGTATCACCACTACTAGATGTCAGTAAACGACCATATTTCAGTCTGCATCAAAGCCATGGAGACATACCTTGGCCATATGACTTGAAGGTATTATTTTAACATTGGCTGTCACTTATACAGACTGAGTCAGTTAATGCTTCAAACTGCCCAGCATCCAATACAGACTATAGGCTGTTTTTGTTTCACATAATGATCATTATGTGGAGAAAAATAATTATTATTTTCACTGAAAAGGATTTAATAATTTTATTGTTTTCATAATAATACAAAAATAAATACTGACCCCCTAAAATTATGCCAACTGACATGTCATTTAACACAATGCTGCTCACCTCCTTCTTCAGTTGCGAGTGGAGCTGGTTCAGGGGTATGGGGATGGGGAGACAGGGCTGCTGAGCCTGAAGCTGCATCTGTTGGGCCTGGCACCAGACGGGGGGCAGGGACAACTGATTTAGTATGAATAGCTTGCAAAACATTTGCCTGCATTGATTAAATGTCGGCTAAAAGAGGAGCGAAATGTAAACACTCAGAAATTTCTGTGAAGATATTAAATAACTAATGTTAGGGGAGCAAAAGTAGCCTATTTAACTTTGGACTAAACTAACAGATTCATTTCCACCACTAATGGACTGCACCCACCTTCCTCCTCACTCGCAATTCACTGCTAGCAAGTAACGTTCGCGCATGGTTTGGAGGGGGGGAGGGGAGTTGCCAAAAACAAGAAAAGAAAAATAAACCGTTCGTTTTATTAGTACATTCTAAATAAAATATTATATTAATGATGATAGGTTAATAATAAAAAAATTAAAAATTATACCTAATGCTCTAATGATTTTTTTAGGGCCCCTGTCAGTCATAGGCCCTTAGAATCGTCCTAACTTTTTGTTTTTGTAAGAAGTGTTGACATGCTGAATGCACCAAGGTGTCTGTTTAAACTACTAGCGCACAGCTTGAACACCCATGCATACCCCACAAGACTTGCCACCAATGGTCTCTTCACAATCCCCAAGTCCAGAACAGACTATAGCAGGCGCACAGTATTACATAGAGTCATGGCTACATGGAGCTCTATTCCACATCAGGTAACTGATGCAAGCAGTAGAATCAGATTTTAAAAACAGATAAAAATACACCTTATGGAACAGAGGGGACTGTGAAGAGACACACACATGCACAGACACACATGATTAGACATGCAATCTACACACACTCTACACACACGTACATGTGGATGTTGTATTGTAAATATGTGATAGTGGAGCAGAGGCCTGAGGGAACACAGTACATGTATTGCGTAAAGTGTTATGAAATGTCACATAATATTTTAAACGGTATATAATTGCCTTAATGTTGCTGGACCCCACGAAGAGTGGGAGCAGCTAATGGGGATCCTTACTAAATACAAATACAACAGATACATTTTTAGATGGGCACAGATCAGAGGTTACAAAATAATTCCAAGAATATGTGTATATGGTATGGTAATTCATCTGTGGATGGTATATCATATCACCCTGGCACTGGGAGGATTTGGCCATACTTCCTAACTGAGCTGCGGGAGAGAATGGAATCTGCTCAGAATATCACTGTGATGCCAAATATAATTTTAAAACGGCCACAGAGTTAATTCGCTGAGCTGTGAGAAAACTATGCATAGATCAACAACATCACGTTCACTCCACATTAGTGGCCTGTGGGACAGAGTGAAAGTCTGTGCAAAAAAATATCCTGATCATCCACCCTATTTGCAACAACGCCCTTAAGTAATTCTGCTAGTAATAATAATATCGCAAAGAATGTAACTTTCTGGGCAAATTGAACAACTTTTGGTTCGAATCAAATCAAAATCAAATCAAGTGTTATTGGCCACATACACATGGTTAGCAGATGTTATTGCAAGTGTAGCGAAATGCTTATGCTTCTGGATCCGACAGTGCAGCAGTATCTAACAGATAACATCTAACAATTCCACAACAAAACCTAATCTAGTAAAGGAATGGGATGAGAATATATAAGTATAAAATATATAGATAGGGCACCATCATGTTATAGGTATGCTTGTCACTGGCAGGGACTCGGGAGTTTAGTCAGGACCAAAATAAATATGAAAGGGGCAAATCCCAGGTAAAAACTATTTGCCTGTGCGCTTCTCTCTGGGGCAACAGGGAGAGCTTGCTCTGACCCCCATTCATCCTTATCCATGTCTTCTGCTTCCTCCTTCAGGGTGAAATTGTGCAGAAGACATGCAGCTCTAAAAACAATAGTTTTCTCAAGGGAATAATAACCTGGGTGGAACTGTGATGTATTTTTCTATACCTTACTAGTCCAGTTGGATGGCCATTATTATACCTTTATTTAACTAGGCAAGTCAGTTAAGAACTAATTCTTATTTCCGATGACAGCCTAGGAATAGTGGGTTAACTGCCTTGTTCAGGGGCAGAACGACAGATTTTTACCTTGTCAGCTCAGGGAATTGATCTTGCAACCATTCGGTTACTAGTCCAGTGCTCTAACCACTAGGCTACCTGCCGTATGGCGTGAGGAGATATGTTTTCAGAGAGTATGCAGAATCGCCCAGGATGTGAAACTGTGTGTGTTTGAGGTGGATGTAAAGAAGGCAGTTTCTGTTAACTCTTCCATCATGCACTGAGCCTAGTATAGATGTCCAAGAAGCACATTGTTTTCATCTATGTATGTATCTTAATTGTTGGTACTGGTATGGGGATGTTTGTGCCATGTATGGCTCCAATGACTCCAGGGAAATTTGTGTTGGAGGGAAAGGCTCTTGACCTCTCAGGGAACTCAACGCTAGGGCCATTTAACAAATTCCTCTCTTGTTAGAGAGGACTGTACAAACTTTCGATGGTCACTTCTGGTCACCCTCACGGACTCCACAGTACCCAATGCTTACTTCACAATCTTTGAAACATCAAACGGATCTCCCAGGTACATCTTTCTTATCAATAAACCCCACTCCTACTCCAGACTGAGAACCGTTCGGATGCTACAGACTTGAATGTTTGAATGTTGAATGCCAGCCCAGGACCTCCACATGCAGCTTCTTCACCTGCAGGATCATCTGAGGTGGAGTGTGGAGGGGTGCTGAGGAGTATTTCTGTCTGTAATAAAGCCCTTTTGTGGGGAAAAACTCATTCTGATTGGCTGGGCCTGGCTCCCCAGTGAGTGGACCTATGCCCTCCAAGGCCTACCCATGGCTGTACCCCTGCCCAGTCATGTGAAATCCATAGAAAGGGCCTAATTAGTTTATTTCAATTGACTAATATCCTTATATGAACTGTAACTTAGTCAAATCTTTGACATTTTTGCATGTCGTGTTTATATTTTTGCAGTGGTGGAAAAAGTACCCAATTGTCAAACTTGAGTAAAAGTAAAGATACCTTAATAGAAAATTACTAAAGTAAAAGTGAAAGTTACCCAGTAAAATACTACTTGAGTAAAAGTCCAAAAGTATTTGGTTTTAAATATACTTAAGTATCAAAACTAAATGTAATTGCTAAAATATACTTAAGTACTTAAAGTAAAAGTATAAATAATTTCAAATTACTTATATTAAACAAACCAGACGACACCATTTTATTTTTTATTTACGGATAGTCAGGGGCACACTCCAACACTCAGACATAAACGTAGCATTTGTGTTTAGTGAGTCTGCCCGATCAGACGCAATGCGGATGACCAGAGATGTTCTCTTGATACAGTAAGTGCATGAATTTAACCATTTTCCTGTACTGTTAGCCATTCAAAATATAACAAGTACTTTTGGTGGTCAGGGAAAATGTATGAAGTAAAAAGTACATTATTTTCTTTAGGAATGTAGTAAAGTAAAAGTAGTCAAAAATATAAATAGTAAAGTAGAGTACAGATACCCCCCAAAAATGACTTAAGTAGTACTTTACACTACTCTATTTTTGTTCAGTATATGTGAATACAGATTTGAAAAAAGTACTACTTTTTCAAATCCAGAGCGATTTACAGGAGCAATTAGGGTTAAGTGCCTTACTCAAGGGCACATCAACAGATTTTTCACTGAGTCAGCTCTGAGATTCAAACAAACAGCGCTTCAGTTACTGGCCAAACCTCTTAACCGCTAGGCTACCCACCATATGTATTTCAGGCCTTATTTTGAGGGCCTAGATTTACCCTAATACAGGGGCCTGAAACTCATACACATAATTTTTTACCAAAACCACACCCATTCCACTTTTTAAAAATGATAACATATTCAATTAGGATCTCACTTGGTGAAGTCATTGTTCAAAGGACTCAAAGTGGATGAATTCAACAACCATCTCTGTCACCAACCAATGCAGTCATGGGCAAGGCAATCTGGGAAATATTTGAATAAGCTTTACACTAAGCAATGTGTTTGATTTAACACTGTTTAACACTGTAACTTTCAATTTCAACACGAAGTGAAGAAGATAACCTAGCCTTTAAACCAGAAAAGTGTGGAGCGTTAGCTACATGTTGGAAATTATTGAAACATTGAATCAACACGAGATGAAGAAATAAACCCACCTTCCTTTAGACTAGAAAGACATGAGACCAAACCCCAGTTGTACCACGTGACCACCCAGATGACACATTTGAAATGGTTAGAAAACATATGTCTTCTGCCTCCCGGGTGGCGCAGTGGTTAAGGGTGCTGTACTGCAGTGCCAGCTGTACCACCAGAGACTCTGGGTTCGCGCCCAGGCTCTGTCGTAACCGGCCATGACCTGGAGGTCCATGGGGCGACGCACAATTGGCCTAGCGTTGTCCGGGTTAGGGAGGATTTGGCCGGTAGAGAAATCCTTGTCTCATCGTGACTCCTGTGGCGGGCCGGGCGCAGTGCTAACCAAGGTTGCCAGGTGCACGGTGTTCCTCCGACACATTGGTGCGGCTGGCTTCCGGGTTGGATGGCGCTGTGTTAAGAAGCAGTGCGGCTCGGTTGGGTTGTGTATCGGAGGACGCGTGACTTTAAACCTTCGTCTCTCCTGAGCCCTTACGGGAGTTGTAGCGATGAGACAAGGCAGAAGTAGTAGCTACTAAAACAATTGGATACCACGAAATTGGGGAGAAAAAGGGGTAAAAAAAACCAAACATATATCGTTAAAAAACTTCTGCCATGGTGCCCCAAATTCCTAATGAGTTAATGATTTAATTTAATCGGGTAACAATTAAACATGGTTAGTGGATTAAATAAATAACAGTCATCAGCCTCATTCCTATGCTACCAAACAGTGGTCATCAACCTGTTCTACACTTTTGTTAAATTGAAACATTTGTTTTCCTCCTTCACAGGAAAGACAAGATGGTGATTTTCACAAGAGCAACAAGTGACGTGAATGCACTTTTTATGTATTAGCTTCTACACATTTTATAAATTAACTTTTAAAGCTCACAATATGTGGACTATGCATTAAATATACTTGTGTCCAATAAACCCTTGACTACCATGCTTGGTGCAGAGCTTGTTTTTGTTTGCTTGTTGATTGGGACAGTCAAGGGCCCAAATTAGGGTAGCAAAGGGAGAGTGTATTACTGGAAACTTCCTGAATTTTGGTAACTTTCAAGTAAGAAATAATAATTATACAATTACTTCTAGTGGCATTTTGCGGTACTTCAGATTATCTTTGGCCCTCTGTGACCTAATCACATGTAAAATATATTAAAGGAGTTTCAAGCAAAATAAATAGAATGACAAAGCTGTAAAATATTATTCTAAATATATACCATCAACTTGGTGAATAACATTGTTTAATGAGGATTTCAGCATTAGATATCCTTTATATATTTTTACACATGTATTTATTCATCTTTGTTGTGAATGTTTTGGTGGCAGTTGTGAAAGAAGTCCATAGTTGGAAGAGTTGCAGTTATTTGAATTAATTATTTGTTGGTGCATGCTTAATGATTTTATGTTCTAGATGGCTCTTTTTTTTTCCAAAGAGTGCACTTCAGTTCTTTGTCTTGCCCATTCATCCTCTAAATGGCACACACACAATCCATGTCTCAATTGTCTCAAGGTTTAAATATCCTTCTGTCTCCTCCCCTTCATCTACACTGATTGAATTGGATTGAAAAAATTGGATAAATAAGGGATTATAGCTTTCACCTGGAGTCACCTGTTCTTAAAATAAGGGAATCAAATTTGCAAAGGACAACTTCTCATTTATTTTCTCAAGTCTTAGATGCTTCTCTTCTCTTCATCGCCCCCTTATGGAGTCTTCCTCCTAGAACAGCACCATAATGTCCCATCTTCAGACAGAAGAAAGAGCAACTTTTGTTCATAGTTTGAAATGGAATCATAGACAAAAATCGTTTACATTAAAAAATATATTTTTTTAAAGTTTCAAATTATGTCTGGGGACTGGAAAGTTTATTTTGACAAATCTGACAACATAACCCAGTGCAGGCAAGGAGGAAGTTTGGGCTTCTTCAGTGGAACGGTATGATTTCCCCTCAGAGTTGGGATGTTGGGAAGAGAGGCGGAGAGAGTGATCGAGATCCTCAATGGTCTCAAATCTCATATCTCACAAACAGACGGACTGCATTCTCACTCGGGCTACCTTTTTCATTTTTATGAAGTGTACATGATGGGTGAATTTGAATATGATTGGCTCTCAAGGGGGTTTGGCTCTCAAGGGTGGCTAGAAATAATTGGTATTTCTGTCTGGTGGTATAACAGAGGTACTGGTTGTGTCCCAAATGGATCCCTGTCCCCTATATAGTGGATGGTTCAGGTCAAAAGTTGTCCACTAAATGGAGAATATGGTGCCATTTGGGTCACACTAATGTGTGCATGGATGCCACACATGATTCCACATAGCAGGGTAGCAAAAAAACAGCTAGCGCCAACCCTGATTGGGAACCTTTGGGTGAGTGTCTTGCTTTAAATAATTTCCCTTCACTGTGTGCAGTGCTTTCATCCCAAATGTCACCCCATTCCCCAGCATAGAGCCTTATGCACCCTGGTCAAATTTAGTGTACTAAATAGGGAATAGGATGCCATTTGGCCCATTCTGTTTTTATGCAGGCATATGTGTTGTGGGCAGTGGGGTGTGTAAAACCCATAGGAAGTTTAAGAACATCTATCCTTGATCCATACATTTTTAGAGTGATTCTGTCAAGCTGTCGGTCGGGGAGGTTTCTCACAAGAGTGGCAGAGTGGAGTGTCACACGGTTCAAGTGTTTCTAGACGCTCATCAACTCCTGCTGCTCGGAGATGAAGAAGGGTGTGTGTGTGTGTGTGTGTGTGTGTGCTCCCTCACTCTAAGATGATGAAGTGGGATCTGAATAGAAGATTGCTTGTGTTAAATAGATAGTTCACCAAAATTACACTAACACATTGGTGGATACCTTGTCCATACACTGGCTACAGGGTAAGGAAACAATGTCGTTTTGTAATTTGAGTCAACTCTCTCTTTAACCTTCTACTGCAGTGGGCTAAATCAGGGTCACAGTGTTTCTTGGTAGTCTTAAATCTACTTTGAAACAAAATAATATATATCTCACACACATGGTTATGGGCTGAAAAAAAGGACACCTGTACCATGTCAGATATAGTTGAAATGTATTAAATTTTGAGTTTGCGTTGCGATATTACACTTGATAAAAATCACAGTTGGCAGTTGGGTTGCTTGAATAACCCAAAATGTTGGTTTGGATTACCCAAACATGGGTTAATTTAGGTTATTTTCACGAGGCTTGGCTTATTATGGGCTAGTTATTTTTGGCAACCCGTGAGAGTAAACATAATTCCTGTTCAGTCAATTATGTTTTTCATGAAATTAGATGATAAATCAAAGTATGAAAAATGACTGTTGCTTTTACGCTGGTAAAATTTGATCATAAAGTTCCTGGTCCCCTCCCCCATGTCAAACAATTAGATTAATTATTAAGGGGACAAGGTGACATCAACTTAACTTTCATTTTAATACACCCATGTTAACATATTCTCTTACCTAATTTAAATAAGTACCACCTTGTAACTAACATCGGAGAAGGCGTGTTTGCAGATAGGCATGGTTCCATGCCTGCAAATGTCTGCAAATATAATACATTTCCCCTTTCATCTGTGTCTGTTGTTAAATGGTTACTGGCTAGCTAGGTCTTCAGCCAGCATGGAACAGGAACTCCGATGCAGTTTTTAGGTCAACACATTCGTCAGTGCTGCTGTGAACCACAATCCAAATGGGAGACATAAAAATATATAACTGATGAAATGTCAATGTTTGAGTTGCTTTGTTACTGCAACACTGCATCCACGTTAATTGACATAGGTGTTTCAAAGTGCTGTCAGTCAATGTGAGCTCATGAATAAAAGCTCCCCGCCGACTCAGTCTCTCTTTATAAACTTCCTGGTAGTTAGCCTACGAGAAAAACTCATTTTCAGATTGACTGTTCAGGACCTTTAACTTCGTACACTGCAATTTGACATTTTCCTTGAATATTTTAGAACATTACAAAACTCTAATATAATATAAAAAATATTATTTGCATATTGTATCAGTGATAACTAGCCCGACATTTGTATTTGCATTGGATCTTAAACTCATACACTTGTGTAAGCCTCAGGAAAGCTACAAATGCCAGTGTTAAACCTTAACAAGTTAACTGGAATGACATTTACTCTCAAGGGGAGCCAATAAGAATGATCAGGAAAAACACACCCCTACTAAGCCACAACTCCCATCTTCTGATCTGACCTGCTGGGTCATATCTCAGTAACCCAGCATCCATAACTCAGCCTCAACAACCCAACCTTGTTTTTTTTAAAGAAAACAAACCAACTAAGTGACCCAATGCCTGCAATCCAGGAATTGGGTCATCCAAACAACCCAGCATTTTTTAGAGTGCATGTAGCGAACGTCACTAGAAAGCTAAAATTGGGAAGTGTATGTGCGTGTGTGTGTGTGTGTGTGTGGACAAGTTAGGACTTGGTTGATGGGTCAGAGTGACTTTCAGAAACCAAGTTTGTACTACATGCAATGTGACAACTTCGAGTATGATGTTGATAAATTACTATGTGTGTGCGCGCATGCATGTGTGTGTCTGCATGACAACTTGAGCCATACATTCCATGCGATAAATGACTACATGTATTAAGTCACTCAAAAGGGCCTTCCTCTGCCAGAAATGCTTCAGGAAATGCTAAGGTTGTAACTCAGCCAGGAGGACATGAATCTTACTTTGGCTTTATATTCAAAAATTACTTTATATTCTGTAGCTCCAGGCTGTAAACTTTCAATGATTTACCACCCTCAGGAAAACATCAAGGTCTTCACACGTTTAACAGATAGAAAGAAGGAAAAAGAGACAATCATCCCAATTTTCAACAGGTTTTTATTTTTAAAACATTCACACCAGGAAATCAAGCTCTAATTTATGGATTCCACATGACAGGAATTACAGATATGCATCTGTTGGTCAGAGATACCTTTAATAAAAAAAGGTAGGGTTGTGGTCCCAAACATGCTCAATGGATGACATGTCTGATGACTATGCAGGCCATGGAAGAACTGGAACATTTTCAGCTTCCAGGAATTTTGTACAGATCCTTGGAACATGGGGCTGTGCATTATCATGCTGAAATGTGAAGGGATGTCGGTAGATGAATGGCATGACAATGGGCCTCAGGATCTCGTCAGAGTGCCCCATGGTGGCGGTGGGGTTATGGTATGGGCAGGTATAAACTATGGACAATGAACACAATTGCATTTTATCATCGTCGTGTTTCAGCATGATAATGCACGGCCCCAACGTTTATATCGGCAAACCACTCGCCCACACAATGCCATCTACCTGGTACAGTTGAAAGCGAGAATCATCCATGAAGAGCACACTTCGCCAGCGTGCAAGTGGCCATCGAAGATGAGCATTTGCCCACTGAAATCATTTACAGATTTTTACAATCGCTTACACATGAAGTGGTACTTGAGGCACACTCAGTGAAACCATTAACTCATGTAACTAATCTTCAGACCAAGTCTGCAAAACTGCAAGAACCATTATCTGCTTTACACTCAGTTTGCAATTGTAAAACACACTTTTTGCAAAACACTAAACACAGTTCTCTACATTAGACACATCATTCAAAATTAACAGGTCTTGTGTTTCGTTTGGAAAACACTGCCATTCCAAATGCCTCACTCATTTACTGATTACCTACACCCAGTGCTCACGTGTGAAAACACTTATAGCTAATTTCTTCGCTTATAAATCAGAGCTTGAGCACTATAAATATGCTTCAGGTTGGCTTTCTTGGTTTGGACAACAATGGAGGCCAATTTTGGAGAGAGAGTTAGAGGAAGAGGGGGACGAGGGCAAGGAGGAGGACAAGGACAAGACTATTTGTTAATATTCTACTGTATTTGTTTTGTCTGTTTCAGTTCATCCTGAAAACTGGATGAAAATATGTTTTCAGAAAGAAATATATTTTATTTCCCCCCCTTACATTTCTGTTTATAGTGTAAATATATACTGAATATGCATACATACTGTATATATTTGTGCACGTGTGAGTGCTATGACAAACTGCCGCGGACTCCACTGAACATGCAAAAGACACAAGATAGTAGTGTTTTACATTTGTCACATCCGTGTGTAGTTGACGTGTATCAGAGCTAATCATTTGATGGTTTGTGTGTAGAGTTTTGATGCAAAAACACAATTTTGACAAGTTAAAATAGCAAAATTAACGCAGTTATAAATGTTTTTTAACGTTTAAAATACATTCACAAAATATTAAGTGTGTGCCCTCAGGCCACTAGTCTACTACCACATATCTACAACACAAAATCTATGTGTACATGTGTGTGTGTATAGTGCATATGTTATTGTGTGTATGCACAGTATATGCACGTACATGTGTGTGTCTCTTCCCAGTCCCCGCTGTTCCATATAGTGTATTTTTATCTGTTTTTTAAATCAAATTTTACTGCTTGCATGAGTTACTTCATGTGGAATAGAGCTCCATGTAGTAATGGGTCTATGTAGTACTGCGCGCCTCCCATAGTCTGTTCTCGACCTGGGGACTGTGAGGAAACCTCTGGTGGCATGTCTTGTGGGGTATGCATGGGTGTCCGAGCTCTGTGCCAGTAGTTCAAACAGACAGCTCGGTGCATTCAACCTGTCAATACCTTTCAAATACAAGTCGTGATTAAGACAATCTCTACTCCACTTTGAGCCAAGAGAGATTGACATGCATATTATTGTTAGCTCTCTGTGTATATCCAAGGGCCAGCCGTGCTGCCCTGTTCTGAGCCAATTGCAATTTTCCTAAGTCCTTCTTTGTGGCACCTGACCACATGACTGAACAGTAGTCCTGGTGCGACAAAACTTGAGCCTGTAGGACCTACTTTGTTGATAGTGCTGTCAAGATGGCAGAGTAGCACTTTATTATGGACAGTCCTCTCCCCCATCTGAGCTACTGTTGTATCAATATGTTTTGACCATGACAATTTACAATCCAGGGTTACTCCACGCAGTTTAGTCACCTCAACTTGTTCCATTTCCACATTATTCATTACAAGATTTAGTTAGGGTTTAGTGAATGATTTATTCCAAATACAATGCTTTTAGATTTTGAAATATTTAGGACTAACATTCCTTGCCACCCATTCTGAAACTAACTGCATCTCTTTTAGGTGTTGCAGTGATTTCACTGGCTGTAGTAGCTGACGTGTATAGTGTTGAGTCATCTGTTTACATAGACAAACTGGCTTTACTCAAGGCCAGTGGCATTTCATTAGTAAAGATTAGAAAAGTAAGGGGCCTTGGCAGCTGCCCTAAAGAATTCCTAATTCTACCTGGATTATGTTGGAGAGGCTTCCATTAAAGAACACCCTCTGTTCTGTTGGACAGGTAACTCTTTATCCACAATATAGCAGTGGGTGTAAAGCCATAACACCTAAGTTTTAACACCTATCAGCAGACTATGATCAATAATTTCAAAAGCCGCACTGAAGTCTAACAAAACAGCCCCCACAATCTTTTTATGACAAATCTCACTCAGCCAATCATCAATCATTTGTGTAAGTGACATACTTGTTTAAGGTCCTTCCATATAAGCGTGCTGAAAGTCAGTGGCCAATTTGTTTACTGTAAAACAGCATTACCTGGTCAAACACAATTTTTTCAAAAACTTTACTAAGGGTTGGTAACAGGCTGATTGGTCGGCTATTTGAGGCAATAAAGGGGCCTTTACTATTCTTAGGTAGCGAAATTACTTTAGCTACCCTCCAGGCCTGACGGCACACACTTTCTAGTAGGCTTAAATTGAAGACATAGCAAATAGGAGTGGCAATATCGTTCGCTATTATCCTCAGTAATTTTTCGACCAAGCAGATGAGCTTCCTTGACATGGTTTCTGACAGTTTGTGCAGAAATTATTTGGTTGTGCAAACCCACAGTTTCATCAGCTGTCCTGGTGGCAGGTCTCAGACGATCCCTCAGGGTAGCCAGGCCAGGGCTGTGCAATCCTCAATGGGGGTGGAGAAAACACTAGAGAAATGCTCAGCCTGCAGCTATACAGAGTCTGCGTCCCAAATAGCACCCTATTCCCTACCTAGTGTACTACTTTTGACCAGAGCCCTGTCCAAAGTAGTGCACAATATAGGGAATAGGGTGCTATTTTGGACACAAACTCTGTATAGCTGCAGGCTGAGCATTTCTCTAGAGCTGTGGTGATCGCATAGCAGATAATTCAGTCCTTCCTTCCCTCGCTTGGCAGTTGTTCTGTCTTTAATACCTGGGGCTTTTAGTCTTTACTGTCTTTCGTTTGACAAATTATCCTTGTTTGTATGAAGTGTCCCTCTGTTCCTCTCAGACCTGTAGACATATAACTTATAGGGCAGTCAGGATTGGTTAGTAATGGAGAGAAGTGGGAGAGACAGCCAGACAAAGAGAAAGAAATAGAGGGGGGGGGATCGAGAGAGACTGCTTGGTTTTTAGAGGGATTTAAAAAAAAGCAATTTGGAGAACTGCATAGTACTTAGTTTGGAGGACCTACCGATCATATTATACTGTATAACCTGCCTTCAGTACAGGATACAGAGATTCATGTTTCAGTACGTACTTATACTGTACCACCTGGATTCGGTCTTATGTATCAAATTTGAAATGGTGTTTTTTACACTGGATAAAAGTAGAGACTCAGAGCTACAAAATGGTATATCATACACTGCATTTGAGGAACAATGGAAAAGTTATTCTGCTTTGAAAGTTGATCAACTTGTAAACTCACTTTTGAGAAAATGGCCTTTGAATGTTTTGGTGTCTAGTGAAGAGCTCTTCTTGGCCTACACCCATTCAGCATCGTTCACAGCCTCTTAACCTCTTGAATCTAGGGGGCACTATTTTCATTTTTGGAAAAATAATGTCCCCAAAGTAAACGGCTATTTTGTCAGGACAAGATGCTAGAATATGCATATATTTGACAGCTTAGGATAGAAACCACTCCTCCAAAGTTTCCAAAACTGGCGAAAGCCTGAGAAAAATCCAATCAGGAAGGGACTCTTATTTAGAAAGCTCTGCGTTCCTATGCGTCCCTATTGAGCAGTGAATGAGATATCAACCAGATTCCTTTTTCTATGGCTTCCCTGATGTGTCTAGTTTCACAATACATAGTTTCAGGCTTTTATTTTGAAAAATGAGCCTGAACGTCAACATTGCGTCAGTGGTCAGCTGAAGTCTCTCAGAGTGTTTTGTGCATAAAGGACAAATGCGGCCATTGTTTCTCTCTATCCTACTAAGAAGCCACCAGTCCCGGTTGATATATTATCGAATAGATATTTGAAAAACACCTTGAGGATTTATTATAAACAACGTTTGCCATGTTTCTGTCGATATTATGGAGCTAATTTGGAATATTTTTCGGCGTTGTAGTGACCGCAATTTCCGTTCGATTTCTCAGCCAAACGTGAAGAACAAACTGAGCTATTTTGCCTACAAAAATAATATTTTTTGAAAAAAGGAACATTTGCTATCTTACAGTGAGCCTCGTGAGTGAAAACATCTGAAGCTCATCAAAGGTAAACGATTTGATTTGATTGCTTTTCTGATTTTCGTGACCAGGTTGCCTGCTGCTAGCTCTTCATAATGCTATGCTAGGCTATCGATAAACTTACACAAATGCTTGTCTTGCTTTGGCTGTAAAGCATATTTCAAAATCTGAGATGACAGGGTGATTAACAAAAGGCTAAGCTGTGTTTCAATATATTTCACTTGTGATTCCATGAATAGGAATATTTTGTAGTAATATTTATGTCCGTTGCGTTATGCTAATTAGTGTCAGTTGATGATTAAGCTCCCGGACCCGGGATGGGTAGTACAACAACGAACACAATGCCAACAATGCCACAGTTCTGGGAATTAACTAACCATGTTCAATGTTAGCTAGCTAACACATTAGGCTCTAACTAGAAAAGCAAACGACTCTGAGATACGAATAATAACGTCAGCTAGGGAGCCAGCCAGCTAACGTAACAGCTTAATCCTAGCTTAATCCTCTATGGCATGGTGTTGCCCGCAAGCAACAAACTGCATCTCTTTTAGGTGTTGCAGTGATTTCACTGGCTGTAGTAGCTGACGTGTATAGTGTTGAGTCATCTGTTTACATAGACAAACTGGCTTTACTCAAGGCCAGTGGCATTTCATTAGTAAAGATTAGAAAAGTAAGGGGCCTTGGCAGCTGCCCTAAAGAATTCCTAATTCTACCTGGATTATGTTGGAGAGGCTCCCATCCTTTTTGGACCTCACACCGCCCCTTTAATAAAAAATAATAAAAAAAGATATATAATATCCCCTGACATGTCTGTGTCCAATGAAATGAGGGGCTGAAGTGGGTGTGGCCTTTTGTCTGGTGGTGGAGCAGTCCTTTCAGGAAGCAAAGCCGCATGGGACACAGTGCCACCAATTGGTAAGATAAAATCACTTTTTAACGTTTAAATTGAAATAACTTTATATTTAAAAAAATATATGCATGAGTATGCAAAGAAGTATGTTTGATTGTTTAAAGACTTATTTTGGTTTCATTTATATACTAAAACTGTGTTTTTTGGTTCATTGTCTCAGGGCAACATTGTGCAGTTAGAACCCTTTTGTTGGGAGAATATCATGCTAAAGTGTGGAGATGTGCTCGGATGCTTAATTCAAATCAAAATCATATCAAATGTAATTTGTCACATGCACCGAATACAACAAGTGTAGACTCTACCGTGAATGGTTACTTACAAGCCCTTAACCAACAGTGCAGTTCAAGAAGAAGAAAATATTTACCAAGTAGACTAAAATAAAAAGTAATAATAAAAGTATCACAATAAGAATAATGAGGCTATATACAGGGGGCACCGGTACCGAGTCTGTGTGCGGGGGTACAGGCTAGTTGAGGTAATCTGTACATGTAGATGGGGGCAAATCAAATCAAATCTGAGTTTGTCACGTGCGCTGAATACAACAGTGAAATGCTTACTTACAGGCTCTAACCAATAGTGTAAAAAAGGTATTAGGTGAACAATAGGTAGGTAAAGAAATAAAACAACAGTAAAAAGACAGGCTACACAGTGCCTTGCGAAAGTATTCGGCCCCCTTGAACTTTGCGACCTTTTGCCACATTTCAGGCTTCAAACATAAAGATATAAAACTGTATTTTTTTGTGAAGAATCAACAACAAGTGGGACACAATCATGAAGTGGAACGACATTTATTGGATATTTCAAACTTTTTTAACAAATCAAAAACTGAAAAATTGGGCGTGCAAAATTATTCAGCCCCTTTACTTTCAGTGCAGCAAACTCTCTCCAGAAGTTCAGTGAGGATCTCTGAATGATCCAATGTTGACCTAAATGACTAATGATGATAAATACAATCCACCTGTGTGTAATCAAGTCTCTGTATAAATGCACCTGCACTGTGATAGTCTCAGAGGTCCGTTAAAAGCGCAGAGAGCATCATGAAGAACAAGGAACACACCAGGCAGGTCCGAGATACAGTTGTGAAGAAGTTTAAAGCCGGATTTGGATACAAAAAGATTTCCCAAGCTTTAAACATCCCAAGGAGCACTGTGCAAGCAATAATATTGAAATGGAAGGAGTATCAGACCACTGCAAATCTACCAAGACCTGGCCGTCCCTCTAAACTGTCAGCTCATACAAGGAGAAGACTGATCAGAGATGCAGCCAAGAGGCCCATGATCACTCTGGATGAACTGCAGAGATCTACAGCTGAGGTGGGAGACTCTGTCCATAGGACAACAATCAGTCGTATATTGCACAAATCTGGCCTTTATGGAAGAGTGGCAAGAAGAAAGCCATTTCTTAAAGATATCCATAAAAAGTGTTGTTTAAAGTTTGCCACAAGCCACCTGGGAGACACACCAAACATGTGGAAGAAGGTGCTCTGGTCAGATGAAACCAAAATTGAACTTTTTGGCAACAATGCAAAACGTTATGTTTGGCGTAAAAGCAACACAGCTCATCACCACGAACACACCATACCCACTGTCAAACATGGTGGTGGCAGCATCATGGTTTGGGCCTGCTTTTCTTCAGCAGGGACAGGGAAGATGGTTAAAATTGATGGGAAGATGGATGGAGCCAAATACAGGACCATTCTGGAAGAAAACCTGATGGAGTCTGCAAAAGACCTGAGACTGGGACGGAGATTTGTCTTCCAACAAGACAATGATCCAAAACATAAAGCAAAATCTACAATGGAATGGTTCAATAATAAACATATCCAGGTGTTAGAATGGCCAAGTCAAAGTCCAGACCTGAATCCAATCGAGAATCTGTGGAAAGAACTGAAAACTGCTGTTCACAAATGCTCTCCATCCAACCTCACTGAGCTCGAGCTGTTTTGCAAGGAGGAATGTGAAAAAATTTCAGTCTCTCGATGTGCAAAGCTGATAGAGACATACCCCAAGCGACTTACAGCTGTAATCGCAGCAAAAGGTGGCGCTACAAAGTATTAACTTAAGGGGGCTGAATAATTTTGCACGCCCAATTTTTCAGTTTTTGATTTGTTAAAAAAGTTTGAAATATCCAATAAATGTCGTTCCACTTCATGATTGTGTCCCACTTGTTGTTGATTCTTCACAAAAAAAAAAAAGCCTGAAGCCTGAAATGTGGCAAAAGGTCGCAAAGTTCAAGGGGGCCGAATACTTTCGCAAGGCACTGTATTTTAGTTGTCCTTGATGTCATTTGTTTTAAAATTATTATTTTAATTTCTTTTTTTGCATTGTTGTTTGCTGTTTCCTTATCCCTATCCCAATCTTTTCCTTTTTTCTCTTTAGTTCAGTCTCTTGGTTGTTGGTGTATTGGGGGGTTCTTGGGGGTGGGGAATGGAATACATTTGTACAAAGGGGGGAGGGGGGGGGGTAGCGGTCAATGAAAATTGTCCGGTAACAATTGTATTAATTGTTCAGCAATCTTGTGGCTTGGGGGTAGAAGCTGTTGAGGAGCCTTTTGGTCCTAGACTTGGCGCTCCGGTACCGCTTGTAGTGCGGTAGCAGAGAGAACAGTCTATAACTTGGGTGACTGGAGTCTCTGACAATTTTATGGTCTTTCCTCTGAAACGTCCGATTATATAGGTCCTGGATGGCGAGAAGCTTGGCCCCAGTGACTTGGGCCATTCACACTACCCTCTGTAGCGCCTTATGGTCAGATGCCGAGCATTTGCCATACCAGGCAGTGATACAAACGGTCAGGATACTCTCGATGGTGCAGCTGTAGAACCTTTTGAGGATCTGGGGACACATTTTCAGTCTCCAGAGGGGGAAAATGTTTTGTCATGCCCTCTTCACGACTGTCTTGGTATGTTTGGACCATGATAGTTCGTTGGGGATGTGGACACCAAGGAACTTGAAAACCTCGACCCGCTCCATTACAGTCCCGTCGATGTTAACGGGGGCCTGTTCGGCCTGGCTTTTCCTGTAGTACACAATCAGCTCCTTTGTCTTGATCACGTTGAGGGAGAGGTTGTTGTCCTGGCACCACACTGTCAGTTCTCTGACCTCCTTCCTATAGGCCGTCTCATCGTTGTCGGTGATCAGACCTACCTACCACTGTTATATCATCAGCAAACTTAATGATGGTGTTCGAGTCGTGTTTGGTCACGCAGTCGTGGGTGTACAGGGAATACAGGAGGGGACTAAGTACACACCCCTGAGGGGCTTCAGTGTTAAGGATCAACGTGGCAGACGTGTTGTTGCCTGCTCTTACCACCTGGGCGGCCCGTCAGCAAGTCCAGGATCCAGTTGCAGAGGGAGGTGGTTAGTCCCAGAGTCCTTAGCTTAGTGATGAGCTTCGTGGGCTCTATAGTGTTGAACGCTGAGCTGTAGTTAATGAACAGCATTCTCACATAGGTGTTCCTTTTGTCCAGGTGAGAAAGGGCTGTGTGGAGTGCAATTGAGAAATAATCAAATCAAATTTTATTTGTCACATACACATGGTTAGCAGAAGTTCATGTGAGTGTAGCGAAATGCTTGTGCTTCTAGTTCCGACAATGCAGTAATAACCAACGAGTAATCTAAACTAGCAATTTCACAACAACTACCTTATACACACAAGTGGAAAGGAATGAAGAATATGTATATAAAAATATATAAATGAGTGATGGTACAGAAAAGCATAGGCAAGATGCAGTAGATAGTATCGAGTACAGTATATACATATGAGATGAGTAATGTAGGGTATGTAAACATTATATGAAATGGCATTGTTTAAAGTGGCTAGTGATACATTTTTCCATTGTTAAAGTGGCTCGAGTGGAGTCAGTATGTTGGCAGCAGCCACTCAATTTTGAGATAGAAGCTGTTTTTCAGTCTCTCGGTCCCTGCTTTGATGCACCTGCACTGACATCGCCTTCTGGATGATAGTGGGGTGAGCAGGCAGTGGCTCGGGTGGTTGTTGTCCTTGATGATCTTTATGGCCTTCCTGTGACATTGGGTGGTGTAGGTGTGCTGGAAGGCAGGTTGTTTGCCACCGGTGATGCATTGTGCAGACCTCACTACCCTCTGGAGAGCCTTACGGTTGTGGGCGGAGCAGTTGCCGTACCAGGCGGCGATACAGCCAGACAGGATGCAATCAATTGTGCAACTGTAAAGGTTTGAGTGCTTTTGAGTTTGAGTGCTTTTGTTGAAAAGCCGAATTTCTTCAGCCTCCTGTGGTTGAAGTGGCGCTGCTACGCCTTCTTCACCACGCTGCCTGTGTGGGTGGACCAATTTAGTTTGTCCGTGATGTGTACGCTGAGGAACTTAAAACTTACTACAGTCTCCACTACTGTCCCGTTGATGTGGATAGGGTGGTGCTTACTGCTGTTTCCTAAAGTCCACGATCATCTCCTTTGTTTTGTTGACATGGAGTGTGAGGTTATTTTCCCCACAACACACCCCGAGGGCCCTCACTTCCTCCCTGTAGGCCGCAAACTTGATGATTGAGTTGGAGGGGTGCATGGCCACGCAGTCGTGGGTGAACAGGGAGTACAGGAGAGGGTTCAGAACGCACCCTTGTGGGGCCCCAGTGTTGAGGATCAGCAGAGTGGAGATGTTGTTACCTACCCTCACCACCTGGGGGTGGCCCGTCAGGAAGTCCAGTACTCAGTTGCACAGTGCGGTGTCGAGACCCAGGGTCTCGAGCTTGATGACAAGTTTGGAAGGTACTATGGTGTTAAATGCTGAGATGTAGTTGATGAACAGCATTCTCACATAGGTATTCTTCTTGTCCAGATGGGTTAGGGCAGTGTGCAGTGTGGTTGCAATTGCGCCGCCTGTGGACCTATTGGGGCGGTAAGCAAATTGCAGTGGGTCTAGTGTGCCAGGTAGGGTGGAGTTGATATGGTCCTTGACTAGTCTCTCGAAGCACTTCATGATGACGGAATTGAGTGCTAGTTGTTTAGCTCAGTTACCTTAGCTTTCTTGGGAACAGGAACAACGGTGGCCCTCTTGAAGCATGTGGTGACAGCAGCCTGGGATAAGGGTTGATTGAATATGTCTGTAAACACTCCAGCCAGCTGGTCTGCGCATGCTCTGAGGACGCGGCTGGGGATGCCGTCTGGGCCTGCAGTCTTGCCAGGGTTAACACGTTTAAATCTTTTACTCACGTCAGCTGCAGTGAAGGAGAGCCTGCAGGTTTTGGTAGCGGGCTGTGTCAGTGGCACTGTATTGTCCTCAAAGCGGGCAAAGAAGTTGTTTAGTCTGTCTAGGAGCAAGACATCCTGGTCCGCGACGGGGCTGGTTTTCTTTTTGTAGTCTGTGATTGACTATAGACCATGCCACATACCTCTTGTGTCTGAGCTGTTGAATTGCGGCTCTACTTTGTCTCTATACTGACGCTTAGCTTGTCTGATTGCCTTGCGGAGGGAATAACCTACACTGTTTGAATTCGGTCATGTTTCCGGTCACCTTGCCCTGATTAAAAGCAGTGGTTCACGCTTTCAGTTTCGCGCGAATGCTGCCATTAATCCACGCTTTCTGGTTTGGGAATGTTTTAATAGTTGCTGTGGGTACGACATCGTTGATGCACTTGCTAATAAACTCGCTCACTGAATCAGCGTATTCGTCATTGACGCAATGTGGAACATATCCCAGTCTACGTGATCGAAGCAATCTTGAAGCGTGGAATCAGAGTGGTCGGACCAGCATTGAACAGACCTGAGCATGGGAGCTTCCTGTTTTAGTCTCTGTCTATAGGCTAGAAGCAACAAAATAGAGTCGTGGTCAGCTTTTCAGAAGGGAGGGCTGGGGAGGGCCTTATATGCATCGTGGAAGTTAGAATAACAATGATCCAGGGTTTTACCAGCCCTGGTTGCACAATCGATATGCTGATAGAATTTAGGGAGTCTTGTTTTCAGATTGGCCTTAAAAATCCCCAGCTACAATGAATGCAGCCTCAGGATATGTGGTTTCCAGTTTACATAGAGTCAAATGAAGTTCGTTCAGGGCCATCGATGTGTCTGCTTGGGGGGGAATATATGCAGCTGTGATTATAATCGAAGAGAATTCTCTTGGTAGATAATGCAGTCGACATTTGATTGTGAGGAATTCTAAGTCAGGTGAACAGAAGGACTTGAGTTCCTCGATGTTGTTATTATCACACTACATCTCGTTAATCATAAGGCATACCCCCCTCCCCCGCCCTTCTTCTTACGAGAAAGATGCTTGTTTCTGTTGGAGCGATGCGCAAAGAAACCAGCTGGCTGTACCGTCTCCGATTACAGTCTCTTATGTCTCTCTGGAATGCTACCCTTGCTCGAAATTCATCTACCTTGTTGTCAAGAGACTGGACATTGGCAAGTAGTATGCTTGGGAGCGGTGCGCGATGTGCCCATCTCCGGAGCCTGACCAGAAGACCGCTTTGTCTGCCTCTTTTACGGCGTTGTTGTTTTGGTTCGCCGGCAGGGATCCGATCCATTGTCCTGAGTGGTGGGCAAAACAGAGGATCCTTTTCGGGAAAGTTGTATTCCTGGTCGTAATGATGGTGAGTTGATATTGCTCTTATATCCAATAATTCCTCCCTACTGTATGTAATAAAACCTAAGATTACCTGGGGTACCAATGTAAGAAATAACACGTAAAAAAACAAAATACTGCATAGTTTCCTAGGAACGCGAAACGAGGCGGCCATCTCTGTCGGCGCCGGATTATCCGATCCAGTTGCTCGCTTTTTCTGTGGCTTATCCAAGAAGGCTGGTAATTTAACCATTTTATTTGAATTTACAGATGGCACACAAGTTTATTGTTAAGGCACAAGAAAGTTCACATGTTCGAGAAGGCATTTCTGCCAAAAAACGCATTTTGATTAAAAAAATATTTTTTGTTCAAACGGCTCTCCTGTGAAGTCGTGACTTGCAACATATGCCTAGTTTCCTGAATCGGGTCACATATGATACTGTACACATCTGTATACTACCGCAAGATGTACACCGGCACAGGAGCATACTAGGTTTCTCTGTTCACAGGAACATCAGCCTGTGCTCAGTGCTGCTCTTGGATCATCTTACCCCCACCCAGAAGTAGTTTCACACACCAGCCTGATCTCATAGAATGACATTTTCAACCTCTCCCTGACAGTCTGTAATACTTACATGTTTCAAGAAAACCTCCATAGTCCCTGTGCCCAAGTCCCATAGTCCCTGTCTAAATGACTATCGCCCCGTAGCACTCACATCTGTAGCCATGAAATACTTTGAATGGCTCACATCAACATCATCATCATCCCAGACACCCTGGAACCTCTCCACTTCGCATACCGCCTCAACAGATCCACAGATGATGCAATCTCTATTGCACTCCACAATACCTTTACCACCTGGACAAAAGGAACACCTCCTTGATAATGCTGTTAATTGACTACAGCTAAGCATTCAATACCATAGTGCCCTCAAAGCTCATCACTAAACTAAGGACCCTGGGATTAAACACTGTAGAAGGCACACAGACCCCCCTCGCGCATTCGTCGAGATATGCTGAGTTTCCTTGTAGGCCTATTTGGCGGGGAAACTGTGAAGCCAGGTCTATAGCCTATTGCCGATTTCTGTTTCACATTTATTTAATAAAAGGCTCAATGTCTGTATGCAGCTTTTAATTAATTCATGCATAACTGTTCTTTATATGGCCTAAAATAAACGTGTTAATATGGGCAGAATATTAGCTATAGGCTATAGCATACCGTATTTTTATCTTTTTATGAAAATTTGGTATTGATAGTGAGCATGTTTCCCTAGTGAGGGGAGACACATGGATAGGCCTACTTTTAGCTACTTTGAAACTACTTAGCATGTTAGCTAACCCTTTCCCTGACTCCTAACATAAACCTTAGCCTTAACCCCTCTGTAACATAAAATACGAATTGCAATTTGTAACATACTGTACAAATTACAATTCGTAACATATCATAAGAATTCTACTTCAACTATTGTACTTCATAACATATCATGGACATCCACAAAATAATACATACCATACCAAAAGTAAAATACCATACTAATTTGAGTGTCTCGGATTTTAGTTTACTAAGTTACGTCTAAACCTGAGACTAAATACACGCACGCACGCATGCACGCACGCACACACACACACACACACACACCACCCAGAGGTAATCACCATAGCTGAGGTTTTCCAGCTTGAGCTAAGCCGATGGTTAAGTGTGCGTCCCAAATGGCACCTTATACCCTATATAGTGCACTACTTTTGACCAGGACCCATAGGGCTCTGTTATGTAGGGTGTCATTTGGGATGCAGCGCACAGGGCTTTGTACCCAAAGAAACACAGCAGGGAGGAATGTCAATTATTACCAAATTCAGGAAGGGAGAGATTACAAACTCCCATGGCTTCAAAAGGTATAAAAACTGCCTTGTTCCCCTGTAAATCGCTAGAAACTTGAACCAGATGTATTGTACCGGAGTGCATTTGTGCAGAAACATAACATCGTTGTTGTGGATTGCCTAAAAAGTTATTAGATAGGCTAATGTAGGGAGCTGGTGGTGTGTGTGTGTTATGCTGCTGGAGTAATGATGTAATCACAGTTATAATATTGAAAGACCAATGGATGGGGTAGCTAGAGGAAAACAAAGGACCTGTGAGTTCAAGTTACTTCTGTAAATACAGTATATCTACACTGATTGTACAAAACATTAAAACAAACCTTCCTCAACCTTCCTCATATTTTCCCTTCCTCAAAGGGGGGGGGGGTGAGTTGCACCCCTCCCCCTTTTGCTCTCAGAACAGCCTCAATTCATTGGGTCATGGACTCTACAGGGTGTCAAGTGTTCCACAGAGATGCTCCACTGCTTCCCACAGTTGTGTCAAGTTGGCTGGATGTCCTTAGGGTGGTGGACCATTCTTGATACACATGGGAAACTGTTGAGTGTGAAAAACCCAGCAGTGTTGTAGTTCTTGACACAAAGTGCAGAGCTGGCAGCTACTACCATACCCTGTTCAATGGCACACACACACAATCCATGTCTCAATTGTCTAAAGGCTTAAACATCCTTATTTAACCTGTCTCCAACCCTTCATCTACACTGATTGAAGCAGATTTAATAAGCGACATCAATAAGGGATCATAGATTTTTACCTGGATTCACCTGGTCAGTCTATTCCATACACTCTTAAAAATAAAGGTGCAAGTTGGAACCAAATACCATAAGGTTCTTGAGAGCGATGCCACAGGGGAACCATTTTAGGGTCTCGGATGAACTGTAAATGGGATGTTTTTTTTTTCCAAAACCAGAAATGTTTTGGCCATATAGGACCAGAATTGTGGCCTTGCTGTAGGGTTTAAAGATTTATTTGCACATTTCCCAGGCTGCCTTTGAAGTGAAATATCCACAGAGCAGTTGTTGTTGGGGTTTAAAACCTCTCTGGTACCAGTGGGACAGTAGCGTCCCACTTTGACAACGGCCAGTGAAATTGCAGGGCGCGAAATTCAAAACAACAGAAATGCCATAATTAAAATTCCTCAAACATACAAGTATTAGACACCATTTTAAAGATAAACTTATTGTAAATCAAACCACTTTACAGCGAGCAACTGCCTTGCTCAGGGGCAGAAAGGAACATTTTTCCACCTTGCCAGCTCTAGGATTCAAACCAGCAACTTTGCGCTCTTAACTGCTACGCTACCTGCCGCACAGTTCCCAGTACCACCCATGACTGTGTTTGTTAGTGACAGAGACAGGGTTGTTGCATTAATTCATTTTCAGTCCTGTGGCCTTCACCACGTGAGATCCTAAGGGAATATGTTGTCATTCAAAATTAATTCTTCAATACAATAGATTTTCCATAAGGCCTTATTTTAAGGGCCTAGTTTTATTCTAATGCAGTGGCCTGAGTAGCATAAGATGAATTAATTAATTAATCAATCAATCAATTTACATGCAAAAACATAGATATTGAAACAAACATAAAAAATCAACCTGCAAGAGGAAGAAGGAAGAATAATTTAAGAAACTTTTATTTTTTTCAGTGTATATAGGGGATGTGGTGTCATTTGGGAAGCACCTCCATATAGCTAGATAAGTACATCAACTTCCATCCACAGAGGCACATAGCCTGTAACCTGATTTGAGGCTCTCCGTTCAGCTCAGTAACTGAGGGAAGGCTCCCTCCTTAACACAATTACCTCTCATTCACAAACATCCATTTGAGAGCAGAGCTCTGCCGGACCACCACTCAGAGGTGAGCTGGGGATTTTTACCTGGAATAAACCCAATCTTTATGGTTCAGTCCCAACACTATTCCCTACATAGTGCACTACCTTTGACCAGGGCCCAGAGGGCTTTGGTCAAAAGTAATACCCTATCTAGGGAATACGTGCCATTTTGGATGCGGCCCATGTCACAATGTGTCACCAATTATATAGCTGTGCCAGCAGGATGATTCAGAACAGGGTCACCTTGGACCTTATCTCTGCCTCATCTAGGGGAGATTGGACTGGTTCAATTGTGAGTTTGGTTGGGGCGGGAAAGGAGTGGAGGGCTGACTTTTTGTTTTCATTAACTCTCTTTTATTAAAGGAATGCTGGAAGGGACAAACTGGGGAGAGAGGGGAGGGTTGATTCAGGTGAGAAGAAAAATGTGTCCCAAATGGCTCCCTACTCCTACAGTTCACTGCTTTTGAAAAGAGCCCTATTGGCCCTGGCCAAAAGAAGTGCAATGTAGGCAAGATGGTGCCATTTGGGACGCAGGTGAAAAGGCTGGTCAGTTGTGGTGATGATGGTGATAAGTCAGTTGATGTGTTGTCAATTCTCCCTGTGAACTGACAAAGATCAGTGAGCGGCAGCTTGCGTCTCCACACGGAGCAGACGTCTGTCAGTTTGCATTGCCACTCAGGCCAGGGCCAAGGTCGTCTACAGACCATATCTGTCACTTCCTAGGGGATACTAGGAAGTGACAGATAGTCAATGGCTTTTTCCCTTTTATAATTAATATATGCCATTTAGCAGACGCTTTTATCCAAAGCGACTTACAGTCTTGCGTGCATACATTTTATGTATGGGTGTTCCCCATGCTCTACCAACTGAGTTACAAGGGACTCTTCTTCTCATCATCTAGGCATGGATGAATGAAGACCACAGACTCAGACCCTTAGGCTGCCAGTGGGACAAATTCTAAGACGTAATTGGAGGAAATTTGACTAAAAGATTAACATTTAATTTTCTGGAAACTTGTAGCGATACTGGAGTAGATCCCTTTTTCTTTGTTGAATTGTTTAAAAAAAAATGTTTTATCACATAATGGACAATAGCAGCCACCATTACAACAACACTGTTCCAATGATTGAAAACGGATGAGGGAGACCAATTTGAAGCATTATTTTTTCAACTGAATCAGATGCAGTTTGAATCTTAAAACTCTGCGACTTCTCCACCCTATTAATAGTCAGCCAGACCTCTGAGTCTATCAAGAAGAAGTTAATCCGCCAGCTTCATTCTCATCTCTCTCTCTTTCTGGTTCCACAGCTTTCTAATTGCCTATTGTTCTGTAGCTGTACAGTCTGGAACATGCACTGACAACCAACCAACCAGCATCCTCACAAATTCATGTGAAGACCACTACAGAGGTTTCACAGGGAACTCAGCAATTCTACAGTTTTTTTCCTCTCCCTCTCTCCATCTCTCTTGCTCTCTCCATATCATCTTTCTGTCTGGTAAGAGTACATGTCAAGATGTAACGTCCTCATGCATTTGTCATTTGTCAATCAGATGTCCTCTCCTCTCATCCACATGAGTTGCTTACATAAAATCATAAGCCTGACTGAATGTTCAGATATTATGTTCAGATAGGTTCAAAGTCATCACGAACAATGAAAAACATAAAGACAAATGTATGACAACAGACTTAATACCAGTCTGTCCCAACATGTCAACCCCCAGATAATTTAACAGGGGGACAGGATCAAACCTATTTTGCTCAGGCATCTAGCTGGCAGCATGAGGTTTAGAGTTGCAAAGCTACAGGTAATTTACTAAAGTTACTGGAATTTTCAGTAATTTATGGCAATATACAGTAATGGTAACTTTGGTAAATTATACTTGAATAACTTAAATATATATACAGTACCAGTCAAAGGTTTGGACATCTACTCATTCCAGGGGTTTTCTTTATTTTCACTATTTTCTACATTCTAGAATATTAGTGAAGACATCAAAACGATGAAATATCACATATAAAATCATGTAGAACACAAAAAAGTGTTGAACAAATGGTAGTCACCTGGAATTCATTTCAATTAACAGGTGTTCCTTGTTAAAAGTGAATTTATTTCCTTAATGTGTTTGGGTCAAACACTTGTGTTGTGACTAGGTAGGGGGAGTATACAGAATATAGCCCTATTTGGTAAAAGACCAATTCAATATTATGGCAAGAGCAGCTCAAATAAGCAAAGAGAAATGACAGTCCATTGCTTTGAGACATGAAAGTCAGTCAATGTGGAAAATGTATAGTGCAGTCGCAAAAACCATCAAGCTCTATGATGAAACTGGCTCTCATGAGGACTGCAACAGGAAAGGAAGAACCAGAGTTACCTCTGCTGCAGAGGATAAGTTCATTAGATTTACCAGCCTCAGAAATTGCAGCTCAAATAAATGCTTCACATAAATGAGTTCAAGTAACAGACATATCTCACCAACTGTTCAGATGAGACTGTGAATCAGGCCTTCATGGTCAAATGTCTGCAAAGAAACATCCACTAAAGGACACCAATAAGAAGAAGAGACTGGCTTGGTCCAAGAAACACAAGCAATGGACATTAAACTGGTGGAAATCTGTCCTTTAGTATGAGTCCAAATTTGAGATTTTTGCTTCCAACCTTTGTGTCTTTGTGACGCAGAGTAGGCGAATGGATGGTATCAGCATGTGTGGTTCCCACCGTGAATCATGGAGTAGGAGGAGGTGTGTTGGTGTGGGGGTGCTTTGCTGGTGACACTGTCTGTGTTTTATTTAGAATTCAAAGCACACTTAACCAGCATGGCTAACACAGCATAATGTAGCGATATACTATCCCATCTGGTTAGCGCTTAGTGGGACTATCATTTGTTTTTCAACCGGACAATGACCCAACACACCTCCAGGCTGTATAAGGGCTGTTTGACCAAGAAGGAGAGTGATGAGTGCGGCATCAGATGACCTGGCCTCCACAATCACCCGACCTCAACCCAATTGAGATGGTTTGGATGAGGTGGACTGCAGAGTGAAGGAAAAGCAGCCAACAAGTGCTCAACATATGTGAGAACTCCTTCAAGACTGTTGGCAAAGCATTCCTCATGAAGCTGGTTGCGAGAATGCCAAGAGTGTGCAAAGCTGTCAAGCCATATCTCAGACTGGCCAATAAAAAGAAAAGATTAAGATGGGCAAAAGAACACAGACACTGGACAGAGGAACTCTGCCTAGAAGGCCAGTATCCCGGAGCCGCCTCTTCACTGTTGACATTCATACTGGTGTTTTGCGGCTACTATTTAATGTAGCTGCCAGTTGAGGACTTGTGAGGCATCGGTTTCTCAAACTAGACACTCTAATGTACTTGTCCTCTTGCTCAGTTGTGCACCGGGGCCTCCCACTCCTCTTTCTATTCTGGTTAGAGCCATTCTGGTTAGAGCGCTGTTCTGTGAAGGGAGTAGTACACAGCGTTGTACGAGATCTTCAGTTTCTTGGAAATTTCTCGCATGGAATAGCCTTAATTTCTCAGAACAAGAATAGACTATTGTGTTTCAGAAGAAAGGTCTTTGTTTCTGCCCATTTTGAGCCTGTAATCAAACCCACAATTGCCGATGCCCCAGATACTCAACTAAAAAAGGCCAGTTTTCTTGCTTCTTCTTTAAATGCAATAACTAAAATACAGTCAGTCATTGCATAAGTATTCAACCCCTTTGTTTAGGCAAGCCTAAATTAGCTGAGGAGTAAAATTTGTTTTAACAAATCACTTTAAAAGTTAAATGTACTGTGTAAAAGAATAGAGGTTGACATTAATATTTTTATATTATTACTATTAAACCTTCCTCTGCCCCCCATGCATACAACATATGTAAGGTCCCTGAGTTTAGCATTGCATTTCAAGCACAGATTCAACTACAAAGACCAGGGAGGCTTTTCAAAAGCCTAATAAAAAAAGGGCAGTGATTGGTAGATGGGTAACAATAACAAATCAGACACTGAATATCTCTTTAAGCATGGTCTAATTAAAATTATACTGTGCATGATTAATTAAACCACCAGACACCACAAAGATAAAGTCATCCTTCTGAACTGAGTTGCAGGGGAGGAATGAAACTGCTCAGGAACGTTAACATGAGGCCATTGGTGATTTTAAAACCGCTACAGAGTTCAATGGCCGTGGTGTGGGAGAAAACTGAGGATGGTTCAACATTGTAGTGACTCCATAATAATGACCAAAATGACAGAGTGAAAAGAACACATATACAAAATATTCCAAAAACATGCAACTTGTACGCAACAAGGCACTAAAGTAATAAAGTAGTACAAAAACAAAACATGGCAAAGGAATATACCTTTTGGCCTAAATGCAGGTAACTGCATCCTTATTTTCAAGCATGGTGGTGGCTGCATCATAGTATGGGTATGCTTGACATCAGCAAATAATAGGGAGATTTCCAGGATAAAAAGAAACAGGATAGGCAAAATCCTAGAGCAAAACCTGCTTCCGTCTAAAATGACATACCCAAATCGTAGCTCAGGACTTGAAGCAAGGATATGCATATTTTCATTACCATTTGAAAGGAAACACTTTGAAGTTTGTGGAAATATGAAATGAATGTAGGTGAATGTAACACATTAGATCTGGTAAATGATAATACAAAGAAAAAAACATGTGTTTCTTTATTTAATTTTTGTACCATCTTTGAAATGCAAGAGAACGGCCATAATTTATTATTCCATCCCAGGCGCAATTTAAATTTTGTGCAAAGCAGTGTATGTGCAAAAATTTAGAGTGAAAATGTTGAATCAAGACTGCCCGAATGTGCCTAATTGGTTTATTAATACATTTTCAAGTTCATAATAGTGCACCCTTGTCAAACAATAGCATGGTATTATTTCACTGTAATAGCTACTGTAAATTGGACAGTGAAGTTAGATAAATTATTGTTAAAGGTTTCTGCCCATATCAGATATGTTTATGTCCTGGGATTTTTTTGTTTGTTACTTACAACCTTATGCTAATCACATTAGCCTACGTTAGCTCAACCGTCCCGTGGGGGGACACAGATCCCGTAGAGGTGGACTTAGGGAGCTGAATACTTGAACTGCCTTCGGAAAGTATTCATACACCTTGACATATTCCACATCTTGTTGTTACAGCCTGAATTCAAAATCGATTAAATCATTTTTTTCTCTCACCCATCTACACACAATACCCCATAATGACAAACTGAACCTGTATTTAAACATTTTTTGCAAATTTATTGAAAATTACATACTGAAATATCTCATTTATATAAGTATTCACAACCCGAGTCAGTACATGTTCTAATCACATTTGGCAGCGATTACAGCTGTGAGTCTTTCTGGGTAAGTCTCTAAGAGCTTTGCACACCTGGATTGTACAATATTAGCCCATTTATTATTTTCTAAATTGTTCAAGCTTTGACAAATTGGAGCATTCACTGCCTTCTTGGTAGATTTGGCCTTGTGATTTAGGTTATTGTCCTGCTGAAAGGGGAATTCAGTGTCTGGTGGCAAGCACACTGAACCAGGTTTTCCTTTAGGAGTTTGCCTGTGCTTAGCTCCATTCAGTTTTTTTTTATCCTGGGAAACTGCCTAGTTCTTAACGATTTAGAAGCATACCCATAACATAATGCAGCCACTGCTGTTGTACTCAGTAATGTGTTGTATTGGATTTTTCCTAAACTTAACACTTTGTATTCATGACAAAAATGTATTGCTTTGCCACATGTTTTGCAATATTACTTTAGTGCCTTGTTGCAAACAGGATGCATATTTTGGAATATTTTTATTCTATACAAGCCTCCTTCTTTTCACTCTGTCAATTTGTGTTAGTAGTGTGGACTGACTAAAATGTTGTTGATCCAGCCTCAGTTTTCTCCTATCACAGCCATTAAGTCTCTAACTGTTTTAAAGTCACCATTGGCCTCATAGTGAAATCCCTGAGTGGTTTCCTTCCTCTGGGAATTAGGAAGGACGGCTGTATCTTTGTAGTGACTGGGTGTTATTGATACACCATCCAAAGTGTAATAACTTCACCATGCTCAAAGGGATATTAAACATCTGCCTATTTTTTTTAAGCATCTACCAATAGGTACCTATCTTTGCGAGGTCCATGGAAAGCCTCTGTGGTCTTTGTGGTTGAATCTGTATTTGACATTCACTGCTCGACTGAGGGACCTTACAGATAATTGTATGTGTGGGGTACAGAGATGAGGTAGTAATTTAAAAATCATGTTAAACACTATTGCAACGTATTAGTCCATACAACATGTTATGTGACTTGTTAAGCAATTTTTTACTCCTGAACTTACTTTTGTATATCTAATGTATGTGGACACCCCTTCAAATGAATGGATTCGGGCTATTTCAGCCACACCCGATGCTGAAAGGTATATAAAATCGATCACACAGCCATGCAATATCCGTAGGAAAACATTGGCAGTAGAATGGCCTTACTGAAGAGCTCAGTGACTTTTTTTGTATTAATCTTTAAAAATGATTCTTCCACTTTAACATGCGTTTTGTATACATTGTTGACAAAAAAATACAAGTAAATACATTTTAATCCCACTTTGTAACACAATAAAATGTGAAGCAATCCAAGGGGTCTGAATTATTTTGCAAGGTAATCTAACTAGACACCTGTGAAAATCTGAGGTACCCTAAAAGGCCACGAGATAACGAAAGTTCTAGTAGTTTATTGGTAAGTTTCCGGAAATATACCCTCCCTTTGCAACTCTACTGAGGATGCATCCCAATTCCCCACATATATTGCTATACACTGATTATAACAAACATTAGGAACACCTTCCTAATATTGAGTTGCACCCCCCTCCCACTCCCTTTTCCCTCCTCCCTCCAGAACAACCTCAATTTATCGGGGCATGGACTCTACAAGGTATCGAAAATGTTCCACAGGGATGTGGCCAATGTTGACTCCACTGCTTCCCACAGTTGTCAAGTTGGCTGGATGTCCTTTGGGTGGAGGACTATTATTGATACACATGGGAAACTGTTGAGCGTGAAAAACCTAGGTGCAATGCTGTTTTTGACACACCGCTGCACCTGGCACCTACTACCATACCCCATTCAAAGGCACTTATATTTTGTCATGCCCATTCACCCTCTGAATGGCACACATGCACAAACCATCTCTAAATTGTCTCAAGGCTTAAAAATCCTTCTTTCACCTGTCTCCTCCCCTTAATCTATAATTGAAGTGGATTCACCTGTTCAGTCTAGGTCATGGAAAGAGCATGTTTTGTATACTCAGTGTATAGTGCAGTAGTTATTGACTAGAGCCCAATGGCCATTTGGGACACAGTCCCAGAGAGAGTAGTAATACAACCCCCATTCAATTTGCCTGGTTCTGAGAATGAAGAGTAACAGAACAGAGTGAAGTGAAGCTCATCCATTAAATTATACTTTTCAGTGAACCTCTCAGTGCTACTTCTAAAAGATCTGTCATATCCCTATCTGCTCCATGCCACTCTCACAACACAGCCCTCATCATACATAGCTCAGTCAGCCTGACTGTCCAAAAACCAGGGCACACCGTTTATTTTAAACTCTGAAACAAATCAAATTAAATTGCATTTGTCACATGTGCTAACAACCTTACCATAAAATGCTTACTTACAAGCCCTTAACCAACAATGCATTTCAAGAAATAGTTAAGAAAAATATGTATTGAATAAACGAAAGTGAAAGAAAAAATAATCTAAAAGTAACACAATAAAATAACAATAAAATGCTATATACAGGGGGTACCAAGTCAATGTGCGGGGATACGGGTTAGTCAAGCACATTTTTTAAGTGACTATGCCTAGATTATAAATAGCGAGTAGCAGCAGTGTAAAATCAAATGGGGGGGTCAATGTAAATAGTCCATTTGATTAATTGTTTAATTGGTAGAAGCTGTTAAGGAGCCTTTTGGTCCTAGACTTGGCGATCCGGTATCGCTTGCCATGCGGTAGCAGAGAGCACAGTCTATGACTTATGGTCAGATGCCTAGCAGTTGCCATAACAGGTGGTGATGCAACTGGTCATGATGCTCTCGATGGTGCAGCTGTAGAACTGTTTTCTTTAAACGTTTTATTTTTTAACTCTGTTTATTCAGTTTTACACACAAGACAACACAAAACAATATAAATAATATACTCAACTAGAAAAAATGCAAATAAATATAATAGCTTTAAAGATACCGTACTTTAGACAAGATAAACACACCGGGTAGAAGGCTACAAAGGCCAAAGGGCAATCTGTAGGACAGAGCAGACACCTCACCATTGTTCCTGTAAACGGACAAGGGATAGGGGTGGTGAAATGCAGCCACTCACAGACAGTCATGGCCACGAACCGACCATCCACCAAAAACAAAGTTTACAATGCTTTAAAAAATAATAGTAATAATTTTATGTAAGTGTGAACAAAATAAAAAAAAAAACAGGGCAAAACAGGCTCAAGTTTTAGTTTCTGACCGGGCATGATGAACAAGGCATCCACAGGTCACAATCAATAAGCACTTCATCAACCTTAATGTCCCCCCCCCCCCCCCCAAAAAAAAAAAAAAGAAAACGTGAAGAAATGCTCATCCAGCCCTTAAGTCAGAGGAGTCGAATACAGACTTATTTTTGTTTTAATATGAATGACATTAGATGATGGACTGTTTAAAGTAAGACCGGAATGGGGCCCAAGCCTCATAAAACAGTTTGGGGTTCCCACGTGTATTGAATTACATTTTTTCTATGGGGGAACTGCCATTTTCCCGTTCTGTAGTATTAGCCGTCTAGCTAAAAGAGTTGTATAAGCAAGTGTCCAACTGAATTCTTGACAGGGGGGGTACTTATGGGCAGTACTCCAAAAAGGACTGTAAGGGGAGATGAATCTATAACAGTGTCATATATATCAGAGAAACATTTAAATATGAATTCCCAGAAACCTGACAGTTTGTGACAGCCCCAAAACATATTATGTGGCTCATTCCATTTTACATCGGACACAGATAGGATCGAAATCAGAGAGCATTCTTCCTAGTTTGGCCCCGGACCAGAGGATACGGTGAACCACCTTGAATTGAATGAGGCTGTGTCTAGCGCTAAATTAGGACGAATGCACCCTGTGCAGCACAGATTCCCAGGTGTCTTCCCCAAGTTCCTCCCCTAAATTATTTTCCCATCGAGTCTTTAAAGGCACCAAAGAAGGGTTTTGTAAGTCATTAATGATTGCACATACATCTGAAAATGCGCCCCTAGGAAGCTTGTTCAGCTCAAAGATGTTCTCTATAGCTGTATTTGCAGGACTATGGGGAAATTCAGGTGTGTTAGCTCTGACAAAGTTCCTAGTCTGGAGATAGCAGAAAAAGTGGGAATTGGGGAGGTTGAACTTTTCCTGTAGCTGAGCAAAAGAGGCAAATGTATCATCAAATAATAATTGGGCTAAAGAGGAGAGTCCTAGTGAGTGCCAGATGCCAAAAGCCCCATCATTTAAAGATGGAGGAAATAAAATGTTCTGATTGATTGGGCCTGATAGAGAAAAGCCTCGGAGGCTAAAGGCTAAACAGAACTGATTCCACATTTTAAGAGACTGCTTTACAATTGGGTTGACACACCTTTTGCCTAGGGACACTGGGAGAGACGAGCACAACACAGAAGAAAGTGCAGCAGGTTTACACGATTCAAACTCCATCTGGACCCAGAGTAGTCTAGGGCCAGTAGGATCAGTCTGCAGCCAGTACAGAAGGGCTCTGAAATTTGCAGCCCAACAGTATGTCTGAAAATTTGGAAGAGCTAAACCACCTGTAGCCTTAGGCTACTGTAAATGTTTTCTACATATCCGTGGTACCTTGCCATCCCAAATAAAATACATGAATGTTTGATCCAGTGAATTAAAAAAAGATTTTGGAATAGAAATGGGTAAACATTGAAAAAAAAGGTAAACATTTGGGCAACACATTCATTTTAATAACATTAAGAGAGGTAGTGAATTCCAAATAGTAAAAGATTGTTTCAAACTGTCTGCTAGAGCAATAATGTTTTCCTGAAACAAATTTTAATATTTCCTTGTCACTCTCAAGTAGGTGAATTGATCCTAACCACTAACCTAGTGGTTAGAGTGTAACCGGAAGGTTGCAAGTTCAAATCCCCGAGCTGACAAGGTACAAATCTGTCGTTCTGCCCCTGAACAGGCAGTTAACCCACTGTTCCTAGGCCATCATTGAAAATAAGAATTTGTTCTTAACTGACTTGCCTAGTTAAATAAAGGTAAAATAAATTGATCCCGGACAATCCTAAACTGAAAACTTGTAAAAAAGCACTTTAAAGCAGCCTTATTTACAGGAAAAAGCTCACTCTTTCCTAGATTCAGCTTGTACCCTTAGATTGATCTAAACCTTTTAAGAACAGATAGGCACGTGGCAATGAGGTATCAGGGTTGGAGATAAACAAAAGGTTTTCAGCATATAGCGAGACTGCTCTAATCCCATCCTGATTATACCTAGTGGGATGGCAAGGGGCTGGATTGCTAAAGCAAACAACAAGGGGGAGAGTGGACAAACCTGTCTGGATCCGCGGTGCAAAAAGAGTCAGAGGACAGGTTGTTAGTCTGTACCGAAACCATGGGAGAAAAATCAAGAATCTTTATCCACGCAATGAATTTGAGGCCAAAACCAAATCTATTAAAGGCAGCTGTTAAGGTAGTCCCACTCAACGAAGTCAAAAGCTTTTCCCGCATCAAGTGAGACCACCACCCCCGGGTCCCCTGACGCTGGGGAGTACAGTATTTTCATAAGGCGTCTAATATTGAAAAACAAATTCCTATTTCTCACAAAGACGCAGATAAAGACGCAGATAAGGAGTTTGTCAGAGTGTATTACTTGGTGCAGCGTGCCTTCCATACGAATGGCGAAGAGCTTGGGTAAGATTTTGTAATCACAGTTTAAATGAAAGATTGGGCAATAGGATCCACATTCCAGGAGTTCTTTGTTTTTCTTTAATAGTAATGAAATTGAAGCCTGAAAAAGACTAGGCTGTAGCTTTGAGGTATTATTAAGGCACTCTGCAAATAACCAAGACAAGAATGGGCCAAGCAGACCAGAAAACGTCCTGTAAAATTCGGTTGGAAAACCTTCCGGACCTGGTGATTTACCATTTTTCATTGCGGACACTGCTGTTGCAATCTCCTCAGGTGTATGTGAGTCTGATTCAATTGACGGCATATTTAAACCATTAAAGAATTAATCAATCAGCAAAGGGTCTTCAGGAGATTCAGAGGTTTATAGCGCAGAGTAAAATTTTTGAATTGATCACTGATCTCTTTATGTATAACTGTGGTGGCACCAGACAGGGTCCTAATTTGTGGGATTAAATGTGAGGCCTCAGATCTGATGTGTAAGGAGTTTACTGGCCTTGTTACCTTGTTCATACACTCTGTATCGAGTTCGCAAGAGTAACTGTTCAGCTTGCCTGGTAGAAAGCACATCAAATTCAGATTGGAGTAGTTGGCGCTCTTTATATAGATCAGACGAGGATCTGTAGCTTACTTCTCATCCAATGTGGCTATGGCTTCGCTCAGGTCCCGAAGTCGCTAGGAGCGAGCTTTGTTTTGGTTGGCTGTATAAGAAATAATTTGGCCACGTAGGTATGCTTTGAGAGACTCCCATATGGTAGAGCAGGACATACCTGGTGTTTAATTAATTTATAGGAATAAGGTGATTTCAAAATAAATGAAATTGACAAACTCCTTATCTGAGAGTAAAATGGGGTTAAGACGCCATTGATACCACCTAGGAGGTCACTGGGGAAACTCTAGTTCAAGCACTAATGGTGAATGGTCAGAAATAACAATACTCTTGTAAGTACACCGCCGACGATTAGGCAGAAGTTTTTTGTCCAAAAATAAGTAATCAATGCGGGAGTATGTTTAATGAACATGAGAATAAAAGGAATACTGTCTATCTGTTGGGTGGAGGAAACGCCAGGCCTCACACATAGCATATTTCTGAAGAAAAGATTGAATAAGTTGGGCACATTTAGAAGGGCCTGTAGTTCTTTGTGAGGACTTGTCAAGAACTGGGGACATTGTACAGTTGAAATCCCCCCTAAAATCAACAAAATGGAATCTAATTTGTGTATAGCAGATAAAAAGGAATAAATGAAACTCGTGCCATCCCAATTGGGAGCATAAACACTAGCCAAAACAAGAGAGAGGTAGAAAACGGTTACTATGACGTATCGTCCCTTAGGATCAGCAATAACCTCTGAAGCTACAAAGGGAGTAGATTATCAACCAAAATGGCAGCACCTCTTGATTTACTATGAAAGTTAGAGTGGAACACTTGACCAACCCAGTCCCTATGCATCCTAAAATGCTCACCAGTCCTCAAGTGAGTCTCTTGTAGAAATGCAACATTTGCATTCAAACCCTTTAAGTGTGTCAGCACCCTCTTATGCTTCACAGGGTGGTTAACCCCCTTGATGTTCCACGAAATGTACTTGATCATATTATTTTGGCCACCCTGAGCACTACCGTTATACAACCCTGTCATTAGAGCACAGAGTGGAAAAGCTATGAATACCCAAAAAGCCCAGAATACCTTGTCTCAGAATAATAATGTACGGTGTAAGATACTTGGAAAAAGTACAGAAAAAAAACTAAAAAGACAGAATGACAACATTAGAACTGAACAATTCAACCTCCTTCCTCCCCCAACCACCTCCCCCCATCCCAGACAGTACCTCCCCAAACGAGGTACAAGCCTAAATATGTCTGTGAGAGTGCGGTGTTAAACCCAAACCCACTGTCCCACTCTTTAAAGTCACATTTATGTTAGTAAATCAAGCAGCAAAAAGAGAGATTTTTTAAAATAAAAATAAATAAAAGTGAATCCCTTGTGCAATTGAAATTACAAGAGCACCACTTGTACATATATATAATTATATTCCCAGTCTTATAACAGGCATTGAGAAAGAAAACAAATAAAATGTATCAAGGCTCTCAACCAAAAACCTAATAAGAAGTAAAACTATCAAAAAATATATAATAATAATAATTGTCTAGTTTGACAAAAAAAAAAAACTTACAGCCAAGACCAAAAAAACTGTGTGTGTGCAACGTTGAAAGTTTGCTGGGCATAAATGACATTCAAAACCGCCCAAAACAAGTTGCCTCAGTACAAATGGATGCAGTAAACAAATAGCCAAAAATATTTTGAGTCACTCAGACACTATGTAAACAAACTGAATAGGTGAATGAGATAACCTGGTAAAACAAAGGGTAAAACCTTAATACAATGAAATTAAAATGACTGAATGCTTGTAATGCCAGCACACTAGATGATCAAAACATTAGGTCACATCAAATAAGTCTGAATGGGTTCACCAACTCCCCAACTATACAATAATAGTATGCTATAACTAAACATAATTGTACCACGGGTGGGCTATTTACTTACTATCCACAGTTCGATCTATGGGCAAGTTCAAGACTTCTTGATGTGACATTGAATGTGAGCCATAGCCTCATCCGGAGAATCAAATGTATAGTCTTTACCATCATGACACAGCCATAAACAGGCAGGAATTGCAGTCCGTACTTAGTAGTCGTTTGGCCTGCCCGAATGCTGTGCGCTGCCTGGAAACAGTGGGGGAGTAGTCCTGGTAGATAGAGAAGCTCTGTCCTTGAAAGCTCAGAGTGGTATTGCGGGCTCGTCGAAGAATCTCCATCTTCTCATGGAAAAAGTGCACACGAAGAATGATGTCACGGGGCCTCTCACCATCCCAGGGCTTTGGGCGCAGCGACCTGTGTGCATGATCAATCAGGGGCTTCTCATCCATGGCAAGAACATCCTTCAGCAGCCCAGAAACTAAATCCGTGGCGCGAGGCATTTCTGCTGACTCTGGGACCGATACCAGTCTCAGATTATTGCAGCGAGAGAATCCCTCTAAACTCACACAACTCTCCTGCACCTTTTTCAGATCCACAGCCAGGCATTTCACATCAGCCTCCAGGGAGGTAGTTAAGTCAGAGACATTGGTAGCAGAATCGTTGTAGTGTGCAACTCTGTTGTTGTTTGGAGTGATGTGATTGCTGGCACCATCTCGTTCCACAGGATGATTAGATCTGCTTTTAAAGTATCAGAAACCTCCTGTATTCGGACCTCAATTGTAGCAACTACCTTCGTTTTCATTTCAACTATCTCAGAGCGTAGTAGTTTGATGGCCTCGAGAATGTTCATTTCAGCGGCGCCAGGCCAAGCCGTACCCCCGGGTAAAGTGTGAGTCCCCAGGCCCTCAGACTCAGGAGAGGGTGGTGATAAGAGTGGGTCTTGTAAGCCGGGTTTTCTCAAAGTCATGTTTTTGGCCTTATGTTTCGTCGACATGCTGACATTCGAAAGCAAAGTAGTCTTGGTTTTTACGGAAAGGGATCACCAAACTAATATTTCAAAATAAATACGGTTCTGCTTCAAAATTCACATAAACTTTAAGAATACTGCAGGAGCAAATGGAAAACACGTTAGTAGCACATGGCGGTGTAGAACTTTTAGAGGATCTGGGGACTCATGCCAAATCTTTTCAGGATCCTGAGCGGGAAAAGGTCTTGTCGTACCGTCTTCACAACTGTCTTTGTATGTTTGGGCCATGATAGTTCGTTGGTGATGTGGACACCATGGAACTTGAAACTCTCGACCGGCTCTACTTCAGCCTTCAGGGAGTACAGGAGGGGACTAAGCACGCACCCCTGAGGGGCCATCAGGAAGTCCATGATCCAGTTGTAGAGGGAGGTGTTTCGTCCCAGGGTCCATTGCTTAGTGATGAGCTTTGTGGGCATTATGGTGGTGAACGCTGAGCTGTAGTCAACCAACAGCATTCTCACATAGGTGTTCCTTTTGTCCAGGTGGAAAAGGGCAGTTTGGAGTGTTGATTGAGATTGTGTCATCTGTGGATCTGTTGGTGCGGTATGTTAATTGGAGTAGGTCTAGGGTTTCCAACATGATGGTTTTGTGAGCCATGACCAGCCTTTCAAAGCAGTTAATAGCTAATGACGTGAGTGCTACGGGGCGGTAATCATTTAGGCAGGTTACCTTTGCTTTCTTGGGCACATGGACTATGGTGGTCTGTTTGAAACATGTAGGTCAGGGAGAGGTTGAAAATGTTAGTGAAGACACTTGCCAGTTGGTCTTTGCATGCTTTGAGTACACTTCCTGGTAATCTGTCTGGCCCCGCGACTTTGTGAATGTTGACCTGTTTAAAGGTCTTGCTGACATCGGCTACAGAGAGCGTGATTAGGGTTGCAAAGGGTTGGAAACTTTCTGGTAAATTTCTAGAATTCTTACGGAAATTTTCCATGGGAAGGTAAGCCCTGAAATTTGGGGAATTTTGCTTAAATTCATCATAATTTAGCTTATAACAGTGAACCTTTTTTGTGTGATACACATAAGGCAATTCTAGGTCTTGTGGCATATTTTGGTTAAACTATCCCCAATTCAAGGGAATTGCAACCCTCTGCATGCACAGTGCATTCCATCACATGTGCAGTGCACTCTTCCATCACATGTACAGCTGATTCTCAAGATCTTGCACACTAATGAGATGCTATTGAGCCCACACTATGACACTGTCTGAGCCATGGACTACATGCTTTCTGGTAAGTTTTGATTGCAATATTGGGTGGGGTGAATATATTTTATACGACACACATTATTTTTTTGCTAACTAGTAAATAGTAGCCTACAGCAAAGTGTGTTTAAATTTCTAACTTGTTACCAATTTCTGCTAGTTAATGTTTGCTTCCATGTGGGTTTTAGCTTGCTTGAGCCTGCTAACTGACGAGTGTTAATTCACCTGTTTTATTTTAAAACATTTATCTTACAAAGGAGTTGTTTAATCTAACTGCATAACTGTTTATCTGTATTTGGGGTTCTTTTACTATTTTTTTTCTAAACTTTACAGGAAAATGTCAATGGCACTATCTGTTGTGTGGAGACATTTCACTGCAACTAATGTAGAAGGAAATGTTGTGTACATTTACAAATACTGTGCCAAATCATATTTGAAAAATGCAAAAAGATGCAGAATAATCTGGCCATGTGCATGAAGTTCCCTCAGCGCTCACAACAAGCAACCTCTGACAAAAGTCCCTCTACTTCTTTTCAAGGTGAAAATGATGAATCAGACACCTTATTGATAGCAACAGCTCATGGTCCTCCTGGAATCAGAAGTTATTTTGACTCAATGGAGGAACGTAGTCAGAGAAAGGCTGATGAACGTCTTGCTCGAGCTGTGTATGCAACTGGTTCACCTCTGATGCTCACAGGCAATGTGCATTGGAAGAAATTTCTGAAATTTCTTCGCCCAGCATACACCCATCCAGCCAGACATGCTTTATCCACTCATTTTCTGGATGCAGAGTTCAACAGAATTCAAATGAAGGTCAAGCAAATTATAGAGAAAGCAGACTGTATTGCAATCATCTCTGATGGGTGGTCAAATGTTTGTGGGCAAGGATTAATTACCTACATCATCTCCACCCCTCAACCAGTATTCTACAAGAGCACAGACACAAGGGACAACAGACACACTAGTCTCTACATTGCATATGAGCTGAAGGCAGTCATCAATGACCTTGGACCACAGAAGGTATTTGCACTGGTGACAGACAATGCTGTGAACATGAAGGCTGCTTGGTCTAAAGTGGAGGAGTCCTACAGCAGCCTGAAACTCTTGAAACCTATAGCAGTAGCCATTTCACGGATTGAGGGAGACAATGCCATCCTGTCTGATGTTCAGACTCTGCTTGCAGATGTAAGAGAAGAAATCCGTACTGCCCTGTCCACTTCACTGTTGCTCCAAGCAGAGGAAACTGCAGTTCTGAAATACATCAAAAAGTGTGAAGATCTCTGCCTGAAGCCTATACACGCTGCAGCGTACATGTTGGACCTCAAGTATGCTGGCAAGAGCGTCCTGCCTGGTGCAGAGATCAACAAGGCCTATGGTGTCATCACTAAAGTGTCTCGCCACCTTGGCCTGGATGAGGGTAAGAGTCTTGGCAGTCTAGCGAAGTACACTTGCAAGCAATGGCTTTTTGATGGAGATGCAATATGGCAGTCGTGCCATCATATGCCATCAGCCACCCGGTGGAAGGGACTTTGTGGAGGCTTTTTCCCCTGTTGCCTCCAAATCCCACCAACATCAGCCGCCTCAGAGCGCAACTGGTCCTTGTTTGGGAACACACACACCAAAGCACGGGCCAATACAAGGGTTGAAGAAATTGATAGCTATCCTGTCAAACTTGAGGCTTTTTGAGCCTGACAACGAGCCATTCTCAGCAAGGTTGGAAAGTGACAGTGAAGATGAGGCCTCAGAGTCTGATGTTCAAGAGGTGGACATTGAGGAGGTCCAGGGAGAACACATGGAAGCCTGAGAGGAAGACAACCAAAGGTTTTGTTTCTACACTATCTTTTTACAGATGTATGTTGAAAAGGTTTTTGGGAGATGCGATGGATCATTGGGGATCTATCAATATTCCCTTTCTTTTGTTGTTCAGTGAAATCATCCCATGTTTAATTCGTAACTAAATATTTTTTTAAAATTTCTATTGGAAGGATTTAATCATTTGCAATTAGGTCTACTTATTATAAGGTCAAATGTGTATGATTCTGTCTCCATATAATATGGTAAATATATCCAATGCAAAAAACATCTACATTTAAATGGTATTAATATTAATTTGTATATATTTTCGTTAATTCCCATATATTCCCATTAATTCCCACAGAAAGTTTCCACCTCTGAATTTTCCCCAAAATGTGCAACCCTAAGCGTGATCACACAGTTGTCTGGAACAACTCGTGCTCTCCTGCATGCTTCAGTGTTGCTTGCCTCGAAGCGAGCATAAAAGGCCTTTAGCTCATCTGGTAGGCTCGCATCGCGTCGCTGGGACTCTCGTGGCTGGGTTTCCCTTTTGTAGTCCATAATATTTTTCATGCCTTGCCACATCTGACGAGCGTCCACTGATGGATTGTGTGTTTCAGTGATGAGTTGAGAGGGCTTTCTGCTGAAGGACTGATTATAATGCCAATGCTTTATGTCAAGAGGATGCGCTGTCCCACAAATGTTGCTTTAAAAGTGGCAAGCACTCTGATGCCAGTCACTAAACTATACAGGATCTGTATGGTTTACTTGATCTCATCTGCGCACAAAGCACCCCGTGAGGGATGCATGATGGGATTGGGATGAGGGATGGTGTGGTGGTGGTGTTGTGTGTTATTGTATTTTTGTCTGTACTGAGCAAAGCTGTCACACAAGTAGGAGCAGCAATATGGAGGCTGGATGGCTAACCTTCTCATTGCATTGTTGGAATCCCAAATGGCACCCTATTCCCTATAGTGTACTACTTTTGACCAGGCACCGGCTCTTGTCAGAAGGCATGCACTATATGGGGGTATGATGCCATTTGGAATGCACAATAGGTCGATTATCCTAGATGACATAGGAAAACCATTTTACCTCTCTGAAGAACCAAAAATGTTGAGTTTTTTACAAAACAGAAAAGGTTTTGACCTCCCGAATCGGAATTGAATAGTTTTAAGCCTTATTTGCATATTTCCCAGAGTGCCTTTCGAGTGAATTTGAGAGATACCATAACACCCACGACTATGTTTGCTAGTGGTAGACATCATTATTGCATTGTCTGGTAGCTTTCAAGAAATGAGATCTTAAGAGAGGGTTTTCTAAGGGAGGGTTTTCTAAACTCAGTCTTTTACCTTAGCATTACACAGCTGATTCAAGTAATCAACTAATCATTTAGCTTTGATAATTTGATTCAGCTGTGTGGTGTTAGGGAAAAACACAAAACCTCTACCCCTTGAGGTCCTGAGGATTGAGTTTGGGAACTGCTGTCATAAGTGAATATGTTGTCATTTAAATTGTGTAATTTAAGGCAAGGCAAAACAGTACATAATTCAAAAGCCCTTCTTTTGAGGGCCTAGTTTCACCCTAACACAGTCTGAAACTCCTAGTTCACAGGCCACATCAGGACTGCAAATAACATTATGCTGGCTTGCAAAGTGATGTCTAATTCCTATTGGAATCCAGCCAGATTGTTTAAACATCAAAACTGGAACAACCATTTCAGTAACGGATGCAATAAATCCAAGAAACAGATTGGAATAGTATAGAAAAATATGTGTTAATGACATTTGAGTTGCATGGGACGAATCAAGCAATTACATGCAAAAACATAGATTGAAACAAACAATTAAAAAACCTACCTAGAGCATAGGTGTGGTTTTGGTTAAACTCGGATTATGAACACCAACACTGAGGTTATTTTACACCACTGAGTGTTCATTTAACTCTTTACAGTGTTAATGAAAGCCTTGAATCAACACTAGAAATGTTACACTGAAAAATCAACACTGGCCAATTTGCTGTGTGCTATGAAAGAGACTGAGGAGGGGTCAAAAGTAGTGCACTATACAGGGAATAGGGTGCCATTTGGGATGCAGATAAGTATGGGGCTGTTGGGATGTGAACTGAACACATTTGTGGTTGCTTGCATCTCATTGTCATTGTGTTAATTTTATGGAACGATGTGTGAGACAAGGGTGAGAGACTGGAACAAGGAATTGCTTTAGCGCGTCATACCTACTGTATTTCTGTCTGCTTGAATGGCGAATAGCTCATATACACATGAAACTTGAAATTACCCCAGGAATCGATAGAACATCGCTCAGAGATGCACAAATACGATATAACATTCAAAAGAGGGAATCGTACTTTAATGTACTAAATAAGGCATAGGATACCATTTGGGACACACCAAATTGTCCATAAGATGTCCCAAACTCCCTCAGCCCCTGCAGCAACATCACTCATTTACAGGCTCCAGGGTAGATGGCTATAACAAAGGCTTGAGTGAAGCATCGCACATTTAAATTACATTATCGTCCATAATTAAAGCAAAGAACAGCTTTCCACTGCACTGATAGGAGCAGGGAAGTCCAGAGGGATGTGGGTTCAGCAGTGGACCCCAGAGGGATGTTGGTTCATTTCCCAGACACATCAGGTATTCATTCCCACACCTATAATGCTTTTTATTAACAATTAATCTGAATTAAAACAAATTTCCCCCATTCAACCTAGAGTTAGAGTTTCATTACAAGGAATGTAAAGTAGCCTATGCAGGACATACTGTATCACTGACACCAGCGTCATGGCTCTGACTGAACCATGGTTGTATGTCTCACCCTTATGGAAAATCACAAGATGAAATCATGTAAAAACATGTGTTTTGGAACACTTCGCGTGTTGATTTTTTTTTTTTCGCGTGTTGATTTTCAGGTGATCGCAAAACCTTTCACATGTGGATTCAAAGTTTCACATGGGATTTCACAGATGCCCTGCAAACAAAAATGGTCTTTATGATACACACAGTGCTATAATCTTACGTATTTGACAACATTGCGTGTTTATTTATACAATAATTATTATTCAACATGTCCTGACCTGGAATTTGAACTCACAACCTTTTGGTACACTGCATTCTAATCTTCCTGCTACGCCACCATGTCTGTGTCAATAACAGATTTCACCTGTGTTCCTGTATTCCTACACTTTGGACTTCAAAGTAAATCTCAGCTTTGTTAAAAATACACGATTATATTTATCATAGAGATTCAGGAGTAACAGTAAAACCGAATAATATGCCAAATCAGCATTCAACAACAATACAGAAAACCCTCAAATTGTTGAAATAAGTCAATTAAATTAGTGATGAGAGAATAGTCAGAATAAATGATAACTGAAATAGCAGTGCAGATGCCACTCTTTTAGTAGTTGCAAAAGAGTATAGTATAATGTGTGTTGGACCGTTACAGCCTTTGTGGTGCAGCAGGTTGGTTCATACCTTAGCTGAAAAATTATAACACATGCAAATGCATGTCATCATGTGAAGTTTAAAAAACGTTTCACATGTGAAGTGTTCCAAAAACACATTTTCACATGTGAAATGTCACAAACTGTTTTTTTTTTTTTAAATATCCTAAATGTTTTTTAATAAGTTACCAGCTACTGAATTGGTTGTGAAAATAGTGGAAACAAGTTTTAATGTACCTTAACAGCTGAACTGTATTTTTACAGTAAACATACTGTAAAACAACTAACTGTATTCAGGAAATACAAAGAAATTCAAATTCAAATGATTTTCAATAATTTTGGAAATGGGTTCACTTTCTGAATTGACTGGAACTTAAATGGAATTGATCTCATATTGGTCAGCACCCTTGGGCCGCAACCGCACCTAGAATTTGAACTCACAACCTCTTTGATGCCAGAAAACTGAATTTACTGCTTCACCAACAGGTTTATTTGCAAGAACACATTTCTGCACTTTGCAAAAAGTTTCATGGAATCGAGTCAATAATTGTGCCATTATCTGACAACACCAACAAAAAATAGCTGTGCTTGAGGACACTTGACATTAAGGTCAATCAGATAAAGCATGAACATGCTATTGCCAACATCAGTATAGCTGGTGCAGATCCGTAAGAGTGCATTAACACTTGAGATTTGAACGGCAACCTCTTGGTCTGGATTGCATTATTGTCTCAGCAGTTCCACAAGATGGTTATTTGCTACCAATAACATAGATCCACACACTCTCAAATAGAATTCAATCTAGTACAGGCTTATCTGAAACACAAACAAGATAGAATATAACAAGGAATTTTTCGAACTATTGAATAGTTTGGGGTAGGCCTAGTCTCTGACGAATGCTCCTCATAGCCAGATGCTGATGACAGGTTGCCCTATGCTGGGGAAAGGAGTTCCAATGATGGGCGTTAAGGTTATTATGCTGGTGGTGATGGGGAGGTGGAAGGTCATTGGAAGACTGTTGCTGCAAAACAACAAGTGGGTGACACAAGGTTTGAGTTTACTTATGAATACTCCCCTAGTTTCATGCCCATTGGTTGAAAGGAAAGAGATTTTTGCACGGGTGAGCCAATAGGTTAACCAGCAACAGTGGCGGGATTGCATTAGTATGCCATGCTCATAGGCTGAAGTTAATAGGTGAATGACATTCCACATGCTTGCTAATAGGAAAGGAGGAGGAGATTATGACACCCGATAAATACCTGCTATGCTGATGAGGTAACATAGACACTATCATATACATACTGTACCTGATATGCTCATAAGGTTTCATTATAACCACTACCATATAAATCCCTGATTTGCTGATGTGAGATAGGAAGTGATGTGAATTGAGTTTACTAGATTAATGAAAAGTGATGATCCATTCAGACCAGCCTTATTGATTAAACTTTAGTAACTACATCAGTACGGTTATGGTACAGTGTTGTTCCCAGGTGTACAAAAAGGTAAAAGGTACACATACGGTACCTTCAGAGGTACAGATAGCAACTCACATGGTACTAGTTGGAACCTTTTAAGGTACATGTGTATAATCTAGTATTATTGTACAATTTTCTACCAAGTATATTGAATATAATGCTACGTTCATAACCATGTGGGATGTGGGAATTTACCATTTGTGAAGTCATAACTATCAGTTGGATGCATTTATGTGCTTTGAAACATCAATTGGCTAATGGCCAACAAGCTGCGTCCACCATAAACTAAAAGTACAGCTATCATGCTTGTAAACAGAGTTTAAAAACCATATTAATAGATTGCTGTTTAGAAAAAATGTTTTGTTGTTACATTTAACTGCAGATAACAGCAAATGCATTTATTAAGGTTATTTCATTAGTAGGGGATGTCCAAGGTCTGCATGTGGGAGAAGTTGGAGCTCAGGGATGATTTTCCACTCAGGCATTTTCCACTAGTAACTAAACTCAGCAAAAAAATAGAAACTTCCCCTTTTCAGGACCCTGTCTTTCAAAGATAATTTGTAAAAATCCAAATAACTTCACAGATCTTCATTGTAAAGGGTTTAAACACTGTTTTCCATGTTTGTTCAATGAACCATAAACAATTAATGAACATGCACCTGTGGAACGGTCGTTAAGACACTAACAGCTTACAGACAGTAGGCAATTAAGGTCACAGTTATGAATACTTAGGACACTAAAGAGGCCTTTCTACTGACTCTGAAAAACACTAAAAGAAAGATGCCGACGGTCCCTGCTCATCTACGTGAACGAGAATTAGGAATGCTGCAAGAAGGCATGAGGACTGCAGACGTGGCCAGGGCAATAAATTGCAATGTCCGTACTGTGAGACGCCTAAGACAGCGCTGCAGGGAGACAGGACAGACAGCTGATCGTCCTTGCAGTGGCAGACAACTTGTAACAAAACCTGCACAGGATATGTACATCCGAACATCACACCTTCGGGACAGGTACAGGATGGCAACAAAAACTGCCCGAGTTACACTAGGAACGAATAATCCCTCCATCAGTGTTCAGACTGTCCGCAATAGCCTGAGAGAGGCTGGACTGAGGGCTTGTAGGCCTGTTGTAAGGCAGGTCCTCACCAGACATCACCGGCAACAACGTTGCCTAAGGGCAGGAACCCAGACTGGCTAAAACAGCCTCCACTCGTCTGGGAAGGCTTTCCACTAGATATTGGAACATTGCTGTGGGGACTTTCTTCCATTCAGCCTAAAGAGAATTAGTGAGGTCGGGCACCAATGGGCGATTAGGCCTGGCTGCACAGGGCTCTGTGCAGGCCAGTCAAGTTCTTCCACACCGATCTCGACAAGCCACTTCTGTATGGACCTCGCTTTGTGCACGGGGGCATTGTCATGCTGAAACAGGAAAAGGCCTTCCCCAAAGTGTTGCAAAAAAGTTGGAAGCAGAGAATCATCTAGAATGTCATTGTATGCTGTAGCGTTAAGATTTCCCTTCACTGGAACTAAAGGGCCGAGTCAGAACCCTGAAAATTTGCCAGAGACAATTATTCCTCCTCCACCAAACTTTAGCGCTGGCACTATGCATTGGGGCAGGTAGTGTTCTCCTGGCATCCGCCAAACTCAGATTCATCCGTCAGACTGTCAGATGGTGAAGCGTGATTCATCACTCCAGAGAACACGTTTCCACTGACCCAGAGTCCAATGGCGGTGAGCTTTACACCATTCCAGCCGACGCTTGGCATTGCGCATGGTGCGGCTGCTCGGCCATGGAAACCCATTTCATGAAGCTGCTGACAAACCGTTCTTGTGCTGATGTTGCTTCCAGACTCAGTTCGGAGTTGCTTCCAGAGGCAGTTTGGAACTCGGTTTTGAGTGTTGCATCTGAGGACAGATGTTTTTCCGCGCTATGCGCTTCAGCACTAGGCAGTCCCATTGTGTGAGCTTCTGTGGCCGATCGGTTCGCGTTTGAGCCGTTGTTGTTCCTAGACGTTTCCACTTCACAATTACAGCACTTACAGTTGAACGGGACAGCTCTAGCAGGGCAGAAATTTGCCAAACTGACTTGTTGGAAAGGTGGCATCCCATGACAGTGCCACGTTGAAAGTCAAGGAGCTCTTCAGTAAGGCCATTCTACTGCCAATGTTTGTCTATGATTCTAGATTCTATGGCTGTGTGCTCAATTTTATACACCTGTCAGCAACAGGTGTAGCTGACATAGACAAATCCTCTAATTTCAAGAGGTGTTCACATCATTTTCTATATATAGTGTATTTACTTTATTTTTACTGCAACTTTAGGCAAAGCGCAGAAATGTATCCTTGGTAATAAATGTCTAGACAATCTCCATTATGTCCATAGACCTGGAGGCGCAGCATGAACTTCAGGTAGCTAGCAACTAATAGTGAGGTTGACTCCCACGTAATCAGCATACTAACATTAACACCTTAATTTAGCTGTAAAAATACGGAAACGACTTGTAGATTTACCATCATACAGTGTTCTGAGAATGTCCTAAAAAAGTCCTTGGGACATCCCTGGAACAATAATGTAACTAGATAAAATCTGGAGGGGACCATGACTTGACATTTTAATTAATGTCTGTCATACCTTTTTAAGTAAAGTATTCTAAATTACATTTGATATCTCAGTTTTCACATGTGCTCAAATGTTGTCACATGTATAGTGTTATGGTACAGTATCACATTCCTCATGTTGTCACATTTATTTCACATGAGATCGTGTTTTCACATGTCATGTGTAGTTTCATGTTCTCACATGTTGACATTTTGCATCCCCATGTTGTCACATTTATTTCACATTCATTTAATGTGAGATCATGTACTCATGTGCTTACATGTCACATGTTGCTTCACATGTTATCACTTTAAATCACATATGATCACTGAAATGCATCTGTTTTTTTGTAAGGATCACTGATGTAATGGACAGGTCGTAGAAATTCAGTGAATAAAGAAATTCAGTGTAAACATGAAACTGACAAACGTGAAGACCATTAATAAAAAGACAACTTTCCCCTACTTGACTACGCAACGGATCACCTACATTGTGTCACACAAGGTGGCTCTCTCTACACATCGAAAGTGCTAAACTCAAATTGAATTGTTTCACAATACCTAGCAGTTAAACAGAACGGTCTTCATAATAGAGGAGAATTAATATTAGAGGGCGTATCCATCTGTGCGGAGGCTGATATATCAAGGGTGAGAGAGCGCGGAGGGAGGGTCTTCGTTTGGTTGGTAGGAACAGGCACACTGTAAACAACCACTCCGTGAAGTAGCCCACTCAAACTACATCAAGGCGAAGCCAGCATTTTTTAAATCGCTGTCTATCCAGTGTAGTCTATACTCGTGCGGCAGAGACAATCCAGGTACAGACATAACATATCAAACAGACACTGAAGCCGAATGTGGATTGCTGCTGTACTTTCAGTATAGATGACACACAGCGGATATATAAGGTGAGATTGATTTGATATTGTTGACGTGCATATTGTATGGTAGGCTTTATTGTTTGAGTTGTCTAAACAATATAAACTTATTTATTGGATAAGGCTACAAATGTTCAGTAACATACACTGTCTGCAGCTTGCTACCCTCGTTAGCTTGGTGCTTTATCCTTTCTCTGATAATAATGTTACAGGAAACGTTAAACATGTGTTATGACACTGATTGCTGCAATAACACATTGATTGCCCCTTTTATATTTTAAAATAATTTAGCCTACACATCAAGCTTCAGTTTGGTTGACAAATAAGTGTATCATGCAATGCATTGATGGGGAGGTCAAAATTCCAATATATCACGTTTTTTTAGAAAGCTAATTGGTATTTCAAAATGTCTACCCTGTTAATAGTGTTATGTAGAAACTGTGTTACAGTCTTTTTGTAGTTGCTTCTATTTGACTTCAGAGCCCACTCTGCTCCCTGATAGGAGAGAGAACAGAGAAAGATAGACAGACCATGACATAATAGGAAGGTTTTGCATTGTCTCCAGTCCATCGCATGATTTGCCTATTGCTTGTAGGCCTAGGATATAGAGTAGGGCCTAGTCTGATTTAATCAGGCTGTAATACACAATTAATTGGTATATATCTACAGCCTGAAACGAATGCCTGCAAATTCATGTAAATGTTCCTTACAAGCCAGAATGTTGAATACAATTAAATGTAAACTTACTCTACTGGTTGTCTGTGCGGTATGTCCTTCAGCTGCTCGAAATTTGAGACAAAATATCTACAGGAAAATGTATTTGTTTACCCAACATTATAGAGAGCCTGTAGGTATGTAGTTCGTTTTGGCACCTAGGTTAAATTAGTTTTATATTAGATATTTAGTTTTCTCTCGTCAATAGCTATTGAACCAAGCATGCCATGACAGTGAAATCCGAATATTGCTGTATATACCAATTTATTCAAGTTTTAATGTTATGTGTACATGTACAGTGAAATGCCTTCCTTGCAAGATCTAAACCTAACAATGCAGTATTTCATATCAATGTAGTACTAAATATAACATAAGGTAGAACAAGAACACACAATATATCAAAATAATAAATAAGAACATGAGAAAGTAAGAAGCTATATACAGTACAGGGTCAGTTCCAATACCACTATCCTGATCACTAGGCATCAGGATTTATGATAAATAGAGTAACAGCAGCATATGTGTGCAGAGTCATTATAAATGTGTGAGAAAATGGTGTGTGTGTGTGTGTGTGTGTGTGTGTGTTGGAGTGTCAGTGTGCTTGAGTGTATAGAGACAGTGTAAAAAACAAATACAAAGAACAACTCAGTGCATGTAGCCATTTGGTTGCTATTTTGCAGACTTATGGCTTGGAGATAGAAGCTGTTACGGAGCCCGTTGGTGTCAGACTTGATGCACCGGTACTGCTTGCTGAGTTGAAGCAGAAAGAACAGGCTATGGCTTGGGTGGCTGGAGTCATTAACAATTTTCCAGGCCATCCTTTCACACCATCTGATATACAGGTGCTGGATGGCAGAGAGCTCCGTCCCAGTGATATACTGGCCTGTCTGCACCACCCTCTGTAGTACCATGCGATCGAGGGCAGTGCTGTTGCCATACCAAGCAATGATGCATCCAGTTATGCTCTCAGTGGTGCAGCTGTATAACTTTTTGAGGATTTGAAGACCCATGCCAAACCTATCCAACTCCTGAGGGCGAAGAGGTGCTGTTGCACCTTCACGACTGTGCATTTGTGTGTGGACCAATTTAAGTCCTTAGTGATTTGGACGCAGAGGGACTTAAAGCCTTAATTGTGTATTACAGCCTGATTAATCAGGCTAGATAAAGAGCTTATTCTGTAGACAGCAATTCAGGCATTGATGGTGGATGTATGATATTGACCCTTTCAACATGTAAATGTTTCTTAATTCTATCTAGTTTTTTGGGGGGCAAATAGCCCAATAATGTCTCTTTAGGAATGTTGGCAAGTTTACCAAAAGTCATTAAGTTTACCAAAACTCATAGTAGAGAGAATGATTTATTTCAGCTTTTATTTCTTTCATCACATTCCCAGCGGGTCAGAAGTTTACATACACTCAATTAGTATTTGGTAGCATTGCCTTTAAATTGTTTAACTTGGGTCAAACGTTTTGGCCCATTCCTCCTGACAGAGCTGGTGTAACTGAGTCAGATTTGTTGGCCTCCTTGCTCGCACACACTTTTTCAGTTCTGCCCACAAAATGTCTGTAGGATTGAGGTCAGGGCTTTGTGATGGCCACTCCAATTCCTTGACTTTGTTGTCCTTAAGCCATTTTGCCACAACTTTGGAAGTATGCTTGGGGTCATTGTCCATTTGGATGACCCATTTGCGACCAAGCTTTAACTTCCTGACTGATGTCTTGAGATGTTGCTTCAATATATCCACAAAATTTCCCGAACTCATGATGCCATCTTTTTGTGAAGTGCATCAGTCCCTCCTGCAGCAAAGCACCCTCACAACATGATGCTGCCACCCCCGTGCTTCACGGTTGGAATGGTGTTCTTCGGCTTGCAAGCGTTCCCCTTTATCCTCCAAACATAATGATGGTCATTATGGCCAAACAGTTCTATTTTGCTTCACCAGATCAGAGGACATTTCTCCAAAAAGTATGATCTTTGTCTCCATGTGCAGTTCCAAACTGTTGTCAGGCTTTTTTTATTGCGGTTTTGGAGCAGTGGCTTCTTCCTTGCTGAGGAGCGTTTCAGGTTATGTCGATACAAGACTCGTTTGACTGTGGATACAGATACTGTTGTACCTGTTTCCTCCAGCATCTTCACAAGGTCCTTTGCTGTTGTTCGCACAAAAGCACATTAATCTCTAAGAGACAGAATGCATCTCCTTCCTGAGTGGTATGATGGCTGCGTGGTCCCATGGTGTTTATACTTGCGTACTGTTCTTTGTATAGGTAAACGTGGTACCTTCAGGCATTTGGAAATTGCTCCCAAGGATGAACCAGACTTGTGAAGGTCCACAATTCTTTTTACGAGGTCTTGGCTGATTTCTTTTGTTTTTCCCATGATGTCAAGCAAAGAGGCACTAAGTTTGAAGGTAGGCCTTGAAATACATCCACAGGTACACCTCCAATTGACTCATGATGTCAATTAGCCTATCAGAAGCTTCCAAAGTCATGACATAATTTTCTGGTGTATTCCAAGCTCTTTAAAGGCACAGTCAACTTTGTGTATGTAAACTTTTGACCCACTGGAATTGTAATACAATGAATTATAAGTGAAATCATCTGTCTGTTAACAATTGTTGGAAAAATGACTAGTGTCATGCACAAATTTGATGTCCTAACCGACTTGCCAAAACTATAGTTTGTTAATTAACAAGACATTTGTGGAGTGGTTGAGAAACAAGCTTTAATTACTCCAACCTAAGCGTATGTAAACTTCCGACTTCTGTATATGTACATATTTACCTCAATTACCTAGTACCCCTGCATATCGGCTTGGTACTGGTACCTCGTGTATATAGCCAAGTTATTTTTACTTTTTGTTTATTTATTCCTTTTTAAATGTTTCTATTTCTTCTATTTTTTTCCTCTGCATTTCACTGTTAGTCTACACCTGTTGTTTATTAAGCATGTGACAAATAACATTTGAATTGATCATTTCACAAATGCAAAATATAGACTTACTGTACACTTTTATCCGGCTTTATCACAGTTGCAGGCAACAGTATTTTTCAGTTAGCACACATTTCTGGCGACCTTCTTCTGTTACACACAGGTGTTCGGAGCATGCTAGATAACTAATTAGCACAGGTGGTCGCCTCTGTCTTCCGTAAACAGGCGCTGTAAAATGGAGATATGGCCGTGTGGGAACACTAACCATATAAAGGTGTGTAGTAATTTAACCTTTTATTTTTTTGAAAATGATTTCTTGCTGATATGAAAGATAAGGACATTATGCTTCCAATACCGTATGGCAAGCAAAGCGTGTTCACTTGCAGATTGAGCGTCGGGGCTCTTAACAAAAGTCCCCTCGGCTTAAGGTAGTTAGCGTATATGAATGGGGTCGGTGGCAAAGAGCTTTGATAAGATAATACTGAATATTTGAAAGCCTGTTTTAACAGTAAAGGATACTAATACAATCTGTAAATAAGAACCATTGATGGCATTGACTTGTAAGCATAATCAGAAATGACAAGGATAGCAAAACAAGATATTGTTTTCAAAACCGGATGTTTTAGAGAATCACGCATAGCAGAGATACAACATTTGGGGGGAGATTTTCAGTTTCAACATTTCTTTAGCCCCATCCCTCAGCAGTTTACTGAGTTGGAGGTGTCCACTTTGCCCGTTGTTCCCAAACCCCTACTTTCTTTAGATAAATATATGGATACCATCCATTGGATAGTTAGGTTTCTTAACTGTGTTGACAAGTATTTTCCAATACAAATTAAAAGGCTGGAAGGTAAGAATGCTGGAGGTCTGCATCATTTTAGGTTCACAAAGGTGGGCATGGCACTTTGGTCGATATTTTTGCATACACAGTAGCTGAGGTGTGATGTCAGTGGGAGTATTAAAACAAAATAAAAAAAATACACATTTCTCCAGTATATAAATAGAGCAGTGATTGACACCCAGTCTTATTTAATCAATGCGTTGGTGGGAGGACATATGACAAAGAATACCAATTAAATTTAGGTTTCAGAATGAATATGCCTCTGTTGATTTTACAGTTGGATATTCTTAGGAATAAATAGAGAAATATTCAATGCCATGGCTTTTATCATCTCTTTCATACATCCTTCTATATTCACACCCTTCAGGTGTTTGTCTAACATCTCCTGGGAACCTTCCTCCCTTTCTCTCCTCCTCCTGTTCTTAATACAGACTTTCTACCCAACACTCTCTTTCTCACCACCCCTCTCCCTCTCTTCATATCTCCCTCTCTCTCTGTGTCTCTCGGTCTCTCCCCCCTCTCTCTATTCCCCCCCCCCTCTCTCGATCTCTCCCCCCTCTGTGTCTCTAGGTCTCTCCCCCTCCCTCTCTCTATCTCTACCTCTCTCTCTCTCTCCCTGTCCCATTTTTCAAAACTGCTCCACCACCTCCACTGTCCCCTTCATTAATTTCTCCTTTCCCAAGATGGCTTTCTCAGTACCTCTCCTCCTCCTTTTCTCCTCTCTTCCCTCCATTTGCATCTTGGCGCTACGCTCCACGCGTCTGGCTGAAGTCAGATGGCTAATTGTGTCCCATCTGTTGGGAGAGGTCTGTGCTAAATCCAGGCTAAGGCCCTATTCTGAGATGAAGGACAGTCTCTGAGGAGCGGAGTGGCGAAACAGATTTCTACTTTTCAATTCATATTACCTCCTTGCCTTACCTTTCGTTGTAGCCGGCAACATCACATTCTTGGTCCACAGCTCAAATTGACTGTAAATATCACAGTAGCCACTAAGCCACAGTAAGAACAAACTATTTAACAATCCTATCAACTTTTCTTCTAAAACATGTTACAATGGTTAATAATGCAACAATTCACAAGCATGTGCAGACAATTAAAGGGTATATTTTCTCATCCGTACACATTAAATTAGCAAACAATACACAGCTAAATACTGCTAGCTAGCTAACTAACTCTATGCTTAATGATCTAGTAACGTTTACCCCCCCAAATGAATGACACTGTTTGCATACAGTGTCATTCATACTATAATATAGGCTACACAACTAGGTAACGTTAGCTAGCTAAAGAAAATAATTTCTGCATCCTCACATAAATGTTGTTGCTGTAGCTTAATGCTAATGTTCAGCTGAACCATAGCTGGAAAGGAGAGCTCTTAGGCTTACACTGGCTACAGTATTAAAGTTACCTTAGAACAAACCAGGCTTAATTTTATCAATATCATGGAAGTCATTACAGGGCTGGACATTAACTTTGTCCTTTGGACAAGTAAGACTGACAATTTATTTTTTTGGTCTGAAAGCTCAAGTCAATTGTCCCCCTAAAATGAATGGTCTGTACACCGTGGGCCAAAAAGGTGACTGAAAATGGTCTTTTGGATGCAAGGAACCACTTCACAAAATACATTTAATTATTATCACTGGTATTGACAATGGAAGGCTGCTGGTCTCTGATCCCTGTATTATATCTCATTCCATTGTGGCTTTGAGAAATGCACTTGGGGAAAACCATCCACGTCGCGGACACCAACACCTTCTTCGCCCGCTTTGAGGATAACACAGTTCCCCCGACGCGGCCCGCTACCATGGACTGTGAGCTCACCTCCTCGGTGGCCGACTCGAGTAAGACATTTAAGCGTGTTAATAACACGGTCACTGCTGCCGACCCAGAAGGCATCCCTAGCCGCATCCTCAGAGCATGCACAGACCAGCTGGCTGGAGTGTTTACGGACATATTCAATCTCTCCCTATCCCAGTCTGCTGTCCCCACATTTTTCAAGATGGCCACCATTGTTCCTGTACCCAATAAAGCAAAGGTAACTGAACTAAATCATGAAGTACTTTGAGTGGCTAGTCAAGGCTCATATCACCTCTACCTTACCTGACACCCTAGACCCACTTAAATTTGCTTACCGCCTCAATAGATCCACAGACGATGCAATCACAATAGCACTGCCATATCCCATCTTTACAAGAAGAATACCTATGGAAGAATGCTGTTCATTGACTATAGCTCTGTATTCAACAACATAGTATTCCATAGTAGCTCATCATTAAGCTTGAGGCCCTGGGTCTGAACCCCGCCCTGTGCAACTGGGTCCTGGACGTCCTGACGGGCCGCCCCCCAGGTGGCGAAAGTAGGAAACAACACCTCCACTTCGCTGATTCTCAACAGTGGTGCCCCACAAGGGTGTGTGCTCAGCCCCTCCTATACTCTCTGTTCACTTATGACCGCATGGCCATGCACGCCTCTAACTCAATCATCAAGTTTGCAGACGACACAACAGTAGTAGGCCTGATTACCAACAATGACAAGACAGCCTACAGGGAGGAGGTGAGGGCCCGGGGTGTGTGGTGCCAGGACAATTACCTCACTCAACGTCAACAAAACAAAGGAGCTGATTGTGGACTTAAGGAAACAGTAGAGGGAGCACCCCCTCATCCACATCGACTGGACCGCAGTGGAGATGGTGGAAAGCTTCAAGTACTTCGGCGTACACATCACTGACAAACTGAAATGGTCCACCCACACAAATAGTGTGATGAAGAAGGTGCAACAGCACCTCTTCAACCTCCCGGTACAGCAACTACACGCCCGCAAACGCAGGGCTCTCAAGAGGGTGGTGTGGTCTGCACAACGCATCACCGGGTGCAAACTACCTGCCCTCCAGGACACCTACAGTGCCCGATGTGACAGGTAGGCCAAAAGGATCAGGGACAACAACCACCCGAGCCACTGCCTTTTCACCCTGCTATCATCCAGAAGGCAAGGTCAGTACAGGTGCATCAAAGCTGGCACCGAGAGACCATAAGACTGTTAAATTGCATTCACTAGCACATTAGAGGAAGTGGCCCTATATACATAGACTTGAAATCACTGGCCAATTTAATAATGCAACACTAGTCACTTTAATAATGTTTACATATTTTGCATTACCCATCTCATATGTGTATATACTGTATTCTATTGTACTGCATCTTAGTCTATGCCGCGCTGACAATGAACCAGGGATCAAGTGGCTAACGTGGGCGAGGTAGCTAACGAAGATGTTTATCTATATTTAAGTCTTGAATATTCAGTGTTCCGGCCAGGGAGATATTGACAGTATAGGCATTAGGCTACTTGTCAATTAGGCTATTCTAATATATATTTGTTTGTATTACTTTGTCAGAATTACATAGCCACTATTGAATAGAGGAGAATCCTAACCAATTTTGAGCACTTGAGAGACTGTTTTACAACTGGAGTATGCAGCATTGGTTTCATCAACTGCACACCTGTATCAACTGTTTGTCGGCCATTTGTGGTTATAGTTTACATGAGTGCCAGTGGAAAGTTATTTTAGGACATCAGACATGACAAGGACATTAATACATGCTAATAGCTAAATAGTTAACCATCCAAACTACACTATGTTTTGAATTGGCTAACTCGTTAGTCTGTTTTAGGCTTTATCATTATTGTGCCTGCTCGCTCTCTCTCTCCTCTGGCAATGGCCCATTGGCACACATGCAGGTGAGCTATACTGCAACTGGGCAAATAACTCATGAACTAGCAATGAATATCAACAAATGTACACAGGCAGCTAGGTTCACTTTGATCTCAAAAACGCATCTTGCGACTGCATGATTGAAAGACCGCTCGTGCCTGTCAATGAAAGCCATCAATAATTATACTCCTATGTGCTGTGAGATTTGTCAATGCAGGCCTACAATTATACTCCAGTGCACTCTGCAGAGATTGGGAGGTAAGTGCATAACACATCGTATCCGAAGGACACTTTGGCCGTGTCTAGACTTGACAGTTCATATATTTCTGTATTGTGATAATGGAGATCTGATCATGGACTTCCGAACACGTCATGAATCTACATGTATATTTAAATGTGTCCACCATGTCCATGTTGTGTCCATTCCCGATCTATATTCAAGTGCCAGTATGCAGTCTACAAACTGTGGAATAGGCAGCATATGATAATACCATAACAACTGATGGCAGTAGCTAACTACTGTAGCTAAGTAGCCAGCTAACCTCTGTAGCTAGCCATCACGTTAGCAAGCAACACTAAAGGGATTGCAAATAAGTCTCTCGTAATTTATTTCAAAATATTAGCTAGCTGGCTAGCATTTATGAGGCCGGGCAAACACGTTCCCCACACTCTAGAAATTTATTTCCTCCAACGTTATAATGAAAAGGTGCCTCTAGGGCACAAAATACATGTTTTCTGGAGACTTGTGGGAGGAATGCTGATGACATTGCCCACTATGCGATTTTGGTAGCCGGATTGCGTCCAGACTGAGGAGGACTCTTCAAACACAATCGGACCACAAAGCGGCTTTTGTGCGTCTTGACCCGTCTTTTCAATGATAGCAGAAGTCGCATGTAATGTCAAGTGTAGATGACCTTTGATACAATTCTGATCGGAGTAGCCTAATTATCTGATATTGGGATTTTTGCATAATGTTTTTTTACATGTCCTTTCAAACAACTTAATCCCTTAATCTATAATCTGCTTGTCCGGCAATTATTTTTACTTGCCCTGGGCAGGCGGACAAGCTTTAATGTCGAGCCCTGCATCATATGAAGTAAAAGCAAATTGCTATAAAAACATTTGCTGTAAGAGTGCTGGCTCAACAAGATATTTCTGTTTACACTGCCCTGCTTAGAGGGGAGCAATTGTCACACGAGTGTCATGTGCTACCTCTGTAGGTAGCGGTCAAGACGTGACAAGTTCATAAATTTACATTGCATTATGTGTTCCCGAAGAGACTTTTAGCAAAAATAAAAGTGTGAAGACCCTCTCATTTGTGTCAGGATTTTTACCATATTGACTCAGTTCTGCTGGGGGCAATGGCACCATGTTAACCACTTTCAGTGGGCTCAGATTCACAGATGCACATCTTAGTTTTTTTCTAGTTGTTCATGGACTCTTACTTGTGCTGTTAGTCTTGGGATGTGATTGAGAGATTCCTGTGGCATTGACTGACTTGACAGAAATGTGCAAAATAATGCTCCCTCCCTCTCCCATTCTGTAATATTTTGTACATGTATCAACGAGTTGTATTGGTAACCTCACTCCTCAGCTTGAAATGCCTCCACCTGCACCATCACGTTCTTGTTAGCGTTGTTGAGGGCAGAAATGCGTGTTTGTGAGACAGAGGACACAAGATGAATCCCAGTGAGTGAGGGAGATACAGTATACTGTTAATCAAGCAACAGAGCCCCATTACATAAGGATTGGGCTGAAGTGCAGACAGATCAAGTCTTCACTCTTTCTCTCTCTCACGTCTTCTCAAATTCAAGCTGCTTTATTGGCATGAAAAACATTGCGTCAATATTGCCAAAGGAAAACTGTATACAATATACATTGTAAAAAATAATGAAGAATTATAATACTAAAATAATACAAATAACAGTAACAGTCAATAGTAGAAATTTAATAAATATAAAAGGCTAAACATGAAAAATGAAACTACAACTAACTTAACTGTTATCCTCAACATTACATCAGTACTACAACTACAGTCATCATCATCACTATTACTACTACTACTACCATCATCATCATCATCATCATTCAACTGCTATTTTTACCATCACCCCTACTACCCATACCACTACTATTTGGAATAACAATCATAATAATAATAATAATACTAATAGTAATAACAATAATACTAATAATTATTATGTTACTGCTTACTATGCCGATGTTATTATTCAGTGTCCCTCAGCCTATGGAAAGGCAAATACATATTTGGTTGGAAGAGGAGCCGTTGCTCCTTCGACCCATGAGTATTTTTAGAAATGTGGAATAAATGTAGTAGTTTCTGTGAATAATTCATGTCTTGGTGACAAATATTTCTCACAGTAAAGGAGAAAGTGCATCTCTGTTTCTACCTCCCCTCTCGTGTAGTGACCACATACACCTTCCTCTTTGGGTAGCCATGTTTTTTTCAGTCTGCCAGTTTCTATTGCCAGTTGGTGGTCACTCAGCCTGTACTTGGTAAGGATCTGTCTCTGCTTCGTATCTATGTCAGTGTAGAGATAATCGGCCAATTCATATTCTCTGTTGGGGCCAGATAGTAATTTAGTCGGCTTTGGGATTTTGTTTTGTTAATCGTTGTAAATATTGTTGTAAATATGAGTCCTTTAATTGGTTAATGATTTTGTTTATTTGAATTCTTTCTTTTGAAGCAGTTCTGGTGTCAGCTTGGTTGGTTAGGTCCAACACCAGCTGACTGAGAGGGCTTGTTTCTGGGCTCAGCTCTTGGGTTTGAAGTGCTTTAAATCGGAGACTTGAATTTGGACTTGAATTTAGTTGTAGACAAAATTGTAATGATCTTTTTTTGTACTTTCATTATCACTAGAAAGCGACCTAATCCTGCACTAGATGAATTAGTTGGGGCAGGGCCTAAACTTTGGTTTTAGAAGTGGGGGGGACATAATTATTATTATTATATTCGCTTTTTATCAGGTTGGATAAATACTTGAAACAGCCTACCCGACTGCTCGGAGGCATTCGTATGGTCCTAAAGCACACCATTGCCTTGCGCAAGCGCTCTCTCTCACTCTTGCATGCTCTCTCTTCCTATATCCTTTCTTTCTATCTTCCTATATCCATTCTTTCTCTCGCTCTCACAATCTCTAACTCTTCCTATATCCCTCCTCTCTCACTCTCACACACTCTCTCTCTCTCAATCTTTATATATCCCTCCTGTCTCTCTCTGCGTCTGTCTCTGTCTCTCTGCTTTATTGGCATGGAAAACATATGCTTATATTGCCAATGCAAGTAAAATATATGATAAACAATAAAAATGTACAGTTGTAACTAGTGCGATGAGAGTCGGGAAGCAAGTTCAGTGAGTGTGTGTTTAAAAAAATAAACACAACATAATTAGAAACAAGAACAACGCACAGACATGACACAGAAATAATAACTCCTGGGGAAGGACCCAAAGGGAGTGACATATATAGGGAAGGTAATCAGGGAAGTGATGGAGTCCAGGTGAGTCTGCCACACAGGTTTGTGTAATGATGGGGACAGGTGTGCGCCATAATGAGCAGCCTGATGACCTGCAGGAGAGGGAGCACACGTGACAACAGTAAACATTACACTCACAAAATGTACAAAGGAATAGACATTTCAAATGTCATATTATACAGTGTTGTAACAATGTGTAAAGAGTTAAAGTACAAAATAAAATTAAAAGAACATACAGTGCATTTGAAAAGTATTCAGAACACTTTACTTTTTTTTGTTACAGCCTTATTGTCACGGTTTTCTGTATGTGAAGGAGAGTCGGACCAAAATGTGGCGTGTAGATTGCGATCCATGTTTATTAAACTGAAGCAAACACGAATCTAAATACAAACACTACAAAACAATAAACGTAACGAAAACCGAAACAGCCTATACTTGTGTAAACTAACACAAAACAAGGACATCAAGACACTAAGGACAATCACCCACAAAACCCAACACCAAACAGGCTACCTAAATATGGTTCCCAATCAGAGACAATGACGAACACCTGCCTCTGATTGAGAACCATATCAGGCCAAACATAGAACTAGACAAACTAGACATGTAACAGAATGCCCACTCAGCTCACACCCTGACCAACCAAAACATTGAAACATACAAAGCAAAACATGGTCAGGCTGTGACACTTATTCTAAAATGTATACAAAAAAATTATATTAATCAATCTACACACAATACCTCATAATGACAGCATTTTTGCAAATGAAAAAAAGAAACATGACACATTTACATATGTATTCAAACCCTACTTTGAAGCACCTTTGGCAGCAATTACAGCCTCAAGTTTTCTTGGGCACACCTGTATTTGGGAAGTTTTTCCCATTCTTCTATGCAGATCCTCTCAAGCTCTCTCAGGTTGGATGGGCAGCGTCGCTGCACAGCTATTTCAAAGTCTCTCCAGGGATGTTCGATCGGCTTCAAGTCCGGGCTCTGGCTGGGCCGCTCAAGGACATTCAGAATCTTGTCCCGATGCCACTCCTTTATTGTCTTGGCTGTGTGCTTAGGGTCCTTGTCCTGTTGGGAGGTGAACTTTTGCCCCAGTGTTTGGTCCTGAGCACTCTGGAGCAGGTTTTCATCAAGGATCTCTCTGTACTTTTCTCCCTTCATCCTTCCCTCGATCATCACAAGTCTACTGGTCCCTGCCGCTGAAAAACATCCCCACAGCATGCTGCTGCCACCAACCTGCTTCACCGTAGGTCTGAGAGTTTTTAGGTGCCTTTTTGCAAACTCCAAGTGGGCTGTCATGTGTCTTTTACTGAGGAGTGGCTTCCGGCTGGCCACTCTACCAGGCCTGATTTGTGGAGTGTTGCAGATGCTTGTCCTTCTGGAAGATATTCCTATCTCCACAGAGGAACTCTGGAGCACTGTCAGAGTGGCCATCAGGTTCTTGGTCACCTCCCCGATCAAGGCCCTTCTCCACCGATTGCTCATTGCTCCACCGATTGTGGTCGGCCAGCTCTAGTTAGAGTCTTTTGTGGTTCCACATTTTTTCTATTTAAGATTGATGGAGGCCACAGTGTTCTTGGCGACCCTCAATGCTGCATACATTTTGTTGGTACCTCTCCACAGATCTGTGCCTGTCTCAGAGCTCAACAGACAATTAATTTAGACCTTTATGCTCTGACGTTCACTGTCAACTGTGGGACATTAAATAGACAAGTGTATGCCTTTTCCAAATCATGCCCAATAAATTGAATCATGTTCAATCAATAAATTTAATTTACCACAGAAGGACTCCAAGTTGTAGAAACATCTCAAGGATGATGAATGAAAACAGGAATCACCTGAGCTCAATTTTGAATCTCATAGCAAAGGGTCTGAATACTTACGTGAATACGTTTTTTTTTATTTCTGAAAACCTGTTTTCCCTTTGTCATTATGGGGTATTGTGTGTAGATTGAAGAGGAAAATATTTTATTTAATCAATTTTCAAATAAAGCTGCAATGTAACAAAATGTGGAACACTGTAAATATGGGTTGTATTTACAATGGTATTTGTTCTTCACTGGTTGTCTTGTGGCAACTGGTCACAAATGTGGCTGCTGTGATGGCACACTGGTATTTCACCCAATAGATATGGGAGTTTATCAAAATTGGATTTGTTTTAAAATTCGTTGTGGGTCTATGTAATCTGAGGGAAATATGTGTCTAATATGGTCATATATTTGGCAGGAGGTTAGGAAGTGCAGCTCAGTTTCCACCTCATTTTGTGGGAGAGTGTGCACATAGCCTGTCTTCTCTTAAGAGCCAGGTCTGCCTAGGGTGGTCTCTCAATAGCAATGCTATACTCCCTGAGTCTATACATAGTCAAAGATTTCCTTAATTTTGGGTCAGTCACAGCGGTCAGGTATTCTGCCACTGTGTACTATCTGTTTATGGCCAAATAGCTTTCTATTAAAATAAATAAATATATATATATATATATATATATATATATATATATATATATATATATATATATATATATATATATATATATATATATATATATATATATATATATACAGTATATATATTCTTTCCAATGTGTCAAGTAATTATCTTTTTATTTTCTCATGATTTGATTGGGTCTAATTTTGTTGCTGTCCTGGGCCTCTGTGGTCTGTTTGTGTACAGAGCCCCAGGACCAGCTTGCTTAGGGGACTCTTTTCCAGGTTCATCTCTGTGTAGGTGATGGCTTTGCTATAGAAGGTTTGGGAATCGCTTCCTTTTAGGTGGTTATAGAATTTTAACGACTCTTCTGGATTTGGATAATTAGCGGTTATTCGCCTATTTCTGCCATGCATGCATTATTCGGTGTTTTATGTTTTACTTGGAGGATATTTCTGCTGATGTCTCAATTTGGTGTTTGTCCCATTTTGTGAATTCTTGGTTGGTGAGTGGACCCCAGACTTCACAACCATAATTGGTAATGGGTTCTATAACTAATTCAATTATTTTTTGCCAGATTCAAATGGTATGTCGAATGATGTTCCTTTTGATGGCGTAGAAGGCCCTTCTTGCCTTGTCTCTAAGACCGTAAACAGCTTTGTGGAAGTTACCTGTGACGCTGATATTTAGGCCAAGGTATGTATAGTTTTTGTGTATTCTAAGGCAATGGTGTCTATATGGAATTTTTATTTGTGGTCCTGGCAACAAGATCTTTTTTTGGAACACCATTATTTTTGTCTTACTGAGATTTACTGTCAGGGCACAGGTCTGACAGAATCTGTGGAGACGATCTAGTGCCCTTGCCAATTTGTTGATACGCTATATGACAAATGATGTGGACACCTACTCGTCGAACATCTCATTCCAAAATCATGGGCATCAATATGGAGTTGGTCCCCCCTATGCTGCTATACAGACTCCACTCTTTTGGGAAGGCTTTCCACTAGATGTTGGAACATTGCTGCGGGGATTTGCTTCTATTCAGCTAAGAGCATTCGTGAAGTCGGGCACTGGTGTTGGGTGATTAGGCCTGGTTCATAGTCTGCGTTCCAAATCATCCCAAAGGTGTTCAATGGAGTTGATGTCAGAGCTTAGTTCCGAACTTCTTCCATTTGTATTTTTTATTTTTTTTTATTTTGAAGAATTTTACCCCCTTTTATACGGAGACTTGATTACACACAGGTGGATTGTATTTATCATCATTAGTCATTTAGGTCAACATTGGATCATTCAGAGATCCTCACTGAACTTCTGGAGAGAGTCTGCTGCACTGAAAGTAAAGGGGCTGAATAATTTTGCACGCCCAATTTTTCAGTTTTTGATTTGTTAAAAAAGTTTGAAATATCCTTTAAATGTCGTTCCACTTCATGATTGTGTCCCACTTGTTGTTGATTCTTCACAAAAAAATGCAGTTTTATATCTTTATGTTTGAAGACTGAAATGTGGCAAAAGGTCGCAAAGTTCAAGGGGGCCGAATACTTTCGCAAGGCACTGTACATTGTTTAGGTATCTTTCCACAGATCTGTGCCTGTCTCAGAGCTCTACAGACAATTAATGGGGTTGATGTGCAGGCCAGTTACACCACTCCAGCCGACGCTTAGCATTGTGCATGGTGTTTTTATGCTTGTGTGCAGCTGCTTGGCCATGGAAACCCATTTCATGAAGCTCCCGATGAACAGTTCTTGTGCTTACGTTGCTTCCAGAGGCAGTTTGAAACTCGGTAGTGAGTATTGCAACCGAGGACAGACGATTTTTAAGCGCTGTGCGCTTTAGCACTCGGTGGTCCTGTTCTGTGAGCTTGTGTGGCACAGCACTTCGCTGCTGAGCCGTTGTTGCTCCTAGATGTTTGCACTTCACAATAACAGCACTTACAGTTAATTCCTCTAGGGTCTGTGGGACGCTAGCGTCCCACCTGGCCAACATCCAGTGAAATTGCAGAGCACCAAATTCCAAAAGAGAAATACTCATTAGAAAAATTCATAAAACATACAAGTGTTATACATCGGCTTAAATATTAACTTCTTGTTAATCCAACCGCTGTGTCAGATTTCAAAAAGGCTTTACGGTGAAAGCATAACATTCTGAGAACAGTGCCCAGCTGAGAAATCATTACAAACATTTACCAGCCAAGTAGAGGAGTTACAAAAGTAAAATGAATCACGATAAAATTAATCACTTACCTTTGATCTTCATATGGTTGCACTCACAAGACTCCTATTTACTTAATAAATGTTTTGTTTTGTTCGATAAAGTCCCTGTTTATATCCAAAAACCTCAGTTTTGTTGGCACGTTTTGTTCAGTAATCCACAGGCTCAAAGGCAGTCACAACAGCAGACGAAAAATCCGAAAAGTATCAGTAAAGTTCGTAGAAACATGTCAAACAATGTTTATAATCAATCCTCCGGGGGTTTTTAGTCGTAATAATTCATAATATTTCAACCGGACAATAGCTTCGTAAATATAAAAGGAAAACAAGAAAGGCGCACTCTCGGTCGTGCGCAGGAAACAACTCTGGGGATTTTCCCAGACCACTCATTCAGAGTGGTCTAACTCCCTCATTTTTCAAAATACAAGCCTGAAACAATTTCTAACGATGGTTGACATCTAGTGGAAGCCATAGGAAGTGAAGTCATTGGAATCTGTATTGGCAGTCAATGAAAAACTACAAACATAAAAAATCGCACTTTCTGGATGGATTTTTCTCAGGTTTTCAACCTACCATATCAGTTCTGTTAAAATCACAGACATTATTTTAACAGTTTTGGAAACGTTAGAGTGTTTTCTATCCAAATCTACCAATTATATGCGTATCCTAGCTTCTGGGCCCGAGAAACGAGCAGTTTACTTTGGGCACGCCTTTCACCTGGAGGTGAAAATAGTGCCCCCTACCCTAGTGAGGTTAACTTTGGAAGCTATAGTAGCTTAGAATTTTGAGAAACGGACTTATTAGAATCAAATCAAATTTTACTGGTAACATATACATGTTTAGCAGATATTAATGCGAGTGTAGCGAAATGCTTGTGTTTCTAGTTCCGACAATGTAATATCTAACAATTCCCCAACAACTACCCAATACACACAAATCTAAAGGGATGGAATAAGTATATGTACTTATAAATATATGGCTGAGCGATGGCCGACATGCTTAAGGAAAGAGGCAATAGATGGTATGAGATACATTACTCATCTTATATGTATGTACTGTAAGATATGTAAACATTATAAAAAGTGGCTAATTGCTGTTTAACCTTTTCCATTTAGGGAGCAGTATTTTTGAATTTGGCTAAAAAACATACCCGTTTGAAACCGCCTATTTCTCAGCCCCAGAAACTAGAATATGCATATAATTGTCAGATTAGGATAGAAAACACTCTAAAGTTTCCAAAACTGTAAAAATATTGTCTGTGAGTGTAACATAACTGATATTGCAGGCGAAAGCCTGAGGAAAATCCAATCAGGAAGTGCCTCTTATTTTGAAACCTCTGTGTTCCTATGCATGCCTATCCTCCATTTAAAGGGAGATCAACTAGATTCCTTTTTCTATGGCTTCCCTGAGGTGTCAACAGTCTTTAGACGTAGTTTCAGGCTTTTATTTTGAAAAATGAGCGTGAAGGATCACATTGCGTAAGTGGATGGGTGGGGGCTCTCAGAATGAGTTTTGCGAGTAAAGCGGCCATTGTTTCTCCCGCTGTTATTGAAAAAGCTACACACTCGGATGATATATTATCGAATATATATTTTAAAAACAACTTGAGGATTGATTAATAAAAACGTTTGACATGTTTCTATGGACATTATGGATATTATTTGGATTATTTGGATTTCGGAACATAACGCCACAAACAAACGTCGGTATTTTGGGTATAAAAATAATCTTTATGGAACAAAAGGAACATCTGTTGTGTAACTGGGAGTCTCGTGAGTGAAAACATCAGAATATCATCAAAGGTAAACAACTTTTTTGATTGCTTTCCTGATTTTCGTGATATAGCTACTTAATGCTTAGTGTACATAATGTTATGTTATGCTATCGATAAACTTACACAAACGTTGGATTGCTTTCGCTGTAAAGCATAATTTCAAAATCTGAGACGACAGGTGGATTAACAAAAGGCTAAGCTGTGTTTTGCAATATTGCACTTGTGATTTCATGAATATGAATATTTTTTAGTAATATTATTTGACTGTGGCGCTATGCTATTCAGCCGTTGCTGATGACGGTACTGTGATGGGTAGCGTCAATGCCTTGAGATAGAAGCTGTTTTTCAGTCTCTCGGTTCCAGATTTGATGCACCTGTACTGACCTCGCCTTCTGGATGGTAGCGGGGTGAACAGGTAGTGGCTCGGGTGGTTGTTGTCCTTGGATGATCTTTTTGGCCTTTTTCCTGTGACATCGGGTGCTGTAGGTGTCCTGGAGGGCAGGTAGTTTGTCCCCGGTGATGCGCTGTGCAGACCGCATAGCCCTCTGGAGAGCCTTGCAGTTGCCATACCAGGCAGTGTGATACAGTTGCGCCTTCTTCACCACACTGTCTGTGTGGGTGGACCATTTCAGTTTGTCTGTGTATCCAAGGAACTTAAAACTTTACACCTACTGTCCCTTCGATGTGTATAGGGGGATGCTCCCTCTGCTGTTTCCTGAAGTCCACGATCATCTCCTTTGCTTTGTTGACGTTGAGTGAGACGTTGTTTTCCTGACACCACACTCCAAGTGCCCTCACCTCCTCCCTGTAGGCTGTCTCGTTGTTGGTAATCAACCCCACTACTGTTGTTGTCTGCAAACTTGATGATTGAGTTTGGGGCGTGCATGGCCAATGATCGATGTTATTCTCTGAGGCTGCCCTGAACATTTCCCAGTCCGTGTGATCAAAACAATCTTGAAGTGTGGATTCCGATTGGTCAGACGATCATTGAATGGTTCTAGTCACAGGTACATCCTGATTGAGTTTCTTCCTATAGGATGGTAGGAGCCAGATGGAGTCGTGGTCCCTATACAGAAAGGGGGTATCCTATGACAGTGCCAGGTTTATAGTCACTGAGCTCCTCAGTAAGGCCATTCTACTGCCAATGTTTGTCTATGGAGATTGCATGGCGGTGTGCTCGATTTTATGCACTTGTCAGCAACGGGTGTGGCTGAAATAGCCGAATCCACTAATTTGAAGGGGTGTCCACATACTCTCAAATGAGCTTTCCATGCATACAAACAATAGGCATATTGATACACCGACTATGTCCCAAATGGCTCCCTATTTATACAACGGGTGAGTCTAATCCTGAATGCTGATTGGTTGAAACCACATTCCATCCGGTTTCTATTCCACAAGTTGCTACCGGCTAAATCTACAATGCCTATTTACTCTGTTCCATCTGACTTCGCAATCCACTGTCTCATCAGCCCAGCCAGGTAACTTATAAACACTATAAAAAGCATCTAAACATTATCTCACATTTATTTTAGACCAACATTTTGTTTTCAACAGTGGAGATTTGTATAAATATTGCTGTTGGTCTCTGACATTTGCAACATTGTTTCAATATTCAAATTCGATCTCCTGCTGTCCCCTACTAATGAACGTGTCGGGAGTCGGAGACAGACAGGCAGGCAGCGTTTCTCAGCCAGTCGAAATCATGAATTAGCTGGCTTTTTTTTATGGATATATTCCACAAATATCAATTGAAAAAAGGTTTAACGAAATGCAGCTAATATGCAGTCTTTCCAGCTTAGTTTGAAGTGACTGTGTTACTGCAGTTGCATTATTTGATAGCTCCTCTGAACAACAATGTCCTTATGAGTGAGCACATTTTCGATGACAGGCAAAATTGCGCCTCATTAGCTCATTGTTATGGATGTACCCAAATAAATGTCACTAGAAAACAGCTTTAAAAAAATGCAAATGAAGCTACTTTGCTGTTATTCTGGCGTTACTTTTTGACGTGACTGTTAATTAGCTGTAGTTGGCTAACTACAGTAGCATGCAAGGAATAAGAACATTGCCAGTCAGTATGGCAATGCAACATTTAGAACACGTCCATAGATACAGAACAAAATGACTGGGTCTTGTCTCAAGCGACCCTATATTTTTGTCGGGACTATATCTTGTGGAAGGATAAAATTGTATGAATAAATTAATCAATAACGTTTTTAATTACAATGTCAATCATTCTTTGAATATGTTGGCAACCCTTTGTATAGAACACAATGCCCTCGAAGCGGGTGTTTGGACAAAAAAACGTAGTGCACTGTATAGGGAAATAGGTTGCCATTTTGGATGTACTCACCCACTAACTTATCCTTAATGACAGTATTAAATGCATTTCCGAGGCCTTTCTTGAGCTCCGGTATTTAATAAATACTGTTTTTCTTTCTTTCTCACCTACTAGTTTTGCTGCAATGTCTCCAAATGTAATCAATCACCATCTCTAAGTTGTTCTTGTTTAAGACATCTTCTTGTTAATTATTACTGTTATTTCTAGCTTCCTGGATGTATTGTAAACTTGGTCTGCGTTCCAAATGGCACCATATTCCCTACATAGTGCTCTACTTTTGACCAGAGCGCTATGGGAACCCATTTGGAGCTGATAAAAAGTAGATCACTACATGGGGAATAGGGTGCAATTTGGGACGCAGTGGGCAACAGCAAATGCGTCCATTGTTGTCAGATCAAATTAATTTACTCTGCTTCCAGCGTGCTACTAAAACAGAGGTAAGGTAGAGAGGTAGCATCTGCCATGGTGGCAGTGATTATTTTAGCATCTGCAGCGGTGGTAGTGGTTATTTTGTTGTACTGTGTGCTGTAGCTAACCCTTCACAACATTGAAAGGTGAAAGAAAGCATTACCACACTAACAGTTGTTGTCAGTGCACACCATGGCTTCACAGCACAGGTGGTCTTCTGTTACATTTTGTTTTGTTCTGAACAGACCTTGTTGATTTGTGTACGTACGTTAGTAGGTAGTGTACTATGAAATGTGATGAATGAATGGCACGGTTTGATACTGTTCAATTAATTTCATTCCAGCCACTACTATTAGCCATCTTACCCTCACCAGCCTCTATTGTGTCATGTGTTGGGTCAATTCAGTTGTAACATTGATGCTTTGGCAATATTAACTCAATGTTTTTCAGGCAAATAAAGCAATTTGAATTTGAGAGAGAAACATACAGATTGCGATGAATGGCTGTCACAGTAACATTGATAGTTGCAGTGTAATATCCCTGAGCTGTGAATGTCTAACCCTATACAAACTACAGTGCCTTGCTGTGTTGCTTTTACGCCAAACATAACGTTTTGCATTGTTGCCAAAAAGTTCAATTTTGGTTTCATCTGACCAGAGCACCTTCTTCCACATGTTTGGTGTGTCTCCCAGGTGGCTTGTGGCAAACTTTAAACAACACTTTTTATGGATATCTTTAAGAAATGGCTTTCTTCTTGCCACTCTTCCATAAAGGCCAGATTTGTGCAATATACGACTGATTGTTGTCCTATGGACAGAGTCTCCCACCTCAGCTGTAGATCTCTGCAGTTCATCCAGAGTGATCATGGGCCTCTTGGCTGCATCTCTGATCAGTCTTCTCCTTGTATGAGCTGAAAGTTTAGAGGGACGGCCAGGTCTTGGTAGATTTGCAGTGGTCTGATACTCCTTCCATTTCAATATTATCGCTTGCACAGTGCTCCTTGGGATGTTTAAAGCTTGGGAAATATTTTTGTATCCAAATCCGGCTTTAAACTTCTTCACAACAGTATCTCGGACCTGCCTGGTGTGTTCCTTGTTCTTCATGATGCTCTCTGCACTTTTAACGGACCTCTGAGACTATCACAGTGCAGGTGCATTTATACGGAGACTTGATTACACACAGGTGGATTGTATTTATCATCATTAGTCATTTAGGTCAACATTGGATCATTCAGAGATCCTCACTGAACTTCTGGAGAGAGTTTGCTGCACTGAAAGTAAAGGGGCTGAATAATTTTGCATGCCCAATTTTTCAGTTTTTGATTTGTTAAGAAAGTTTGAAATATCCAATAAATGTCATTCCACTTCATGATTGTGTCCCACTTGTTGTTGATTCTTCACAAAAAAATACAGTTTTATATCTTTATGTTTGAAGCCTGAAATGTGGCAAAAGGTCGCAAAGTTCAAGGGGGTCCGAATACTTTCGCAAGGCACTGTATATATTTCAGCTAGTCTGAAAAGACGGGCTATACGGACTCCTCTTCCTAGTATCCTGATGGCTAATGTCCAATCACTGGAAAATAAACTTTGAACTCCAAGGAGGGCTTCATTCGCAGAGGAACATCAGGTAATGCTATGTCTTTGTTTTTACAGAGACATGGCTTGCTATAAAACCAGATGGCTCTTCCATTTTCCATACAGAGAAATCTGTACCATGCTGAGAGCCCATACTGCAGCATTCAATGTCAGCAGAGCGAACCCAGATGACTCGGTGGCACACGACCTGTACAAGGCAAGCTCCGAAATCCATTCCGGACACAAAGAAAACTTGAATCGATGTTCAACAACTCATACTCGTGACGCATGTGGCAAGGACCACAGACTATCATGTACTACAAAGGCAAATCTAGCTGTGAGGTGACCCCCGAAGCCTCCCTTCCAGACAAGCTTAACACATTATATGCTCGCTTCGAGGCAGACAATACCAAGCCATCCAGGAAGGCTCTCGCAGCTGAGGACGACCAGGTTGCTTTCGCTGACTGAAGCTGATCTGAGAAATTTAAATGCAGGGGACATCTTCTCTGACATCTTCAACAACCTGTCCCTGTCCTAGGCTGTAGTCCCCAGCTGCTTCAAGGAGAGCACCATCGTCCCAGCCCCCCCCCCCCCCCCAAAAAAAAAACAAGGTGACAGCCAAGTCACTGCTGCCCCATCACTCTCTCTCTGGTCATCATGAAGTGCTTCAAAAGTCTGGTCATAGCCCACATCAAGGCCAGCAAGCCAGGCACACTGAACCCGCACCAACACATCCACGGAAGATGCCATTTCCATCGCTATTCACACTGCCCTTATTGTTCCCTCCAAACTTGACACCAAGCTCAAAGCCCTGGGTCTGGATACTCTGCAACTGTCAACTGTCAAGGGGTCTGAATACTTTCAGAATGGGAATAGGGTGCCACTTGATATGCCAACTGTCTGGCTCTCACATTCACAGCTTCATTATTTAATGTGGAAATTGACACAAACAGTGGTAATTTCTCCTCATAAAAACGTTTTGAGAACATCAGTACGACGACTAACACAGTGGTAATGTTATGATTGTAGTGTACGTTAACTTAAACATATAGTGTCCTTGTAATGATGGGGCGGTGAGTCGGAAACAGGTGCAGGTGAAACGTTTTTAATAAAACAAAACCAAGAACACGACACTAACATAAGGCAGTACGCCGATACACAAGTACATTTGCTTTTGATCGATCTGTTCTTTTTTTATTTTAAATAAATGATTGGAAAAATGCAACACAAAAAAAAACACTCCCTGATGCTTCCCTTAGGTGAGGTGTTACTGACTCTGTTTTCATGTTGGTGAGTGTTTCTTTTATTTATAAAAACACTCAGTCCCTGAACTTACTTCATGACTCTCAGTGCACTCGTTACAGAATAACACCTCACCTAAGGGAAGCATCAGGGAGTGTTTTTTTAATTTTTCAGTGTAAATGACGTCGGGTCCGGAAGCCGCTACAGTCTCTCATGCCTCCGCCGCATCGCCAGGCTCCTCTGCTTACACCGGCTCTCCAGGCTCCCCTGCCTCAGACGGTCTGTCAGGTTCCCGCGCCCCAGCCAGCTCGACAGGTACCTGCGCCTCAGCCGGCGTGCCAGGTTCAAGCACTTCGGCTGGGGTGACCGGTCTGCTCCTGATCCCCGGGTTCGTCCCCTTTGTCGCGTCCTGCGGCTGGAGCCGCTCGTCGGGGAGGGTGTACAGTAACGTATACTCCCTCTCTGGCCTCTAGGTCATCAGGCTGCTGATTATCCCACACACGTCACCATCGTCAAGCGCACCAGCGCCTCATGACACTCACCTGGACTCCATCACCTCCTTGATTTTCTTCCCCAAATTTACATACACTTAGGAGTCATTAAAACTTGTTTTTCAACCACTCCACAAATGTCTTGTCCTAACCGACTTGCCAGAACTATAGTTTGTTAACAACTACTTTGTGCATGACACAAGTAATTTTTCCAACAACTGTTTACAGACTAATGATTTCACTTATTCACTGTATTACAATTCCAGTGGGTCAGACATTTACATACACTAAGTTGACTGTGCCTTTAAACAGCTTGGAAAATTCCAGAAAATGACGTCATGGCTTTAGAAGCTTCTGATAGGCTAATTGACATAATTTGATTCAAATGGAGGTGTACCTGTGGATGTATTTCAAGGCCTACCTTCAAATTCAGTGCCTCTTTGCTTGACATCATGGGAAAATCAAAAGAACTTAGCCAAGCCCTCAGAAAAATAATTGTAGACCTCCACAAGTCTGGTTCATCCTTGGGAGCAATTTCCAAACGCCTGAAGGTACCACGTTCATCTGTAAAAACAATAGTACGCACGTATAAACACCATGGGACCACAGCAGCCGTCATACCGCTCAGGAAGGAGACACGTTCTGTCTCCTAGAAATGAAGTACTTTGGTGCGAAAAGGGGGATGCTTGCAAGCCGAAGAACACCATCCCAACCGTGAAGCACGGGGGTACTATGCTGCAGGAGGGACTGGTGCACTTAAAAAAAAAAATGGCATCATGAGGAATAAAAATTATGTGGATATATTGCAGCAACATCTCAAGACATCAGTCAGGAAGTTAAAGCTTGGTCGCAAATGGGTCTTCGAAATGGACAATGACCCCAAGCATACTTCCAAAGTTGTGGCAAAATGGCTTAAGGACAACAAAGGCAAGGCATTGGAGTGGCCATCACAAAGCCTGACCTTAATCCTATAGAAAATTTGTGGGCAGAACTGAAAAAGCGTGTGCGAACAAGGAGGCCTACAAACCTGACTCAGTTACACCAGCTCTGTCAGGAGGAATGGGCGGAATTCACCCAACGGAATTCATCCAGGAGGAATTCACCCAACTTGTTGTGGGAGGCTTCCTGAAACGTTTGCCCCAAGTTAAACAATTTAAAGGCAATGCTACCAAATACTAATTGAGTGTATGTTAATGTCTGACCCACTGGGGATGTGATGAAAGAGTAATAGCTTAAATAAATCACTCTCTATTATTATTCTGACATTTCACATTCTTAAAATAAAGTGGTGATCCTAACTGACCTAAGACAGGGACTTTTTTACTAGGATTAAATGTCAGGAATTGTGAAAAACTGAGTTAAAATGTATTTGGCTCAAGTGTATGTAAACTTTCGACTTCAACTGTATCTGTCACTGACTCTGTTTCATGTCGGTGCGTTGTTTGTGTTTATTGTTCTGTTTATTTATAAAAACACTCACTCCCTGTACTTGCTTCCTGAATCAGTCCTGGAGGTTAGGGGCCTATCCCAAATGGCACCCTATTCCCTGAACAGTGCACTACAATTTTACTAGAGCCCTTGTCAAAAATAGGGCACTATTCTGGAAATCGGGTGTCATTTAGGACGTAACCGATCTTGTGCTTGGTATGTAAGTGGGGTTTTGTTTCATTTCTCCCTTCTGTTCACTGGCCAGGTAGCTGGATATTTTATTCTCCCTCTATTTTTTGCTCCCTCTCTGACTGCCTAGCCATAGGCATATCATTTTACTTTCAGATTTGACTTGGGATTGAATCAGAATGTTAATTCCCCTACTGAAGAATTGCCTTGCTGTAGTGATATCTAGGTTCAGCTGCAGTCAACAGGGTCGTTTTTTTTGCTGGGTAGGACTTACTGGGAGAGACTGGGCTGCTGGAAAGGAGGGAAGGGGCTTTAGGGGAATCTTTAATAGGTTATTATCCCTGGAGGGGAAGTGTGTGAGTGTTTGTTGAAACGGCCGCCCAACTGTGTTGATTCTGCTGGGGTGGAGTTGTTGAAACGCATACGCCTGTGGAGCTCCAGATTGTGGATATATTTCCTGGTTCCGTAAGGACACAGAGCATGTGTCTCAAGTTGCACCATATTCCCTACATAAGGGCACTACTTTCGATCAGGGCCCATAGTGCACTACTTTGTCTAGATCCTTATGTAGGGAATAGGTTTCTATTTGGAATGTAGAAACAAACATCTCCCATAGGGCTGCTTCTCAGTGAAACCTTGCCAATGATCTAAAAAAGGAGAATGAGGGAGAGAGCAAGAGGCAGAGTCAAATCAAGGATATACAGTAGCTTTACACAGAGGATGCTTTTTCAAGTCTGTTATACTTTCATATTTTCAAACCATCTCAGTCAGTTTAGATGCACTTTAGTGTACTGCCACGCTTTCGCTCTCTTTATCCCCTTTTGAATTTCTCTTACTACCACAATGATGATGCTGTGTGTGTGTGTGTGTTTGTTACACTGTGCAGTCTTTCCCATTTAGGCTCACACTCGTACTTATGTGCTTGGCAGTTGCAGCCAGATCTTGGCTGTGTGTAAAAAAAAAAAAAAGTCTAAAAGTGAGGGGAATGGGAAGGTAATAAGGAAGGAGTCTTCCATTTCTTTCACACTGTATTTCACTCTGTTTTACACACTAATGTCGGTAGATATAGGCGATAGATGTTAGCTTTTGTATGGGATCTGTCTAACATGGATAATGCCATACTTGACTGTTGCTGTATGTTGTACAGTAGTAGGTGTGTGTGTGTGTGTGGTATGCTCTTGATTTATTAATTCATATACACACAGACAGAATGCCTCATTGACTTGACCCATCTTTCTTTATTTGCTTAAACTGCTAACAGTATGACAAACAGGCCAATCTGGCTACCGCGATAATTTATCATCAAATCACATTATTTATATAGCACATTTCAGACATGGAATGCAACCCAATGTGCTTTACAGGAAAGAACTATGACAAAACAATGAGAATAAAAGCTGAAATATGTAATACACAAAGTTAAGATAAATACAAAAGAATGACACTAACTGAGCAACTAATGAAAAGCTAAAAATGTGTTTTTAAGATCTCTTTTTAAATATGTCCACAGTTTTGGCAACCCTCAGGTTCTCTGGCAGGCTATTCCAGAGGCTGGGGGCATAATAATGCCTCTCCATGCCTATTGGTCATAGGCTTTGGGATAGTTTAAAGGCAAGTGCCAGAGGACCTGATGACCTACTGGGTACATAACTTAAAAGCATGTCTGACATGTATTGGGGAGCACAATTTTGGATTGATTTAAAAACAAATAGAAGAAGCTTAAACTCACAGGCAGCCAATGCAGAGATCTTAAAACCGGTGTAATGTGTGCTCTATTTGTTTTTGTTCAGTACCCGTGCTGCAGCATTCTGTATGTTTCGCAATTGACTTTCTTGGCTTTCTTGGGTAGACCAGACAGGAGAGCATTACAATAGTCAAGCCTGCATGTAATAAACACATGGATGAGTCTCCCCATCAGCCTGAGAGAGAAATGGCCGCACCTTGGCAATGTTCCTCCGGTGGTAAAAAAACAATTTTTATCACATTCCTTATGTAGTTCAGAATCTAAAATAACACTTAGTTTTTTTAACCTGGTGTTTTATCTTTATTGCCCATGAATTAAAATGTGTGGCTAGATTCTCTCTCTGTGCTTTGGCTCCAACAATATGTACCTCGGTCTTGATTTAGCTGGAGGGTTGTGAGCCATCCAAGTATTTAAATCACTAATACAGTCTAATAATTTATCTGTGGAGCTAAAATCCTCTGGTGACACAAATGTAAAGTTGTGTATAATCTGCGTAGAAGTGAAAATCAATGCTGTGCTTTCTGATAATGCTGCCGAGGGTAACATATATAAACTGAACAGTACCGGTCCCAAAGTCTAACCTTGTGGAATGCCACACGTGATATGTATTTTCTCTGAGTCAATTTCACCAAGGGTGACAAACCAATAGGTAATAAACCAATTTAGATATGGACCGGAGAGGCAGACCCACTTCTCCAGTCTGTCCAGAAGGACATCATGGTCAATAGTGTTGAATGCAGCACTTAAATCTAAGAGAACAACAGAGAGCTGTTTGGCATCTTTTACCACTTTATTTAAGGCTGTCTTTGTGCTGTGGTGGGTACGAAAACCAGTGGAATTTTTCAAAAATACATTTGACACTTAGAAAATCATTTAGCTATTTTAAACACCAATTTCTCCAGAATTGTGCTTATAATGGAAGGTTGAAGATTGTCCGATAATTGCTAAGAGCTGAAGAATCTAGATTACTTTCATTCAGAAGGGGTTTCACCATAGCAGTTTTTAGTGCAATGGGGAAAGTGCCTGTGAACAGGGAGAGATTAACAATAGCTTGCACTTTTTCAGATATTAAATTACATTTTTTTGAAGGGGTTGGGGATGGGATCGAGAAGGCAGGTAGAAGGCTTAAGTTATGATATCAAATCTAATTTTATTTGTCACACGCGTCGAATACAACAGCTTGTAGACCTTACAGTGAAATGCTTACTTACAAGCCCTTAACCAACAATGCCATTCAAGAAAAAGTTAAGAAAATATATACTAAATAAACGAAAGGAAAGAAATAAATAAACTCAGCTAAAAAAGTTATGAAAAATTAGGACACTAAAAGAGGCCTTTCTACTGGTCCCTGCTGATCTGTGTGAACGTGCCTTAGGCATGCTGCAAGGAGACATGAGGACTGCAGATGTAGCCAGGGAAATAAATTGCAATGTCAGTACTGTGAGACGCCTAAGACAGTGCTACAGGGAGACAGGAAGGACAGCTGATTGTCTTCGCAGTGGCAGACCATGTGGAACAACACCTGCACAGGATCTGAACATCCTAACATCACACCTGCGGGACAGGACCAGGATGGTAACAACAACTGCCTGAGTTACACCAGGAATACACAATCCTACATCAGTGCACAGACTGTCCGCAATAGGCTAAGAGAGGCTGGACTGAGGGCTTGTAGGCTTGTTTTAAGGCAGGTCCTCACCAGACATCACCGGCCACAATGTCGCCTATGGTCACAAACCCACCGTCGCTGGACCAGACAGGACTGGCAAAAAGTGCTCTTCATTGACGAGTCGCGGTTTTGTCTCCCCAGGGGTGATGGTCGGATTCACGTTTATCGTCAAAGGAATGAGCGTTATACCGAGGCCTGTACTCTGGAGCGGGATCGATTTGGAGGTGGAGGGTCCATCATGGTCTGGGGCGGTGTGTCACAGCATCATCGGACTGAGCTGTTGTTATTGCAGGCAATCTCAACGCTGTGCATTACAGGGAAGACGTCCTCCTCTCTCAGGTGGTACCCTTCCTGCAGGCTCATCCTGACATGATCCTCCATCATGACAATGCAACCAGCCATACTGCTCGTTCTGTGTGTGATTTCCTGCAAGACAGGGATGTCAGTGTTCTGCCATTGCCAGCAAAGAGCCCGGATCTCAATCCCATTGAGTACGCCTGGGACCTGTTGAATCGGAGGGTGAGGGATAGGGGCATTCCCCTCCAGAAATGTCCGGGAACATGCAGGTGCCTTGGTGGAAGAGTGGGGTAACATCTCACAGCAAGAACTGGCAAATCTGGTGCAGTCCATGATGAGGAGTTGCACTGTGGTACTTAATGCAGCTGGTGGCCACACCAGATACTAACTGTTACTTTTGATTTTGATCCCCCCCTCTTTGTTCAGGGACACATTATTCAATTTCTGTAAGTCACATGTCTGTGGAACTTGTTCAGTTTATGTCTCAGTTGTTGAATCTTGTTATGTTCATACAAATATTTACATATGTTAAATTTGCTGAAAATAAACGCAGTTGACAGTGAGAGGACATTTCTTTTTTTGCTGAGTTTTATATATCAAAAAGTAACAATAAGAGGACATAACAATAACAAGGCTATATACGGGGGGTACCGGTATTGAGTCAGTGTGCTGGGGTACAGGTTAGTCGAGGTCATTTGTAAAGTGACTATGCATACATTATAAACAGCAGTGTAAAAACAAACTGTTTCATCAAACTTCTCATCAAATCAAAATCAAATGAAATTGTATTAGTCACATGCGCCAAATACAACAGGTGTAGACCCTACAGTAAAAGGCTTACTTATAAGCCCCTAACCAACAATGCAGTTTAAAAAATTCAAATAAGAAAGGAAATAAACGGAACAAGTAATTAAAGAGCTGCAGTAAAATAACAATAGCGATACTATATACAGGTGGTACAGAGTCAATGTGCAGGGGAAACCGGGTAATTGAGGTAACATGTACATGTAGGCAGAGTTATTAAAGTGACTATGCATAGATAATAACAGAGTAGCAGTGGCGTAAAATAGGGGGGGGGGGGGGGGGGGGCAATGCAAAGAGTCTGGGTAGTCATTTGATTAGATGTTCAGGAGTCTTATGGCTTGGGGTAGAAGCTGTTTATAAGCCTCTTGGGTCTAGACTTGGCTCCCCGGTACCGCTTGCTGTGCGGTAGCAGAGAGAACAGTCTATGACTAGGGTGGCTGGAGTCTTTGACAATTTGTAGGGCCTTCCTCTGACACCACCTGATAGAGGTCCTGAATGGCAGGAAGCTTAGCCCCAGTGATGTTCTGGGCCGTACGCACTATACTCTGTAGTGCCTTGCGGTTGGAGGCCGAGCAGTTGCCATACCAGGCAGTGATGCAACTAGTCAAGATGCTCTCGATGGTGCAGCTGTAGAACCTTTTGAGTATCTGAGGACCCATGCCAAATCGTGTCAGTCTCCTGAGGGGGAATAGGTTTTGTCGTGCCATCTTCACCACTGTCTTGGTGTGCTTGGACCATGTTAGTTTGTTGGGGATGTGGACGCCAAGGAACTTGAAGCACTCAACCTGGTCCACTACAGTCCCGTCAATGAGAATGGGGGCTTGCTCGGTCCTCCTTTTCCTATAGTCCACAATCATCTCCTTTGTCTTGATCACATTGAGGGAGAGGTTATTGTCCTGGCACCACATGGCCAGGTGTCTGACCTCTCCCTATAGGCTGTCTCGTCGTTGTCGGTGATCAGGCCTACCACCTTTTGTGTAATCTGCAAACTAAATGATGGTGTTGGAGTCATGCCTGCCTGTGCAGTAATGAGCGAAGAGGGAGTACATAAGGGGACTAAGCATGAACCACTGAGGGGCCCCCATGTTGAGGATCAGCGTGACGGGTATGTTGTTACCTACCTTTACCACCTGGGGGTGACCCGTCCGGAAGTCCAGAATCCAGGTGCAGAGGGAGGTGTTTAGTCCCAGGGTCCTTAGCTTAGTGATGAGCTTTGAGGGCACTATGGTGTTGAACGTTGAGCTGTAGTCAATGAATAGCATTCTCACATAGGTGTTACTTTTTTTCCAGGTGGGAAAGGGAAGTGTGGAGTGCATCATCTGTGAATCTGTTAGGGCAGTATACAAGTTGGGTTAGGTCTAGGGTTTCTGGGATAATGGTGTTGATGTGAGCCATGACCAGCCTTTCAAAGCACTTTATGGCTACAGACGTGAGTGCTATTACCTTAGTGTTCTTGTGCACAGGGACTATGGTGGTCTGCTTAAAACATGTTATTATTACAGACTCAGATAGGGAGAGGTTGAAAATGTCAGTGAAGACACTTGCCAGTTGGTCAGCGCATGCTGCAGGACACATCCTGGTAATCCGTCTGGCCCTGCGGCTTTGTGAATGTTCAACTGTTTAAAGGTCTTTCTCACATTGGCTGCAGAGAGTGTGGTCACACAGACGTCCGGAACAGCTAGTGCTCTCATGCATGTTTCAGCGTTATTTGCCTCTAAGCGAGCATAGAAGTAGTTTAGTTCCTCTGGTAGGCTCGTGTCACTGGGCACCTCTCGGCTGTGCTTCCTTTTGTAGTTTGTAATGGTTTGCAAGCCCTGCCACATCCGACAAGCGTCGGCGCCGGTGTATAATGATTTGATATGTATGCACTGTCACTGTCTTGCTTGATACCGAGCCTAATGTTGGTTATCTTTGAAATATTCCGCAAACTCATCACATTTAGATGTGGAGGGAAGTTCACATAAATCCTACCCCCAAAAACCTATCAGGCCATCAATGTTCGAGAAGAGCACTCTAAGTATTCTGATTTAATAGTGATCATGTTAGAAAAATGAGCCTGTCTGGTATTTCTAATTGCCTTGTTATATATTCCAAGTTGCTCTCTCAGAATATCATAATGGACCTGCAACTGTGACTTTATCCACTTCCGCTCTGCCTTTCTGCATTCCACTTTTAATTGATTAGTTTCCTCACTCATCCAAGGGGCTCTCCGATTGGATGTTGGCTTTTTCAACTTTACTGGAACTATGACATCAATGATTTCCCTCTATTTGCTCATAAAGTTGTAAGCTAAATCATCCTGCACATTATGTGTTCACTTCACTCCAGAGTGTCTCCATGGCAGCCCTTTAGGCTGTGGTGCTCTGCCAGCACCTTGCCAGAGGGGAGGTTGACAGTAGATGGTGGATGGCCACGGTCACGTGTGTGTCCCCTAGTCTGAATCCTATAGAAAATGTGTGGGCAGAACTGAGAAAGTGTGTGCGAGCAAGAAAGCCTACAAACCTGACACCAGCTCTGTCAGGAGGAATGGGACAAAAAAACAAATAAAGTTAAACAATTTGAAGGCAATGCTACCAAATACTAATTGAGTGTATATAAACTTCTGACCCACTGGGAATGTGATGAAAGAAATAAATGCTGAAATAAATCACTCTACTATTATTCTGACATTTCACATTCTTAAAATAAAGTGGTGATCCTAACTGACCTAAGGCAGGGAATTTTTACAAGGATTAAATGTCAGGAATTATGACAAACTGAGTTTAAATGCATTTTGCTAAGGTGTATGTAAACTTCCAACTTCAACTGTAGTTAACTTTAATTGGAGCCCTATGGGCCCCGGTCAAAATAAGTGCACTGCATAGGGAATAGGGTCCCATTTGAAACGCAGCCTATGACAGTGTGTACCTGGTAATGAGGAAAGCATTTATTGTGCAGCAGGCAGAAACTAGCGAGGTAATCAGTAATTAATTGCTTTAATGCCTGGACAGCACTGTAATGGTTCTGGAGATTAACAATTAGACTTGTACAAGGTGTGTGCCTTGTCCTTCTTTCTCTCTCTTTCTCATTTTCTTGCTTGCTCTGGCTCTCTCTCTACCTCTCTTTCTCTACCTCCAAAGAGATGAGCAGTAGGAGATTACGAAATTCTGAAATTGCAGCTGGCTTTTGTGAAATAATAGAGCTGTAATTAGGAAGAGCAGGGAAATGTTAGAGCCAATCTAGCCAGATCTGTCTGGTTTAGCCAACAATTCTGGTGTTGGTTGTTATGCCAAACATGTAGCCATGTAATGACAATTTACGATTAATGAGTTGGCTGAGGCACAAATAGATCTAGCAGGCTAGGGAAATCAAATCTACCTTAGTTCCTTCCCACAAATCCCAAATCCAACAATCATTATGCTACAGACAACAGTCCTGTCTGTCTGCCTGTCTGCCTGTCTGTCTGCCTGCCTGCCTGCACACGCTTATTCTCCCTCCTTTTCCATTCCCTCTAATTACTACAGAAAGCTGGGCTGTAGAACCAAAGCTACGTAAGATGATGCAGATGACAAGATAGAAGGAATGAATGAAGGAGAAATAGAGCAGCAGAAAGGAAGAGCTGAGAGAAAGGGAGAGTGAGTGGTGGAAAGAAAAAAGCCAGGGACAGAGAATAAGTTATCTGGCTTGTCTTGACATTTCTCTCTGTCTCCCCGGGGATAAATCCCTGGGTTTTAAACGATCTAGACTACTGATGGAGGAAAGGTGTGGAGAAGGAGAGCGGGAGAGCAAAGGGGAGAGGGGGGGACAGAGAGCGGGAGAGGAAGAAAGGAGGAAAGAGTGACATGAGAGGAGGGGATAGGGAGAGAGAAACTACTTACACACACAGCAGGTAATGCTACTAGCACATAACATATGCAACTTTATAGTACAGCGTTTCTCTGTACCAGGGACTGTACCATAGTCCTCCTGCTTTTTTTGCCAGCTCTTTTTTAACCAGCTCAAGTTTAAGACAAATACAACATCTAAAAGCACCACTGGAGATACAACTCACCAGTATATCGTTGCCTCCCTGTTAATGCAGTCTGTTTCTGCATCTTATCTGCTGTCACTCTCTCTCTCTGTCTGTCTCTTGTCTGTCCGTCTGTCACTCGGTCCATCTGTCTGTCTTTGCTTCTCCTTGTGCTCTTCTGTTGTCACTCCTAAGTGTTAATTGCTGTTACATATAGAGCCAACATACAGTGCCTTGCAAAAGTATTTATCCCCCTTGGCATTTTTCCTATTTTGTTGCATTACAACCTGTAATTTAAATGGATTTTTATTTCGATTTCATGAAATTGACATACACAAAATAGTCCAAATTGGTGAAGTGAAATGAAAAAAATAACATGTTTCAAACAATTCTACAAAATAAAAAACAGAAAAGTGGTGTGTGCATATGTATTCACCCCCTTTGCTATGAAGCCCCTAAATAAGATCTGGTGCAACCAATTACATTCAGAAGTCACATCATTTGTTAAAATAAATTCCACCTGTGTGCAATCTAAGTGTCACATGATCTGTCACATGATCTCAGTGTATATATACACCTGTTCTGAAAGGCCCCAGAGTCTGCAACACCACTAAGCAAGGGGCACCACCAAGCAAGCGGCACCATGAAGACCAAGGAGCTCTCCAAACAGGTCAGGGACAAAGTTGTGGAGAAGTAAAGATCAGGGTTGGGTTAAAAAAATATATCAGAAACTTTGAACACCCATTGGAGCACCATTAAAAAAATGGAAAGAATATGGCACTCCAACAAACCTGCTAAGAGAGGGCCGCCCACCAAAACTCACAGACCAGGCAAGGAGGGCATTAATCAGAGGCAACAAAGAGACCAAAGATAACCCTGAAGGAGCTGCAAAGCATAGGACCACTTTAAGCCGTAAACTCCACAGAGCTGGGCTTTACGGACGAGTAGCCAGAAAAAAGCTGTTGCTTAAAGAAAAAAGTAAGCAAACACGTTTGGTGTTCGCCAAAAGGCATGTAGAATCTCTGCGGACATGTGTGGAGAATGCATCAAACATTTAAGAAACATCTGCTCTGCCGCTAATGTATTACCTCGCGCCGCATCTCCCCATTCTCTGAAACATCTTCCAGCCAGGACAATGGCAACAATAGAGACAAAACAAGACATACACAAAGCAAAAATTTTACTTCATAATTATCAGCAAGATACAGTTCAAGTCAGAAGTTTACATAAACCTAAGTGTAAGTCATTAAAACTTGTTTTTCAACCACTCCACACATTTCTTGTTAACAAACTATAGTTTTCTTAAGTCGGTTAGGATACCTACTTTGTGCATAAAACAAGTAATCTTTCCAACAATTGTTTAAAGACAGATTATTTAATTTATAATTCACTGTCACACAATTCCCGTGGGTCAGAAGTTTACATGCACTAAGTTGACTGTGCCTTTAAACAGCTTGGAAAATTCCAGAAAATTATGTCATGGCTTTAGAAGCTAATTGTCATCATTTGAGTCAATTGGAGGTGTACCTGTGGATGTATTTCAAGGCCTACCTTCAAACTCAGTGCCTCTTTGCTTGACATCATGGGAAAATCAAAAGAAATCAGCCCAAAAAAATTGTAGACCTCCACAAGTCTGCTTCATCTTTGGTGGCAATTTAAAGGGCCTGAAGGTAACATGTTCATCTGTACAAACAATAGTACGCAAGTATGAACACAATGGGACCACGCAGCCATCATACCGCTCAAGAAGGAGATGCGTTCGGTCTTCTAGAGATGAACGTACTTTGGTGCAAAAAGTGCATATCAATCCCAGAACAACAGTAAAGGACCTTGTGCTGTAGGAAACAGGTACAAAAGTATCTATATCCACAGTAAAACGAGTCCTATATCGACATAACCTGAAAGGCCGCTCAGCAAGGAAGAAGCCACTGCTCCAAAACCACCATTAAAAAGCCAGACTACGGTTTGCAACTCCAAACTGGAACAAAGATTGTACTTTTTGGAGAACGTGCTCTGGTCTGATGAAACAAAAATTGAACTGTTTGGCCATAATGACCCTCGTTATGTTTGGAGGAAAAAGGCTTGCAAGCCGAAGAACACCACATCCCAACCAAGAAGCACGGGGGTGGCAGCATCATGTTGTGGGGGTGCTTTACTGCAGGAGGGACTGGTGCACTTCACAAAATACATGGCATCGTGATGATGGAAAGTTCTGTGGATATATCAGTCAGGAAGTTAAAGCTTGGTCGCAAATGGGTCTTCCAAATGGACCATGACCCCAAGCATACTTCCAAAGTAGTGGAAAAATGGCTTAATGACAACAAAGTCAAGATTTTGGAGTGGCCATCACAAAGCCCTGACCTCAATGCTATAGAAAATGTGTGGGCAGAACTGAAAAAGCGTGTGCGAGCAAGGAAGCCTACAATCCTGACTCAGTTACACCAGCTCTGTCAGGAGGAATGGGCCATAATTCACCCAACTTGTTGTGGGAAGCTTGTGGAATGCTACCCAAAAATGTTTGAACCAAGTTAAACAATTTAAAGGCAATGCTACCAAATACTAATTGAGTGCATGTAAACTTCTGACCCATTGGGAATGTGATGAAATAAAAGCTGAAGGATATCATTCTCTCTGCTATTATTCTGACATTTCACATTCTGACACTGACATTCAAATAAAGTGGTGATCCTAGGGGATTTTTACAAGGATTACATGTCAGGAATTGTGAAAAACTGAGTTTAAATGTATTTTGGCTAAGGTGTATGTAAACTTCAGACTTCAACTGCATATGTGAATCATAATAATGTAGCTAACCAGATAGTTTAACAGGCAGAAATGACCAAATACCAATGTTACCCAATTCTCTGTGACTATTTCGTTAGCTAACAGTAGTAGCTAGCCAGTTAGCGCTATTGACTTACTATGATAGACTTACGACCTATGCACACTACAATGGGTATTGTAGGCAGTTAACCAAGGCTAAATTAAAACTGCATGTATTTATTAGCATATCATGTTCAAATATTGTAGTCAGATAAAATATGGGACACGTTTCAGGAAACTAGGAGTATGTCGCACGTCACTACTTCACAGGAGTGGCATTTGAACATATTTTTTTGGCAGCTTCGTTAAACAGTACCCGCATAACACCAATCTCAACGTCAACAGTGAAGGGGCGACTCTGGGATGCTGGCCTTCTAGGCAGAGAAAAAGCGATATCTCAGACTGGCCAATAAAAATAAAATATTAAGATGTGTTAAAGAACACAGACACTGCGCAGAGGAACTCTGCCTAGACGGCCAGCATCATAGAGTCACCTCTTCACTGTTGATGTTGAGACTGGTGTTTTGCTGGTACTATTTAATGAAGCTACCAGTTTAGGACTTGTGAGGCGTCTGTTTCTCAAACTAGACACTCTGACGTACTTGTCCTCTTGCTCAGTTGTGCACCGGGGCCTACCACTCCTCTTTCTATTCTGGTTAGAGCCAGTGCACTGTTCTGTGAAGGGAGTAGTACACAGCTTTGTACAAGATTTTCAGTTTCTTGGCAATTTCTCGCATGGAATAGCCTCAGAACAAGAATAGACTGATGGGTTTCGGAAGACAGGTTTTTGTTTCTGGCCATTTTGAGCCTGGAATTGAACCCACAAATGCTGATGCTCCAGACACTCAACTACTCTAAAGAAGGCCAGTTGTATTTCTTCTTTAATCGGAACAACAGTTTTCAGCTGTGCCAACATACTGTAATTGCAAAAGGGTTTTCTAATGATAAATTAGCCTTTTAAAATTATAAACTTGGATTAGCTAACACAACGTGCCATTGGAACACAGGAGTGATAGTTGCTGATAATAGGCCTCTGTACGCTTATGTAGATATTCTGTAAAATTCTGTTTCCAGCTACAATAGTAATTTACAACATTAACAATGTCTACACTGTATTTCTGATCAATTTGATGTTCTTTTGAATGCCCCCCAAAAATGTGCTTTTTAAAAACAAGGACATTTCTATGTGACCCCAAACTTTTGAACGGTAGTGTGTGTGTGTATGTGTGTATATATGTATATATATATATATATGTATATGTATATGTATGTATATATATATGTACAGTGCCTTGCGAAAGTATTCGGCCCCCTTGAACTTTGCGACCTTTTGCCACATTTCAGGCTTCAAACATAAAGATATAAAACTGTATTTTTTTGTGAAGAATCAACAACAAGTGGGACACAATCATGAAGTGGAATGACATTTATTGGATATTTCAAACTTTTTTAACAAATCAAAAACTGAAAAATTGGGCGTGCAAAATTATTCAGCCCCTTTACTTTCAGTGCAGCAAACTCTCTCCAGAAGTTCAGTGAGGATCTCTGAATGATCCAATGTTGACCTAAATGACTAATGATGATAAATACAATCCACCTGTGTGTAATCAAGTCTCCGTATAAATGCACCTGCACTGTGATAGTCTCAGAGGTCCGTTAAAAGCGCAGAGAGCATCATGAAGAACAAGGAACACACCAGGCAGGTCCGAGATACTGTTGTGAAGAAGTTTAAAGCCGGATTTGGATACAAAAAGATTTCCCAAGCTTTAAACATCCCAAGGAGCACTGTGCAAGCGATAATATTGAAATGGAAGGAGTATCAGACCACTGCAAATCTACCAAGACCTGGCCGTCCCTCTAAACTGTCAGCTCATACAAGGAGAAGACTGATCAGAGATGCAGCCAAGATGCCCATGATCACTCTGGATGAACTGCAGAGATCTACAGCTGAGGTGGGAGACTCTGTCCATAGGACAACAGTCAGTCATATATTGCACAAATCTGGCCTTTATGGAAGAGTGGCAAGACGAAAGCCATTTCTTAAAGATATCCATAAAAAGTGTTGTTTAAAGTTTGCCACAAGCCACCTGGGAGACACACCAAACATGTGAAAGAAGGTGCTCTGGTCAGATGAAACCAAAATTGAACTTTTTGGCAACAATGCAAAACGTTATGTTTGGCGTAAAAGCAACACAGCTCATCACCCTGAACACACCATCCCCACTGTCAAACATGGTGGTGGCAGCATCATGGTTTGGGCCTGCTTTTCTTCAGCAGGGACAGGGAAGATGGTTAAAATTGATGGGAAGATGGATGGAGCCAAATACAGGACCATTCTGGAAGAAAACCTGATGGAGTCTGCAAAAGACCTGAGACTGGGACGGAGATTTGTCTTCCAACAAGACAATGATCCAAAACATAAAGCAAAATCTACAATGGAATGGTTCAAAAATAAACATATCCAGGTGTTAGAATGGCCAAGTCAAAGTCCAGACCTGAATCCAATCGAGAATCTGTGGAAAGAACTGAAAACTGCTGTTCACAAATGCTCTCCATCCAACCTCACTGAGCTCGAGCTGTTTTGCAAGGAGGAATGGGAAAAAAATTCAGTCTCTCGATGTGCAAAACTGATAGAGACATACCCCAAGCGACTTACAGCTGTAATCGCAGCAAAAGGTGGCGCTACAAAGTATTAACTTAAGGGGGTTGAATAATTTTGCACGGCCAATTTTTCAGTTTTTAATTTGTTAAAAAAGTTTGAAATATCCAATAAATGTCGTTCCACTTCATGATTGTGTCCCACTTGTTGTTGATTCTTCACAAAAAAATACAGTTTTATATCTTTATGTTTGAAGACTGAAATGTGGCAAAAGGTCGCAAAGTTCAAGGGTGCCGAATACTTTCGCAAGGCACTGTATATATATATATATATATATATATTAATATATATATATATATAACATGGTCCGGCCCTTCTGGCATTTGCCAGATGGCCAATCCACCCATGGGCAGGTTGATGTATTAGTTATTACACACAGTAGAGTAGAGTTGGCCTATAAATTGGTTTTAACTTGATGTAATTAGGAGATTAAGGCCTCAGCAGTTTTCCCCCAGCTAATTTGTTTAGAAGATGCTAATTTCCCCCAGGTGCTTTTCAGGAGTGCCGGTGGTGACAGCTAGCTCTAACACAACACTGACTCAAACGTAACAATGGCCTACAGGTGTCCACAGTGTTACTTTTTGTGGTTTGTCACAGTTTCGTTTTACCACAGCTTACCTCACACACATGTGAGCATACACACACACACACACAATGCTAATAGCCACTGAATAGAGCTGTAAGGGGAGGTACTGTGTGTCATCAGTGGACTGTAATGAATGGTGATAAATGGGTGGTTTGGCTGGTAGTATGTACCACCCAGCATGCCCTCACAATGGGAGACAGAGACAGCCGAGCCACGTTTCAATCAGCAGCCAGACGGCTGGACATCATATGAGCTGACAGTACAGACAGAACTAAAACACAACCAGCTTCTGTGAGATATGGGGCTCCAGAGATCAGGGTTTATAGACTGAGAGGGGGAAGTGAGGAGTGAGAGCGACAGAGAAAGACAGTGAGAGATACCTATTTCAGACAGAATTTACAGTGTTTTCTGTAAAAAAGAAGGCAATGTTTATATGACCCCTTTCAAACAGTCCTTTTATTTGCCACTTTCTTGCAGGTATAATTTATATACACCCCAGTGTAGCTTGCATCGCGGAGGGATGAGAGTAGGGGGTGTGCCAATGTGGCCATAGTCTACTTGTATTCGTAATCATATTCATAATTGACTGTTGATAGTCTGATAGAGGGCTCCAGACTGAGACCATTTAGTCACATTTTGATTGACTGTTTGACTTGGCTGTGCGAGTAAAAATATGTATTGGTCGCATCGGTGCAAGCACATTCTAAACAGGTCACCTCAATCAAAATTTCCTGTCATTTGGCTAAAAAGATGAAAGTGATTGCCCAGCCCTTGTGCCAGTTTAGCTGGAGCCTGCTTCTGAGATGAGCTAGCCATTCTCAGTCCCATCTGCCCTCTGGGAGAGAAAAATGTGTTCTGAATTCACAGGGAAACACAGCTATGGAAGGGAAGATGGTCCCAGCTTTCTGTAGGTATCATTTGTATTTATCAACTCTCAATAACAACTATTTTCCCTCTGAGATATTTGATATGGCTTTGAGATGGAGTGCATGAAATACGCATCAAGTACAACTGCATTTGTTGGGGGGGACATTACATTTACTGTTAGTACATGGCTACTAATAGCAATCTAGCTACTGTGTTTTGAGTTTCACTTCCTCAGGTGATTAAGTAGTCCCAAATTCAGGAGATGTTTTATGGCTCGGTTTTCAGAGTGGTAGGCAGAATCTTTAAAGAAAGTACCGCAATCATGACTACCTCTGTTGGTGGGTTTTACTGTGCAACATTTGTTACCAACTACACCTTTCAGATATAACAAAAATATGGTATAAAGACGACGCAATGGTAAAGATTGCTCATATGCCTCACATAAAGCTCATTCTTGCGGGAAGCTGCTTCAGACCACCAAGTGCGAACAGTCAGTATCTGGATAACATGTGTGAAGTGCTTGATAATGTATGTGATATCAACAGAGGTATATTTTCAGGCTGATTTAAATATTGACTGGCTTTCATCAAGCAGCCCACTCAAGAAGAAGCTTCAACTGTAAACAGTGCCTGCATCCTGATTCAGGTTATCAGTCAACCTACGAGGGTAGTTACAAACAGCACAGGAATTAAATAATCAAAATGTATTGATCTTTACTAATGCTGCAGAAATGTGCTTTCTACATCCGTTGGATGTAGTGATCACAATATAGTAGCCAGGAAAATAACCTCACACTCAACGTCAACAAAACGAAGGAGATGATTGTGGACTTCAGGAAACAGCAGAGGGAGCACCCCCCTATCCACATCAACGGGACAATAGTGGATAGGGTAGTAAGTTTTAAGTTCCTCGGCGTACACATCATGGACAAACTGAATTGGTCCACCCACACAGACAGCGTTGTGAAGAAGGCGCAGCAGTGCCTCTTCAACCTCAGGAGGCTGAAGAAATTTGGCTTGTCACCGAAAGCACTCACAAACTTCTACAGATGCACAATCGAGAGCATCCTGTCGGGCTGTATCGCCGCCTGGTACGGCAACTGCTCCACCCACAACCGTAAGGCTCTCCAGAGGGTAGTGAGGTCTGCACAACGCATCACCGGGGGCAAACTACCTGCCCTCCAGGACACCTACACCACCCGATGTCACAGGAAGGCCATAAAGATCATCAAGGACAACAACCACCCAAGCCACTGCCTGTTCACCCGACTATCATCCAGAAGGCGAGGTCAGTACAGGTGCATCAAAGCTGGGACCGAGAGACTGAAAAACAGCTTCTATCTCAAGGCCATCAGACTGTTAAACAGCAACCACCAACATTGAGTGGCTGCTGCCAACACACTGACTCAACTCCAGCCACTTTAATAATGGGAATTGATGGGAAATGATGTAAAATATATCACTAGCCACTTTAACAATGCTACCTAATATAATGTTTACATACCCTACATTATTCATCTCATATGTATATGTATATACTGTACTCTATATCATCTACTGCATCTTTATGTAATACATGTATCACTAGCCACTTTAACTATGCCACTTTGTTTACATACTCATCTCATATGTATATACTGCACTCAATACCATCTACTGTATCTTGCCTATGCCGCTCTGTACCATCACTCATTCATATATCTTTATGTACATATTCTTTATCCCCTTACACTTGTGTCTATAAGGTAGTAGTTTTGGAATTGTTAGCTAGATTCCTTGTTGATTATTACTGCATTGTTGGAACTAGAAGCACAAGCATTTCGCTACACTCACATTAACATCTGCTAACCATGTGTATGTGACAAATACAATTTGATTTGATTTGAACAGTAGACAAAAATAGACACACGACTGAACAGTAGACACACAACTGAACAGTAGACAAAAATAGACCCTGTAGGACCTGCCTGGTAGATAATGTTGTTAAAAAGGCAGAGTAGCGCTTTATTATGGACCAACTTCTCCCCATCTTAGCTGCTGTTGTATCAACATGTTTTGACCATGACCGTTTACAATCTGGGGTTACTACAAGCAGTTTAGTCAACTCAACTTGCACAATTTCCACATTTTACATTCCACGGTTGTGGGCGGAGCAGTTGCCGTACCAGGCCTGACAGGATGTTCTCGATTGTGCATCTGTAGAAGTTTGTGAGTGCTTTAGGTGACAAGACAAATTTCTTCAGCCTCCTGAGGTTGAAGAGGCGCTGCTGCGCCTTCTTCACGATGCTGTCTGTGTGGGTGGACCAATTCAGTTTGTCTGTGATGTGTACGCCAAGGAACTTAAAACTTACTACCCTCTCCACTACTGTTCCATCGATGTGGATAGGGGGGTGTTCCCTCTGCTGTTTCCTGAAGTCCACAATCATCTCCTTAGTTTTGTTGACGTTGAGTGTGAGGTTATTTTCCTGACACCACACTCCGAGGGCCCTCACCTCCTCCCTGTAGGCCGTCTCGTCGTTGTTGGTAATCAAGCCTACCACTCTTGTGTCGTCCGCAAACTTGATGATTGAGTTGGAGGCGTGCGTGGCCACGCAGTCGTGGGTGAACAGGGAGTACAGGAGAGGGCTCAGAACGCACCCTTGTGGGGCCCCAGTGTTGAGGATCAGAGGGGTGGAGATGTTGTTACCTACCCTCACCACCTGGGGGCGGCCCGTCAGGAAGTCCAGTACCCAGTTGCACAGGGCGGGGTCGAGACCCAGGGTCTCGAGCTTGATGACGAGCTTAGAGGGCACTATGGTGTTAAATGCCGAGCTGTAGTCGATGAACAGCATTCTCACATAGGTATTCCTCTTGTCCAGATGGGTTAGGGCAGTGTGCAGTGTGGTTGAGATTGCATCGTCTGTGGACCTATTTGGGCGGTAAGCAAATTGGAGTGGGTCTAGGGTGTCAGGTAGGGTGGAGGTGATATGGTCCTTGACTAGTTTCTCAAAGCACTTCATGATGACGGAAGGACTACTGTTCAGTCGTGTGGTCAGGTGCCACAAAGAGGGACAGGGCAGCATGGCTGGCCCTTAAATGTAAACAGAGAGCTAGCATTAATAATATGCATGTCAATCTCTCAAGTGGAGGAGAGTGACCAAATCACAACTTGTTTTTGTAGGAAGTGTTGACATGCTTAATGCCCTTAGGTGTCTGTTTTAAACTACTAGCACATAGCTTGGACACCCATGCATACCCCACAAGACATGTCACCAAAGACATGCCTCCACAATCCCCAAATCAAGAAAACTAGGAGAGGCGCACAGTACTAGCATTAGAATCAGTAGAATAAGATTTTAAAAACAGATAAGGTGTATTTTTATGGAACAATTGGGACTGTGGAGACACACACACACACATATATACACACACACACACACACACACACACACATGATAACACACGCACTCGACACAATTAAAATAAAAGTGATCATGCAAGAAGAGCACACCTGTATCATTTAGGACACACAGGATTGGCTCCATCGCTGGATTGTCCTGTAATTCTTTGCTTTTTTATTGGACATCATGCAGTTGATTTGGTTTTGCAGTTCAAACACGTACACATGGATTTTGTAGAGATTTGATAGTAGAGTAGTGGCCTGAGGGACCACAATGTGTTATGAAATGTAATGTCATGTGATATTTAAAATTGTATTAATGTTGCTGGACCATAGGAAGAGTAGCTGCTGCCAAGGCAGCATGGGGATCCTTAATAAATACAAATACAAATGTAGGATTTATGTAAAAGGGACTAGAGAGATAGGTGGGCGGAGCAGAAGAAGAAAAGGGAGAGGGAGGAGTGGGGTAGAGAAAGATGGCGTGAGAGTATGTGTTTTAAAAAGAACGGAAAACTGTGAAGGAGATATATTCCCTGCCCCCGAGGTACAGTGTAACTCAAGGTTTCGCAACATAGGCTAGTAATAATGACAGCCTAAACGCACGCATGTCCCTCCACCTCACCAGTCAGCGTAACTCAGAGGAGAAACATTTCTCTATTCCACTTTCAGACACACTTTTTGTGTCACAAAGGATAACACACATAGCATTTTCCGATGCAGTATATTTCCATTACTATTGTGTTTTAGTCCAATAAGACTGGTTTAAACAGGCTGTCTGTTCTGCTCTATCTGCGGTTGTAGCTGAGCACTGACAACATCTACAGATAACCATCAGCTTTCTGTCGAGAGAGAGAGAAATTTTGCAGATACAAGGTTATCATTTTTGATTTTTATTGCTTTGAACTGAACAAATTGGAAGGACACATTTTACAAACAGTATTTTAGGAAAATTATAAATGAGCCCCATTGAACACACCTTAAGGCTGGTCTACACACCACATGAGGGACAGAGTTTTACAGTGTGTGTGTTGCAAATGTATTTCGTGCACTTGATGCATGTGTACTATGTCTTCCTGTCCTTCTTGGATCTACACACATCGGAGCGCTTCTTCTTGTTGCTACCTGCTGCAATCTAGAATGAGGAAAACACTTAGTTCAGGAATTTTACTAACATCTCACTCACTCACATATATAGTTACAGTTGAAGTCAGAAGTTTACATACAGTACACTTAGGTTGGAGTCATTAAAATTTGTTTTTCAACCACTCCACACATTTCTTAACAAACTATAGTTTTGGCATGTCGGTAAGGACATATACTTTGTGGATGACACAAGTCATTTTCCCAACAATTGTTTGCAGACAGATTATTTCACCTATTCACTGTATCACAATTCCAGTGGGTCAGAAGTTTACATACACTAAGTTGACTGTGCCTTTAAACAGCTTGGAAAATTCCAGAAAATTATGTCATAGCTTTAGAAGCTTCTGTTAGGCTAGTTTACATCATTTGATTCAACTGGAGGTATAACTGTGGATGTATTTCAAGGCCTACCTTCAAACTCAGTGCCTCTTTGCTTGACATCATGGGAAAATCAAAAGAAATCAGCCAAGACATCAGAAAAAAATGGTAGACCTCCACAAGTCTGGTTCATTCAGCAATTTCCAAACACCTGAAGGTACCACGTTTATCTGTACAAACAATAGTACGCAAGTATAAACACCATGGTAAAACGCAGCCATCATACCGCTCAGGAAGGAGACACGCGAGCAAGGCCTACAAACCTGACTCAGTTACAGGAGCTCTGTCAGGAGGAATGGGCCAACATTCTCCCAACTTGTTTTGGGAAGCTTGTGGAAGGCTACCTGAAGTGTTTGACCCAAGTTAAACAATTTTAAAGGCAATACTACCAAATACTAATTGAGTGTATGTAAACTTCTGACCCACTAGGAATGTGATGAAAGAATAAAAGCTGAAAAATCATTCTCTACTATTATTCTGACATTTCACATTCTTAAAATAAAGTGGTGATCCTAACTGACCTAAAACATGGAATTTTTACGAGGATTAAATGTCAGCAATTGTGAAACTGAGTTTAAATGTATTTGGCTAAGGTGTATATAAACTTCTGACTTCAACTGTACATCAGGCCATGGTAGGAAAGTCAGACACACACACATACATGCAACAACATCACTTACACTTACTTCGGGTAGTGGAGTTAATGGTTCTGTGGTTCGGGCAGATGGTGCATCAGCATTCTCCTCACGATGGCTGCAGAAGCTAGGGTCCTTGGGATATGTTGCCTCCTGGATTTGAGGTCTTACCAATGACTTGTCCAGGTACATGAGAAAGAGCAGTCTCTTCTGGAGCTTCCCTCTGTTCCAATCTAGGTTCAACGCTATCCAGATGACAAATGCGTTGCATGACGAGATGTTGAAGAATATCACAAGTGGCCAGCGTAGGGTTCTTCTTCTGCAGCTGTAGCCGGTCACCAGCTTGTTTGTTGTCCACCCCTCCTTTTGTGGCATTGTAATCCATTATGATTTCTGTTTTTTGATATTCCTGGCCACAGAGTCTCCGATCCCTATGCAGCGTACTCATGAGTACCACATTTTGTCTTTCTTTGGCACGTAGGTCACTAGGGACGTGTCGGCCGTGAACACAAACTTTGAGGAATTGATTGGCCTGTTCCGTTTATTCAACTCCTGAGGTGGGTTCTCTGGCTTGTTTTTTCTTACTGTTCCTACCATCGTCAGCTGCCTCTTGAGGAGCTCCTGTCCCAGCTTTTGCGAAGTAAAAATAGTTATCGCTTCTGATGTTGTGCCCACAGAGTCCCTGTGTCATATCTAGGACAACCCACACCCCTTGGTTCTTCTCAGGGGCTCCTCCATCTGGCTTCCCCGTATACACTTGCAAGTTCCACACATATGATGAAGCAGCATCACAGGCAGCCCAGATCTTGACTCAATATTTTGCGGGTTTAGACTGCATGTACTGCCTGAAGGTGCAGCAGCACATAAATGGCACACGCTGCACATCAACAGCAACTTTGGGTGTCGGGTGGTAAAACCGGGGAAGGCCCACTTGTCCCACACTGACCTGATTGCAGCTAGCTTGTCTCTCCACTGCTGAGCTGGTCTGGTGTCTCAATTATCGAAGCGGATAATCCTGGAATTCGTGTGGAAGTTTTCCAGAGACATTTTTGCACGGAAAAGTTCTCTGCCAGTTTCTGCATCCCACAGGGATTCTGTGGATTCCCCATTGGATGTATTTTATGCTACTGCTTCTCTCTGGTTATCTATGCATAGTCACTTTAACGCTACCTACATGTACATTTAACCTTGACTATCCTCTGTACCGGTACCCCCTGTATATAGCCTCGCTACAGTTATTTTACTGCTGCTCTTTAATACATTGTTTGCTTATCTATTTTTTACTTAAGACTTATTTTTCTTAACTGCATTGTTGGTTATTAAGGGCTTGTAAGTAAGCATTTCACCGTACACCTGTTGTGTTTGGCTCAAGTGACAAATAAAATTGGATTTTTAACACCAAGGATAAGAACGCTGAATTATGCATGTAAATGAGTTTGGTCCATCTTTCTCCAAAAACACATTTTCTGGATGGTTTCTGGGATGAACAGCTCAAAATAAGACTATGTCCTGCACATGAGTAACCACCATCCGATTCGGCCCTGGTTGCATCCTTATCACATTGGCAGCCATGCGGGGAGGCTCATTCTTTGGGCAAGAACAATTTTTGGACATACATATTTCTTCTCCTGCAGGTTGTTGATGAACTGGTTGCTGATGGGCTGGTCCTGGGGCTGGTTGAGGGTCAATCTCATCTTCTTCCAACTCACTGTCAGACAAATTCTTAATCTTCCAAGGTGGAAGACACTCCTTCCACACTAGTTTCTCTCTCTGCAAAAAAAATTTCTAATGCCCTCTGAGCAGAGATTATTTTTTGCCATATTGATTGATTGTGGTAAGGAGCCACAAATGCCAAGCTATTATTTGTTGTATCCCTCCCCCATTTTCACCTGGCTGGGGTAGAGCGTGGGAAAATACTGAATTTGTATTGAAATAATGTATCAAAATCATATATAGTAAGGACATTGTGTTGTTATACACACTACAAAGGGTAAACAGTGCGAGAAAAGCGGGAGAGGCAGACAGGCAGGGAGACAAACAGGCTATTGGTGCCTTGTTGAAACAGCAGGCCCAGGGAGGAAGAATACAGAGTGAAGGCACACAGCAAACCTTTTTGTTTCATTTTTACTTGTTTTCACCTACACACACTTATTACCCTCGGGCCCAGTAGACCCAAACACCACATATGTCATATAAATATGTAGGAGTGTGCACTCAATGAAAATGTGTTCTTCATGTAAAGTCTCAGGTTGAAAAAATTATTAATTGTATCATTTTTCTTTTAGTAAACATGGGTCCCACAGACCCTAACACCTAAACCTATTTTATTTCAGTTAAGAAGAAGTAGAATGTATAATTCTTTCTATTTTGGTGTCTTGTTACCATGAAAATGGCTGCTCCAAAGGATGGGATACATTTAGGTTAACCACTGATTAATAATATATAAATATCTAGTATTTCTCCTCCGTTTAACAAGAGAAACATCTCTATAGTAGGATAGGTTATGTTTCGGTCACACTTTATTTATAAAGTCCCATATCAACCTGGACTCAGGTCCATCATCAATTTTGTATGTTATTTTCTGAATTACAATTTGTATAATATGTTACGAATTGCAATTTGTACTATATGTTTCAAATTTGCAATATGTATAATATGTTACGAATTCCAATTTTGTTTTGGCTAACGTTACCTAGGTGGCTAATGCTAAAGTTAGCTAGGTGGCTAACATTAGCTAGGCGACTAACATTAGCTAGGGTTAGAGTTAAGGTTAGGAGTTAGGTTAAAAGGTTAGGGTTAGTGAGGTCCTCTTTATGTGTCTTTCATTGACTGTGTTTAGGCTGTGGTGTGTTATTCATTGACTTTATATGTGTGTGTGTGTTTCATTGACTCCTCTCTTAATGTATGTGTTTGCCTGGTTCTTAACGACCAGCTCATAGTGTGTCATTCCCATCGATTGGTTCTCTGGTGGTGATCCTCTTAAGGCTTTTGTTACTGTGCTGATTTCAGTTTCACACTGCTGAAGTGTGTGTGTGTGTGAAGGGTTGCGTACAGTGGAAAAAGAACACCAGGTGTTAGCACTTTACAGTCATTAGGTTCCATTCAGACTGATGCTGTTGTGGATGAGTCCCAAATGGCACCATATTCCCATCATAGTGCCCTACTTTTGACCAGGTCCCTCCCATGTGGTTAAAAGTAGTGCACAATGGAGGAAATAGGGTGCAATTTGGGACACAGCTCCAAACAATAGGACTTTTGTGTGAAGATCGTCACTAAATGGCTGTAGTATTAACCAGGGTAGAACCCTCACTCATTGAAGCCACGAAGTTCAATGTTGATCACGGCACTTCAGGAATTATTTGCAAAAAACAGGATACCCAATTATAGTGAAGTGGAAAATAGCAATCATCCTGTAAATAAATAACAATTTAGAAGACAGTCATGGTACCAATAATGACTTATATTACGCCAGATGTCCTTGAACCGATTATGTTAAATCTCACACAGACGTTAAGGATCATTTAGTAGCTAATGGCAGCCTGCAATACCCCGGTCGGCCTGCAACCTGAGATACTCAAGAGATGGCAGCACTGAGCTAGCTTGCAACCTCACTTCCTTGAGTAGCTCAAACTGCGCATGTTACAGTTGAAGTCAGAAGTTTACATAGACCTTAGCCAAACACATTAAAACTCAGTTTCACAATTCCCGACATTTAATCAGAGTAAAAATTTGCTGTCTTTAGGCCAGTTTGGATCAACACTTTATTTAAAGAATGTGAAATGTCAGAATAATAGTAGAGAGAATTATATATTTCAGCTGTTATTTCTTTTATCACATTCCCAATGGGTCAGAAGTTTACATAAACTCAATTAGTATTTGGTAGCATTGCCTTTAAAATTGTTTAACTTGGGTCAAACATTTTTGATAGCCTTCCACAAGCTTCCCACAACAAGTTGGGTGAATTTTGGCCCATTCCTCCTGACAGAGCTGGTGTAACTGAGTCAGGTTTGTAGGCCTCCTTGCTCACACACACTTTTTCAGTTCTGCCCACACATTTTCTATAGGATTGAGGTCAGGGCTTTGTGATGGCCACTCCAATACCTTGACTTTGTTGTCCTTAAGCAATTTTGACACAACTTTGGAAGTATGCTTGAGGTCATTGTCCATTTGGAAGACTCTTTTGCAACCAATCTTTAACTTCTTGACTGATGTCTTGAGATGTTGCTGCAATATATCCACATTATTGTCCTTTCTCATGTGGCCATCTATTTTGTGAAGTGCACCAGTCCTTCCTGCAGCAAAGCACCCCCACAACATGATGCTGCCACCCCCGTGCTTCATGGTTGGGATGGTGTTATTCGGCTTGCAAGCCTCCCCCTTTTTCCTCCAAACATAATTATGGTCATTATGGCCAAACAGTTCGATTTTTGTTTCATCAGACTAGAGGACATTTCTCCAAAAAGTACGATCTTTGTCCCCATGTCCAGTTGCAAACCGTTGTCTGGCTTTTTTATGGTGGTTTTGGAGCAGTGGCTTCTTCCTTGCTGAGCGGCCTTTCAGGTTATGTCGATATACGACTCGTTTTACTGTGGATATAGATACTTTTGTACCCGTTTCCTCCATCTTCACAAGGTCCTTTGCTGTTGTTCTGGGATTGATTTGCACTTTTTGCACCAAAGTACATTCATCTCTAAGAGACTGAACTCGTCTCCTTCCTGAGTGGTATGACGGCTGCGTGGTCCCATGGTGTTTATACTTGCGTACTATTGTTTGCACAGATGAACGTGGTACCTTCAGGCATTTGGAAATTGCTCCCAAGGATGAACCAGACTTCTGGAAGTCTACAATTATTTTATGCGGTCTTGGCTGAATTCTTTTGATTTTCCCATGATGTCAAGCAAGGAGGCACAGAGTTTGAAGGTAGGCCTTGAAATACATCCACAGGTACACCTCCAATTGACTCAAATGATGTCAAATAGCCTATCAGAAAGTTCTGAAGCCATAACATAATTTTCTGGAATCAACTTAGTGTATGTAACCTTTTGACCCACTGGAATTGTGATACAGTGCATTATAAGTGAAATAATCTGTCTGTAAACAATTGTTGGAAAAACTACTTGTGTCATGCACAAAGTAGATGTCCTTACCAAAACTATAGTTTGTTAACAAGACGTTTGCGGAGTGGTTGAAAAACAGGGTTAAATGACTCAAAACAAAGTGTATGCAAACTTCCGACTTCAACTGTACGTCTACATAAATCTCACTGTGCTGTTCCAAGAGCTTTTATCTGATTGTGTCTGTAGAGATTGTGAAGGAGGTTTAAACAAAACCCTCAGTCTTTGTGTGTCAAACTTTGTAGGAGGAAGAGCTAAATAGATGCATACAAAAAAGGAAAATATTACATGAAAATATGCTAGAATTACTGTATATTAATGAATATGCAATCCCAACATACCTGGCTCATGTTGACTTTATGTGAAAGAGACAAGAAAGAGCGTGTGTATGTGTTTACAGTATGTTTGCGTATGTGTGCATGTCTGTATTTTTTTTGTGTGTTTATTTGTTTTGTGTCTGACCTTTTGATTACCCCACTCCCCCACTACTTCCCTTCTCCCTCCCCTGGGCTGTTGGGTATTATTTGTGTGGAGACATGAAACGAGAGAGGTTCAAAGTGGAATGGAGAGATGGACAGAAAGAGAAATAAAAACAAGGTGGTGGAAGAGACAGACGGAAAGTGAGAGCAATAATAACACCTCGTCAAGGAGAGTGTGTTTATATGTCATGGTCAGGGGGGTCAATCCCATACTTAATGTAAGTATGGGATCGACCCCCCTGACCATACAGGATACATCAGATCATCCTCCCTCTGCCCACTTTCCCTGTCTCTGCCTCCCCTTCTCCCCCTATCCTTCCTCTTCCCCTGCTGCCTTTACCCCTGCCCCCCCCCCCCTGTCCATGTCCCATCTCCCTGCCTCTTCCCCTGTCCCTACTCCTGTACCTGTCGGTGTATCTGTCTAGCTATCTGTCAGACAGACAGGCCCATATGGTACTGAGGTTGGGAGATAAAAAAATGTTTAGCAGATGTTATTGTGGGTGAAGTGAAATGCTTGTGTTTCTAGCTCTGACAGTGCAGTAATATCTAGCAGTTTCACAACATATACCCAATACACACAAATCTAAGTTAAGGAATGGAATTAAGAATATATAAATATGGATGAGTAATGTCAGAGCAGCATGACTAAGATACAGTAGATTAGAATACAGTATATACATATGAGATGAGTAATGCAAAATATGTAAACAGTATTAAAGTGACTAGTGTTCCATTTATTAAAGTGGCCAGTGATTTCAAGTCCTATGTATATAGGCAGCAGCATCTAATCTGCTAGTGATGGCTATTTAACAGTCTGATGGCCTTGATATAAACTGTTTTTCAGCCTCTCGGTCCCAGCTTTGATGCAACTGTATTGACCTTCCCTTCTGGATGATAGCGGGATGAACAGGCAGTGGCTCAGGTGGTTGTTGTCCTTGATGATCTCTTTGGCCTTCCTGTGACATCGGGTGCTGTAGATGTCCTTGAGGGCAGGTAGTATGCCCCCGGTTATGCGTTGAGCAGACTGCACCACCCTCTGGAGAGCTCTGCAGTTGCGGGCGGTGTAGTTACCGTACCAGGTGGTGTTACAGCCAACACAGATGCACAATTGAGAGCATTCTAAAAGTTTGAGGGTTTTAGGTGCCAAGCCAAATTTCTTCAGCCTCCAGAAGGCGCTGTTGCTCCTTCACTACACTGTCTGTGTGGGTGGATCATTTCAGTTTGTCAGTGAAGTGTACGCCGAGGAACTTTAAGCTTTCCACCATCTCCACTGCGGTCCCATCGATGTGGCTAGGGGGTGCTCCCGCTGCTGTTTCCTGAAATTCACGATCATCTCCTTTTGTTTTGTTGCCGTTGAGTGAGAGGTTATTTTCCTGGCACCACACTCAGAGCCCTCACCTCCTCCCTGTAGGCTGTCTCGTCATTGTTGGTAATCAAGCCTACAACTGTTGTGTCATCTGCAAACTTGATGATTGAGTTGGAGGCATGCATGGCCACGCAGTCATGGGTGAACAGGGAGTACAGGAGGGGGCTGAGCACGCACCCTTGTAGGGCCCCAGTGTTGAGGTTCAACGAAGTGGAAGTGTTGTTTCCTACCTCCACCACCTGGGGTGGCCCGTCAGGAAGTCCAGGACCCAGTTGCACAGGGTGGGGTTCACATCCATGGCCTCAAGCTTAATGATGAGCTTGGAGGGTACTATGGTTTTGAATGCTGAACTATGGTTGTCTGTAGACCCTGCTACATACGTCTCACGTTTGAGCCGTTGAATTTCTAGTCCACTTTGATTCTCTATACTGATGTCATGCCTGTTCGATTCCCAGTCATCTTGCCATGGTTTAATGCGGTGGTTCACACTTTCAGTTTTGCACGAATGCTGCCATCTATCCACAGTTTCTGGCTAGAGTAGGTTTTAATAGTCACAGTGAGTACATCTCCTATACACTTCCTGATAAACTCAGTCACCGTATCAGTATATTGATCAATAATATTCTCGAAAGATACCCGGAACATATCCCAGTCTGCGTGATCAAAACAATCAAAACAACAAGTGGTGTGCATGCCTCCTAAGTCGGACTAGAAGACCAATCTGAGTACCTCTCCTCCGCCAGCGGTGTTTTGAGTCGGGCTCTGGAATCAGTTCAATTGCTCTGGGGGGTGCAAACAAAGGATCCACTTCAGGAAAGTCGTATTCCTAGTCGTAATGCTGGTAGTGCTGGTGAGTTACCACTGCTCTGATATCCAATAGTTCTTCCCAGCTGTATGTAATAACACCCCAAAAATTCTGAAATAATAATTTAAGAAATAATACATAAAAAAAACAAAATACTGCAAAGATTCCTAAGAGCTAGGAGCATGGAAGCCCTCTCTGTTGGTGCCATTTTTCCCTTGTAGTATACTACTTTTGACCAAAGACCATAGTGCTCTGGTCGAAAGTAGTGCACCGCTGATATTGAATAGGTTGCCATTTGGGATGCATGGCCTAACAATCTCAGCATAATGAACACCTTCCTACTTAGCTACAGAAGTCAGACCACCAGACTAGACCTGACACTAGATTCCACATTCTCATTTATGACAGTATTTGATGTTTCTGAAAAATAAAAGTTCTAAATATTCTTTATAGGTAGTGCATGACCCTAGAATTGCAACAAATACATTCTAAGTTGTTTTAATGGGCTTTCTCCATTCAAATGGCTTTATACTGTTATAACAAAAATAATGGGACATAACTGACTGTTTTTAATATTATTTGTAGAACATGACATAGGAATCAAAATCCTATTTTGTTGCCTCACTCTGGTACTTGACCAATGTTTGCCATTTGCATTGCACAGCATTCATTTTCATACATTTCTTGATTTCCTGCACTAATTTGTTATCATTTACAAACGGTGTCACATTTCTTTTGTCGTAGTATACCTCTATTCCGTAAAAAAAAATCCTTTATCAGAATAATTATTATACTCTTCCATGTAATTTCAGTTCTTACGTTAGCCACTAGAGTAGTGAGTCGGGCAATTTCCCAGGGTCTCTACTTGGCAAGCTTGTTCTCCTGAAGTTGGCTTGTAAGTTAGCAAGCAGTTCTCAGCGGAAATTATGTTGAGTCATTACTGAATTATTTAGTGTAACAAAAATCCACACAGGTGTCAATATCGGTATTTAGTCAAATATGATATGCTGCCTAGCCCTACTTTACACTAATAGCCCAATTACAATTGAATCCCTGCAAATAGCTGGTTTTGTACACCCATCATGTTCCCCTCTCCTCCTTCACACATTTTTTTAATTATTTAACCTGGCAAGTTAACCTGACATTAACTCATTTTACTTCATTGTTTTTTATTTTTATTTTACCCCTTTTTCTCCCCAATTTCGTAGTGTCCAATTGTTGTCTCATCGCTACAACTCCCGTACGGGCTCGGGAGAGACGAAGGTTGAAAGTAATGCGTCCTCCGATACACAACCCAACTTAGCCGCACTGCTTCTTAACACAGCGCGCATCCAACCCGGAAGCCAGCCGCACGTGTCAGAGGAAACACCGTGCACCTGGCACGGTTAGGCCAATTGTGCGTCGCCCAACGGACCTCCCGGTCGGTTACGACAGAGCCTGGGCGCGAACCCAGGGTCTCTGATGGCACAGCTGGCGCTGCAGTACAGCGCCCTTAACCACTGCGCCACCCGGGAGGTCCCTACCTTCATTGTTATGAAACCAATTAACTAGCCTCCTAATATTGTTGCACTCACTAAGTTTAGGGATCTTAGGCCTGTGTAACTGATCTGTAACCATGTGCATCTACAGTATGGGAGAAATCAGCACATGAGGATCTTGCTGTATTTTTTTATTATTTAACTTTATTTAACTAGGCAAGTCAGTTAAGAACAAATTCTTATTTACAATGATGCCCTAGGAACAGTGGGTTAACTGCCTTGTTCAGCGGCAGAAAGACATATTTTTAACTTGTCGGCCTGGGATTTGATGTGGCAACTTTTCGGTTACTGGCCCAGCGCTTTAACCCCTAGGCTACCTGCCGCCCCTAAATTATGTACATATGCCTAAATTTACCAGGATTAGACCCTGACTGATTTGGGATTTTGGGGTCTGATACGATTTGAGGGAGGAAAAAGTCATCGATTTAGCAATATATCTGCCAATATATTGTTTTTTAGAGGTGGAATGAAAAACACTTGTTTTTTTTTACACATTGTGCTCCAAATGATTAGCAGATACAAAGGATTAACATTATTTAAGAACATTTTATTCGTAGTTTACAGGATATCCACCAAAAAACAACTATATCCTCTATAAATAAAACAGTACAACTTGTTTAGTTTACCTTCTTTGGTACAACTTAAATATGTGCTATCTATGGCAGTGGATAAGAAGTATACACAAGTGTTTGTGCTATACCACCACAAGGGGTGGTTGGTAGAATGAATGAAACTTTGTCTCATGTTCACAAGTTCACATATAAGCACTGAAATGCAGTAACATGCCTTCCTTAATGTCACCACTAGGTGTAAGCGTTAGCATTTGTCTTAAGTAGATTTACTACAGTGTTTACAACAGTCTAAGGTCATGTAAACACTTTATGGCAACCTTGCAATGAGAGTTCATTATGACCTATCCCTCAGTGGTTATGACAAGCACAAGCTAGCTGTTCATTACGACAATGTCTTCTTACGTTACACTGTTACTCAATGGAAAATGTATTGGCTATACATTTCAACTGCATATGGCATGCGCTGATGACTGAAAACGTTTATTCAGGCAAACGCTTGCCTCACCCGTTTTAGTCACATGTAATAATTTAGCTAGTTAGCTACATATCTCATCATGACTGCAAGCACATGGCCTGAATGATTGATCTGTGCCAACTGTCTTGCTTTTTGCAGATTGCATATTTCGGAAAAAAAAACTAAATAAGCCTACCTGCTAATATAACAGGCCCAGACAGTAACAGTGTTTTTGTATCAAGGACGAGTGTTCACTTTGGCGCCAGTCCAGTCTTGGCACACAAGTAGCACAGATTGCTTGCTAGCTAGCTAAGCTATCCACCTTGCTGGCTAGCTAGCCAGCTAACATGAGCTAAGTGAGAATGTGACTAGGACAGGGCTGCTTGCTTGGTGAAATGTACTTTTGATTATTTACGTACTCAAATACGCTGGCTGTGGTAAGCTCCTCACCATCAAACAACCATACCTACTCTCTCTCTCTGTGAATTATGTTCAATGAGCAGCTCATAGAGCACCCTCTCTTCAGGCAACCATTGAAAATGACTGCAAATGTGCAGACATATGTTTATTCTATATATATATATATTATCTCTGTGCTTTATCTGTGGAATAAAGACCAATACAAATATTTCTGTGAAAGGCTAATATGGACCAATAATATTGATGAACCGATGTATCAGTTGGGCTCAAGTCATGACCTCTTTTCCAGCCAGTCCAAGCAGATAAGTATTCATTCAGTGCTGACCTAAAATAAATATATACAGAAATAATAACACAAAGAGGCAGGGTTAAACTAATGAGGTTACACAAAACAACACCAAACGCTGGCAGGCCGGGAGGCCTCCGGTCACAAATTGCCAATCATCCTGATTGCTCACAGCTGTCAATTTTATCTAGGCTTCCTGGCAGAGCACAGCCCTTGACCCGGTTGGTGCTGCCACCAGGGGATGGAGTGTGGAAGTGTATCCTGGTAGTGATGCCTAACTGTTCGAACACTAAACTACCCCATATATCATAAGACCATTTGATATGGGTCTACTGTATACTGTAGCTCTTTGCATGTCGCTAAGGTGTGAGTGGGTTCCTCTTGCATTCACACTTGAGCAACAAGTCATCATTCGTGAATAGCATTTTTTTTACATAACCCGTGACCTTATTTTTGCATAAAACAGAGAGGAATAGAACTCTAACTTCACTTATCCGTTTCGGTTGTTAATCCTTCATAGTTTTGTTCGGATATCTATCAGAAAACGCATTGCTTTCATGTTGCTGCTCTCTGCTTGTTGTCGCGTGTTTTTCGTTGTAGTTTGGAGGCCTCACATAAGTATCACAGATGCCCCCTCATCTGTCAGAAAAGACGGCGCTCATTTTCCAGCATTTGCCAGGAACGAGGGGGTATGAGGGCGGATGAGGGAAAGGAGGAATATCAAAGGCTGTTGATTTGCCAACATCTGGTGATGTTTGCAGTGGGAATAAAAACATTTGAAAGGCGACTGTCATTAAAAAGGAAATAATAGCTGCAGGGTTCTAGAGGGTGGAGAATTTAAACCACTTGTCACTTTATATCAGTTACCCTTTTTCCAAAATATGTCCCCTGGAAAGAAAGAAAGAAGTGGTTTTATTTGCTTTAATCGCTGTATTTTCATGTGTAAGGGGAATAGAAAGGACCTAGGAGGGTGTGTGAGTATGCCAACTTACAGATGTGTCTGAGGGTGATTGAGATGAGAAAGGGTGAGGATGAGACCTGAGTGTGTCTAATATTGATGGTTTAATTTCAATGGATTGAATGCGTCCCAAATGGCACCCTATTCTCATAGGGCTTTGGTCAAAAGTAAGCTTCCACAGAGGGATGCCATTTGGGATGCAGGCAGTGTCTTGGCTGGCCCAGGGCCGGGGTGTGGTGTAGTGCCAATCATTTCATCGATCCGTTTGTGTTTTCACCAGCCAGAGGTGTCCACCACCGCACTGACGCCAACCAGTCAGATGAAATATCTCACCCCCTTCTTCACACCAACCTTTTCTTTTGCGCTTAAAGACACAAGGAGCGGGAGAGCAAGAAAGCGAAAGGGAGAAAAAAAGAGAGAGGGGATATGAAAATAGCCAACAGATGACAGGACATTCATCCCTCCAGTGTCAGTGATTCCCAGGGTAGCAGTTGTCATGACTACTGGCTTTGACAGTATGGGTTGAGAATTTGGCCCATTCCTTTGTTTTTGTATAGCTCAGATCAGGCTTATTTTGTCACGCACTGATTGTACATGCCTCTCTTTGGTTCCAATTGAGGACAACCACCACACAGCTTTCTAGTCAGAAAGTTAAAACTATGATCTAGTCAATGTACAGTACATACTGTACATTCATACATATTATGAGCCGAGTTACTGTAATCCAATATATTTCTTACACAGTAGCAATGCTCTTGAAATACATTTTAGAGGGACACAAAGTACATGTGTGAAAGCTGTCCCTGTAAATGTTGTTAGCTAGTGATTTGATACATGTTTGTGAAGAGGCTTACTGAGAAAATCACCCTCTTGAATTTTAAATATCTTTAAAGAGGTGGAATTAGGTATTATTGTAATTTGTTTATAGTCAAAGGATTGTCAACTATTGTAATTTATAAGAACTAATACAGAATATATACAGTACCAGTCAAAAGTTTGGATACACCTACTCATTTCAGTTTTTTTTCTACATTGTAGCATAATAGTGAAGACATCAAAACTATGAAATTACACATATGGAATTGTGTAGTAACCAAAAAAGTGTTAAACAAATCTAAATATATTTTATATTTTAGATTCTTCAAAGTAACCACCCTTTGCTTTGATGACAGCTTTGCACACTTGGCATTCTATCAGCCAGCTTAATGAGGTGGTCACCTGGAATGCATTTCAATTAAACAGGTGTGCCTTGTTAAGTCAATTTGTGGAATTTCTTTCCTTAATGCATTTGAGCCAATCAGTTGTGTTGTGACAAGGTAGGGGTGGTATACAGAAGATAGACCTATTTAGTAAAAGACCAATTCCATATTATGTCAAGAACAGCTCAAATAAGCAAATAAAAATTACAGTCCGTCATTACTTTAAGACATGAAGGTCAGTCAATCCAGAACGTTTCAAGAACTTTGAAAGGTTCTTCAAGTGTAGTCGCAAAAACTATCAAGCACTGTGATGAAACTGGCTCTCATGAGGACCGCCATAGGAAAGAAAGAGCCAGAGTTACTTCTGCTGCAGAGAATAAGTTCATTAGAGTTAACTGCACCTCAGATACCGCAACCCAAATGAACGTAACAGACACATCTCAACATCAACTGTTCAGAAGAGACGTGAATCAGGCCTTCATGGTTGAATTGCTGCAACAACAAAAAACACTCCTAAAGGACACCAATAAGAAGAGACTTGCTTGGGCCAAGAAACATAAACAATGGACATTAGACCGGTAGAAATCTGTCCTTTGATCTGATGAGTCCAAATGTTTTGATTTTTTTTGTTCCAACCGCTGTGTCTTTATGAGACTCAGAGTAGGTGAACAGATGATCTCTACATGTGTGGTTCCCACCGTGAAGCATGGAGGAGGAGGTGTGATAGTGTGGGGGTGCTTTGCTGGGGACACTGTCTGGGATTTATTTAGAATTCAAGGCACACTTCCACACTTCAAGGCACAGAATTCAAGGCACACCTCCAGGCTGTGTAAGGGCTATTTGACCAAGAAGGAGAGTGATGGAGTGCTGCATCAGATGACCTGGCCTCCACAATCACCTGACCTGAACCCAATTGAGATGGTTTGGGATGAGTTGAAATGCAGATTGAAGGAAAAGCAGCCAACAAGTGCTCAGCATGTGTGGGAACTCCTTCAAGACTGTTGGAAATTCATTCCAGTTGAAGCATGTTGAGAAATGCCAAGAGGCTGCGAAGCAGTCTTCAAGGCAATGGGTAGCTACTTCGACGAATCTAAAATATAAAAAATATATATTTTGATTTAACAGTTTTTTGTTACTACAAATCTGGTGGCCAACTACAACAAACGTCTGACCTCTGTGATTGCCAACAAGGGTTTGCCACCAAGTACTAAGTCATGTTTTGCAGAGGGGTCAAATACTTATTTCCCTCATTAAAATGCAAATCAATTCATAACATTTTTGACATGTGTTTTTCTGGATTTTTTTGTTGTTATTCTGTCTCTCACTGTTCAAATAAATCTACCATTAAAATTATAGACTGATCATTTCTTTGTCAGTGGGCAAACGTACAATATCAGCAGGGGATCAAATACTTTTTTCCCTCACTGTACATGATTCCATAAGTGTTATTTCATAGTTTTGATGTCTTCACTATTATTCAAAAATTTAGAAAATAGTAAAAAATAAATTAAAACCCTTGATTGAGTAGGTGTGTCCAAACTTTTGACTGGTACTGTATTTTTATCGCCAAATTTAAAGACCGTTTGAAAGGAAGGACAATAAAAAAGAGGACTGTTTTAGAATGCAGTTGTCTGTAAGCACACACAGGGACAATATGGGGAATTTAACTGAGCTAAAAACCTGGTTAGATTGACTGATAATTAAGGACCAATTGATCCCCAATTGATGGCGTAGATGGGACGTAAATGGCACCCCATTCTCTTTGTAGTGCAGTACTTCTGAGCAGGGTCAAAAGTAGTGCACTATTAAGTTAATAGGGTGCCATTTGGGACACAACCTTGTGTCCACAGTAAAGGCCCTTCCTTAGTAATTAACGACAGGGGTTATCTTTTCAATTATTTGTTTTGATATCTCACATGAGGGATTCACCTGAATGTCAGAAGCTTGTAGAATCAATCACACTGTCAGAGACAGATCGGTCAAGAGGCAAATGAGATGAGCCCCTCCCCTCATCATAAAGAGCCACTCGCTCACCCTGTGATCATTCACACTACTGTAAGCGCTCCTCAGCATGACTTGATCTCTTTTCCTGTTGAACTGTATACAGTTGTGCCACAAGGTTACACACTGGTGGGGGATGGCAGCACAAAGGGACTGGTACGACTGGAGGAAACTCCCCTCTCGCACTGTCCTAGAAAAGCAACTCATGCCAGCTTGCGTGGCGGAAGCCGAATGTAATTAGGGAAAAACTTGACCGGCAAGTCTAAACTAGACTTTTTTGCCCACATGAATGTCAAGGACATCGAGGAGCTGGGCCTCACCAAGCCTCCGGTGGTTGAGCCGTCACTGGCCAACCACCTCAACCCCAGTGCATCGTCGCTGACAGGCACATTCCTCCCTGGTAAGACGGACCGCTTTTCTGCATCAATCAACGAAAAGGTCTGCGTGGCTGCCACATGTTCTGTATGGATGCTGGACGTTATGTCCCTACTGCTGGTTTACCAGGCCGATTTGATGCTAGAGATGCATAATCTTCTAGCCATCTGCAATTCTAACAAAGACCTTTGGGATGAGAGCTGTGTCGTCACAGACTTCAACCTCCGAGCATCCAGAGGATGGCCGTGCTATGAGCCTTGCAGTGGTGGTGAAGGGAGCCTTTTGGCTCAACTTTCCAGTCTGTCAGACAAAGAGAAAGCAGATTTCCTTGATGCTCCTGTCGAGTCGAAGGAACTGTTTGGTCCGGCTGTCGCCAAAGTCGAAGCTTTCAACTTCTGCCTGCGCCGTAGACCAAGGAATTGTGTCTACCCGGCTTACCCCTCCATGGACCAAGGCTTGGCAGCAGGGAGAGTGCAATTCGCTGGCACAAGGGGTTTCCCACGCAAAGCCCTCAGCGATGCAGCGGGCACTGACCCCACAGTACAACTCCCTAAACAGGGGCCGACTGGGGAAAATGGGCCTGTACTGCAGCCACATCGAGGGCCTGCCCATCTGATTCCCTGCGGGAAAGTAATGGCGCCCGAACTATGGATACGCCCCCTGTGGCAGAGCGGGGCAGCCAACAGGTCACCTTGTGTTCTGCCCCGCCACAATGGGGGAGAGGCACAAAACTATGCTCCTAGAACCCTTCCCTTTGTGCAGCGACCCATTCTCATATGTTCGCTCTCAAAGAAGACGGAGGGAATCCACTCTACCCCCGAGTGCCCTCTATGCCACGGCTCTCCCGCCAGCTCTATTTCAAGGGGCAGGAAGACATTGTCAGTCACCACCAAGAGCTGTCCCCATTTCCCAGTGTGGCAACACTGCCCTTTTCAATAGAAAAGGGTCTGCTGTATCCAGGTGTCATGCCAAGCACACAGAGCAAAAATACAATGAAAGGGCAAATTGCTCCATTGCCACCAGAGGATGCCCTTGCACCACTGGTGAGCAAGAGTCTACCGACCTGTAGGCTACTCGCCACTAGAGCACGGAACTGGCACGCATGCGCAGTCCAGCCTTAGGTCTTAGGTTCACGGTTACGAAGGATTACAGACTGCAGTTCACGCTGAGACCACACATTTTCAATGGAATTTTGGAATCCGTAGTGACTGGTGACTCTGGCTCACATACTAGAGCAAGAAATCTACTCTCTATTGTAATAACTTTCCTTTGAGGATCACAATGGGTCAGTTCAGCTTGGCAATGATTGACAATAACCAGACCATCTGTCACCAACAGAAGAGGCGAGGAGGGAACTGGGCCGGTTTGACAGTTCACACCATGTTGAAAATTACAGGAGAAGGGGGCTCTTTCTCCTCCTCCAGTAAAATCCTGCATAGTAATCACTTTGTTAAAAGGCTTTTCCCACCAAAACTATAACACGGTCAAAAGTGGATACTGGAACAATAATTCTCAAAAGTGGATACTGGAACAATAATTCTAACATAAGAATGTGGGGAATGGTCAATGGGGAGCTATAGAAAACTAATGTTAAATTGTTTTTGATTTTGTGATGTCATTAAAAAGGTTATGAAGGAAATACTGTAACTTGAAATATTGTATATGAATGAATGTTGTATATGAAATAAGATGAAAGTATGTATGATAAGATAGGAATGTGATTATAGGAGGTATAAGAGAATCTATCCCCTATAAGCTCTGCATAGTAAGTAACCCCGCCCCGAGTGTGGTCAAAGAGTGTCTAAGACTGATGGAACTGTCCCCTTTGGCCAGAGGGCATGAAAGTATTAGATTAACATTAGACCAGGAAAGACAGGGAGTTGCAGCCCATGTCTAAAGTGGTTTAAGCGCTGAATCTCCGAGACCAGGAAACGGGAGGCGGGAGCTACACATTTTAAATGGTTGGAACTTTGAACCTCAACACAAGGTGAAGAAATAAACTAACCTTCCTATAGACTAGAGAGACGGCGAGCTGCAGCTCATGTACATCGTGGTCCGAATCCTGAATTCCAACACAAGGCGGAGAACAAACTCCCCTCTCAGAAAATCACTGAGACAGCTGTGTTGAGTCAAAAGAGAATCTAAGTGAGACTGTCCTACTATGCTCATCACCAATTGGAACCATCGACACGGCTGGCTAGCTATCTTTCAGAGTGAACAAAAGTAGAAGAGACGGGTCCTGACACTTTCGGACAATCAGAGCCTTACAGGCGTGCCACTGAAAGGCCAATCCACATCTTTCCTAAGAAGGCCTGGTTCTGACAGAGAAAAACGGCAAACAAAGGCACTCGCACATAAATATATTTATTTTTTCTTATTCGAAACGGACAGTGGTTAGTGTGGAAAGTATATGATTAATGTGAGAATAGTTCTAAAATATATTGATGATAAGTGTCCCTCTTTCTCCCTCTCCATGTCATTGTTTAAAAAGCCATATTGTGCCAGTCTGCTAGGGACCTTTGTCTCATGTAGTAAGTGTGTATGTTTATTCTGTTATTATTTAGTTAGCTAATAAATGAATAAACCAATTGGTGTTGTACTGAATCATGAGTAAGGCTGGGGTTTTTGCAGATGCATAAGGTTACGACTGTTCAGAATGATGATATGATAAGATATGATAAATACGTTGACTGTTTTATAGATGTGATTGCTATAGACCTTTAGAGTTTAATTCAGGAGATGGTACCTCTAAACAAAACCCCCCTCCCACCCCACCAAGATGAACACAGCAATGTAGATCACCTCAAGATAAAAACGTAATATTCAATATCGGTAAGTTAGACTAAATATTAGCACTTCATAATCTGGTGGGTAATAACCTTCAATCTAGATAACAACACAAAACAAATCGTAAGACTAGAGAAATGTATTGACAAATATTACGAAAACAAGCAACACCCAAACATGATGGCGAGTAAGACAGGGGAACCTATCTCAAAATGAAAACGTGACTCTTCTCTTCACAGGCGATTTAATATTTTCACAACCGGGAATGATAAAGGTCGAAACCGATCTCTTAAAATCAATAAATGACAAACTGGGCATACTTGAACTAGTCAGTAAGGATAAAAAAAGAGTTGAAGGCAAGCCTCGAGATGAATGACGAAAATGCTGCGACATTGGAGAAAGACACAAACAAGCTAAAAGGGACAGTCAATAAGATTGAAACCAAAGTTAATGAACTTAAAAAGGAGAACATCGTTCTGAGAGAGACCTTACTTGACATACAGACTAGATCCATGAGAGAGAATTTGCTGCTTACAGGTATCCAAGAGAAAGAAGGAGAAGTTCCTGAGTCTGTAGTTAGAGAGTTCCTCCTTACAGTGCTTCAGATCCCACATGAAGCTATCGACTAAATTCAACTCGAATGTGTACACCGCTTCGGACAGAGAGGGCAGAGGTATGAACCAATCGTTGCCAAATTTGCTTTCTTTAAAGATAAAATAGTGGTAAAAAGCCTGGGTAAAAGTCTTGCTGGCACGAAAATAGGCATGAATAATCTGTTCCCGAAAGAACCGTTCTGCAATTTCCTTCTAACTTTCAAGGAAAATAGATTAAAAGGGAAACACATAGCTCTCGTAGTCGATAAATTGTATATTGATAACCAATTGTTTAGAGACACAAAGACTACTCCATGGCTATTCTAAAAATTACGAAGTGCTCATAGAGGTGGCAAATACTGAAACACACAATACTAGCCATGGTATAGATTGTAATAATACAAAAAATTGCTTCTCTATCTATCTTCAAATATAACTACTTGGAACACAAAAGCAGTAATTCAACATGGTGGAGATAAAAACACAGCAGACAAAGGCACAGTATGTGGGTATGTGTGGCTGTATTGAGATGGATGGTGTGGTGTGAGTGAGAAAGGAAATGGTTGCATATCCCAGAACCAATGTACAGTATGTCTGTGAGCAGGGGATGTGAGAGCTTTCGATTTGCCCTATCATGGGGACCTACATTTAAAAAATAAATTATACATGAAATGTATTTATTTATGGTCCTATGTTGATGGAACGGTCCACAACCCTATACCCTAGACACCTACCTGAATGACCCAGATACTAATGAGAAGTCCCTATCTGTTTTATGGGCCTGCTGAAAGCGGCCTGTATGCAGCCAAAATGCGGTCAGAGACCTTCTACAGCAGCACCGTACCCTCAAGATTCTGAGCCTAACTGGGATCATGTGACAGATCATGTGACACTTAGATTGAAAACAGGTGGACTTTTTAAAAACTATGTGACTTCTGAAGGTAATTGGTTGCACCAGATCTTATTTAGGTGCTTCATAGGAAAGCGGGTGAATACATATGCACGCACCACTTTTCTGTTTTGCATTTTTTGAAACATGTTATTTTTGAATTTCACTTCACCAATTTGGACTATTTTGTGTATGTCCATTACATGGAAAACAAATAAAAATCTATTTAAATGATGGGTTGTAATGCAAAAAAATAGGAAAAGCGCCATGGGGGATGAATACTTTGCAAGGCACTGTATTTAACAAAACTAACAAAAATACATATATATATTTTTTAAATGGTTTAAAAATAAATGTACAAAAAAAACATATTTAAACAACCTCTTCAGTGGTGCACCAATTCCTAATGAGTTAATTGTTACATGATTAATTGAATCGGGTAACAATTAAACATAGTTAGTGGATTAAATAAATAACAGTCATCAGATTAATGAAAGTAAAGTCACAACACTTTTAAACAAAGGAAGGGGCTATCAGGGAAATCCAGCAGCAGAGAGCCACCTCAGCTTCTACTCTCAGTACGCCCTGTTTCTCAAAAAAGGGGGAGGATTATGGCCCATTCTGGACCTATGGATCCTTAACAACTATCTGAAGAAGTTCACATTCCATATGCTTATGTTCAACGTGCTGTCTCGCTCTATTAGACGAGTTGACTGGTTCACCTAAGTATACCTGCAGGACACTTATATTCACATAAGCATCCTTTCAGCCTACAGGAATTTTCTAAGGTTTGCTTTTCACAGGCACAGCCTACGAGTACCTCGCTGTTCCATTTGGCCTAGTGCTTGCTGCCCGACCATTCAACAAATGTGTAGAGGCAGCTCTCACAACCCCGAGAAACACCCCTGATGGACTGATAGTCTCCGCCTACAGTTGAAGTCGGAAGTTTACATACACTTAGGTTGGAGTCATTAAAACTCGTTTTTAAACCACTCCACAAATTTCTTGTTGACACAAACTATAGTTTTGGTAAGTCAGTTAGGACATCTACTTTGTGCATGACATAAGTAATTTTTTCAACAATTGTTTACAGACAGATTATTTCACTGATAATTCACTGTATCAAAATTCCAGTGTGTCAGAAGTTTACATACACTAAGTTGACTGTGCCTTTAAACAGCTTGGAAAATTCCAGAAAATGATGTCATGGCTTTAGAAGCTTCTGATAGGCTAATTGACATCATTTGAGTCAATTGGAGGTGTACCTGTGGATGTATTTCAAGGCCTACCTTCAAACTCAGTGCCTCTTTGCTTGACATCATGGGAAAATCAAAAGAAATCAGCCAAAAAAATTGCAGACCTTCACAAGTCTGGTTCATCCTTGGGAGCAATTTCCAAATGCCTGAAGCTATCACGTTCATCTGTACAAACAACAGTACGCAAGTATAAACACCATGGGACCACGCAGCCGTCATACCGCTCTGGAAGGAGGCGAGTTCTGTCTCCTAGAGATGTACGTACTTTGGTGCGAAAAGTGCAAATCAATCCCAGAACAACAGGAAAGGACCTTGTGAAGATGCTGGAGGAAACAGGTACAAAAGTATCAAAATCCACAGTAAAACGAGTCCTATATGGACATAACCTGAAAGGCCGCTAAGCAAGGAAGGAGCCACTGCTCCAAAACCGCCATAAAAAGTCAGACTACGGTTTGCAACTGCACATGGGGACAAAGATCATACTTTTTGGAGAAATGTCCTCTGGTCGGTTGAAACAAAATATAACTGTTTGGCCATAATGACCATAATTATGTTTGGAGGAAAAAGGGGAGGCTTGCAAGCCAAAGAACAACATCCCAACCATGAATCCCGGGGGTGGCAGCATCATGTTGTGGGGGTGCACTTCACAAAATACATGGCATCATGAGGAATGATAATTATGTGGATATATTGAAGTTACATCTCAAGACATCAGTCAGGAAGTTAAAGTTTGGTGGCAAATGGGTCTTCCAAATGGACCATGACCACAAGCATACTTCCAAAGTTGTGGCAAAATGGCTTAAGGACAACAAAATCAAGCTATTGGATAGACCATCACAAAGCCCTGACCTCAATCCTATATAATATTTTTGGGAATAACTGAAAAAGCGCATGCAAGCAAGGAGGCCTATAATCCTGACTCAGTTATACCAGCTCTGTCGTGGGGAATGGGCCAAATTTCACCCAACTTATTGTGGGAAGCTTGTGGAAGGCGACTTGACCCAAGTTAAACAATTTAAAGGCAATGCTACCAAATACTAATTGAGTGAATGTAAACTTCTGACCCACTGGGATTGTGATGAAAGAAATATAATCTGAAATAAATCATTCTTCTATTATTCTGACATTTCACATTCTTAAAATTAAGTGGTGATCTTAACTGACCTAAGACAGGGAATTTTTACTTGGATTTAATATCAGGAATTGTGAAAAACTGAGTTTTAATGTATTTGGCTAAGGTGTATGTAAACTTCCGACTTCAACTGTACATCGACGATTACCTGCTTTGCTCTCCAAGCGGTACAAGAGATGACTTCCCTTGTATCCCACTTCGCTAAGCTAGGGTTCAAGATAAATCAGGAAAAAAAGTTGTTTGGTGACCACACGGACTATCTAGGCGTAGTGCTGGATTCTCTCATCTGGCAACACGATTGGATGACCGCACTGTGTCTTTCCGACAGTGCCTCTCCCTGTTCCACAGTGGGCACTTGATCACGTTTAGGACGTGCCGCCGAGTGCTGGGGGTTGTTGGCGTCCACCATCTCAGTAGTTCCTCTTGGCCTACTGAGGATGAGAGACTTCTAGGACTTGGTGTTTGGTGTTTGGCCAACATCTGTGTACACAGCATAACCTCAATCTTCAAATAAAGGTGACCTCCACCTGGCTCTCGGCTCTCCATCACAGGAAGAGCCCCTCAATCTTCATTCTTGGCACTCCTCTAGGGTGTAGTGGCAACAAGGAAAATGGTGATGACAGATGCATCACTCACAGGCTGAGGCGCAGTTCATGATGTTGAATGCAATAAATGGACCTCACAACTGTGTATTGCTCACACAAATTACCTCTAAATGGTGAGTTTCTCTCTAAGACACTTTCATCCTTCCCTTTGTAATTGTAACGTTTTGATCAGAATGGACAATACATCTGTTGTGGCTTACATCAACTGCCAGGGTATCACTCGATCCATGCGCTTACCCAGACTTTCCATCGGGATTATTCAGTGTAGCAGAGAACACCTAATGTCACTACACGTGACTCGTGTTCCAGGCATAGTGAACGTAGGAGCGGACTTATTGTCCAGGGAGAATCCCCTTCAAAGGGAAGTGGTGAAACAGATCTGGGAGAGATACTGTCAAGCATCCGTAGATCTATTCTCATCGCAAGAAAACGAGCACTGCCTGTTATTCTTTACGCTAGCAGGACATGGAGCACTGGGGGTGGACGCTCTGGCACACCCTTGGCCGAGGGTGAAGAAGAGTGAAGAAGGCTCATCCCTCATCTTGGTAGACCCTCGATGGCCAGACAAGCTCTGGATAATGTAGATCATTCTCCTCATGTACGACGAGCCCTGTCAACTCCCGTTACGCAGGGATCTTCTGACCCAAGTGAACGGAGAGAATTTCCACCCTCATCCGGACGACATGGCCCTCTGTGCCTGACCATTGAGAGGTTAAATCTGGATGCGACAGTCCTGCCTCGCCGAGTCATTGACACTGCCCACATGAAAAAAAGACTACAGTTTACTACAGTATTTACTATATAGAATGATATACTGTAGTAAAATGTAGTATACTGTAGAATACTATACTACACACTGGTATCCTTCAATACTATAGAAGTAAATAGTACACTATTATCTGCAAAAATACACTGTAATAAATACTACAGTAATGTCCGCAAAAAAACGACACTTTTTAAAATATAGCAAATACTACAGTATTTAATTTGCATATACCCTTCCCATTCCCCATATCGAAATTTGTGCCACCCATAAGAAAGAAACCTTCAGGCCATGTATAGACCATATAATGTTCACAGGTTATAGAAAATGTGCTCTTTTAGTATTTCTCCAGTATGTTTCTTTCAGGAGAACGCCTTCACTTCTATGTCAAAGATATTAAACCAAAAACACTATAGTAAACACTACATTAATGTCTGCAAAAACACTACAGTAAATACTACATTATACTCCTGTCCTCAGAAATACTACACTGTAATACCATCTGCAAAAACACTACATTAATCACTATAGTATATACTACAGTTTTGCATTACAGTTAACTACAGTATCCTAGATTTTAAATTTTAACATTTGAGTCATTTAGCAGACACTCTTATCCAGAGCAACTTAGAGTTAGTGCATTCTTCTTAAGATAACTAGATGGAACAACCTCATCACAGGCATAGAAAGTGCATTTCCCCTCAATAACGTAGAGTCAGAGCTGGGGGGGTCAAGTGTAAGTGCTGTATTTTATTTTGTAAACATTTAAATGGGAGGGGGCGAGGTGAGGAGGAGGATTATTTAAGATAATGTTTGAAAAGGTTTCAGATGTTTTTGGAAGATTGGCAGGAATTCTTCTGTCTTAGCTTCAGGAGGAAGCTGGTTCCACCATTGGGGTGCCAGGACTGAGAAGAGCTTGGACTTGGCTGAGCAGGAGCAGCCCACACGTAGGAATGGGAGGGCCAAGAGACCTGAGGTGGCAGAATGGAGTGCTCGGGTTGGGTTGTAGGGTTTGAGTATAGCCTGAAGGAAGAGAGGGTCAGTTCCTCTTGTTGTTCCGTAGGTAAGCACCATGGTCTTGTAGTGGATGTGAGCTTCAACTGGAAGAGAGGATCTGGGTGACATGAGAAAACTTATAGGAAGGGTGAAAACCAGGCGGGCTGCAGCGTTCTGGATAAGTTGCAGGGGTTTAATGGCACAAGCAGGGAGCCCAGCGAACAGCGAGTTGCAGTAGTCCAGACGGCAGAGGACAATTACCTGGATTATGACCTGCGCCACTTCATGTGCGAGGTACAGTTGTACTATACGGAAGTTGTAGAGAAGGTATTCCCAAACTGGGGTATGCACAATGCCGATGGGGGTACGCCAAATAAACATGTAATTCATTTAAATAAATTATCACATTTTCAAACAGTCGATTTACATTTTCCAACGGGGATATAGATTTGGGTGAGATTTCTTTCTCGCCTAAGTAGCCTTGTTTCACTGCCGAAAATGTTATTAAACCATCTAGTGTTCAGCGAAATAACAACACAATATCAAATACAGGTAGCCTACTCAAATAGTTAGCGACCATGTAACGCTTTTACAACATACAGAAGTGCGCTGATTATCAAGGGGCAAAGTATTGACCAGTTTTTATTTAAATTGAGAGACGAGCTTAAAGGTTTCTTTACTGACCATCATTTTCACTTGTCTGACCACACGATTGGCCTATCTGTGTGATGTTTTTTCAGGATTACAGGAACTCTCCGCAATATATTTAATATGTGGTACAAAATTGAGGCCATTATTAAGAAGTTGAAGCTTCTTAAGGACAACAAATGAACTAAAGTTTACGGACAATGTCAAATGTGATATAGCAAAGCACCTGAGTGAGTTGGGTGCACAATTACGCAGGTACTTTCCCGAAACAGATAACACCGAGAACTGGATTCGTTATCCCTTTCATGCCCTGCCTCCAGTCCATCTACTTACCGATATCTGAACAAGAGAGCCTCATCGAAATTCTGTGAAAATGTAATTTAATCAGAAGCCACTGCCAGATTTCTGGATTTGGCTGCGCTCAAGAGTATCCTGCCTTGGCAAGTGGCGCTGTTATGACACTGATAGCCTTTGTAACCACGTACCTATGTGAGAGTGGATTCTCTGCCCTCACTAGCATGAAAACTAAATATAGGCACAGGCTGTGTGTGGAAAATGATTTAAGACTGAGACTCTCTAATACAACCCAACGTTGCAAAGTTATGTGCATCCTTTCAAGCACACCCTTCTTATTAACCTGTGGTGAGTTATTCACAATTTTTGATGAACAAATAAGGTTTTATAAGTAAGATGGTTAAATAAAGAGCAAAATTATTGATTAATATTATTTGTGCCATGGTCCTATAAGAGCTCTTTATCACTTCCCACGAGCCGGGTTGTGCCAAAAACTCACACTCATTATTGTGTTTAATAAATGTATCTTATAGTGTGTGTGTGGCAGGCTTACAATGACCCTGGTGATAGAGGGTGTCCGCAGCTGGAGGTTGAATGTTTGAAGTAGTACGGGACTATAAAATGTTTGGGAACCACTGTTGTAGAGCATGAACTTGCAGCAGCGGGCCACTGTTTGATGTTTGCAGAGAATGACAGGGTGTTGTTGAGGGTCACGCCAATGTTCTTTGCACTAAGGGAGGGCGACACTGTGTAGTTGTCAACCTTGATGGAGAGGTCTTTGAGCGGGCAAGCCTTCCCCGGGAGGAAGAGCAGTTCCAGCTTGTCGAGGTTGAGCTTGACGTGTTGGGCCAACATCTAAGTTGAGATATCTGGCAGGCACGTTGAGATGCGTGTCGCCACCTGGATGTCGGAAGGGGGTAAGGAGAAAAGCAGTTGAGTGTCATTCGCATAGCAATGAGGGGAGAGACCATGTGAGAATATGACAGAGCTGAGTAACTATTTGTATAGAGAGAAAAGGAAAAGAACCATGAACTGGGGGACACCAGTATTCAGAGTACCTTCTGCAGAAACAGATCCTCTCCACGTCAACTGGGAGGAGTGGCCTGCAAGGTAGGTTACAATCCAAGAATGTGAAGAGATTGAGAAGCTAGGCCCTGAGAGGGTGGAGAGGAGGATGTGATGGTTCACGGTGTCGAAGGCAGCGATAGCTGTAGGAGGATAAGAACAGAGGAGAGAGAGAGTCAGTTTTGGCAGTCCGGAGAGCCTCCATGACACGTCTTGTAGCCTGACTGGTTAGTGTCAAGAAGATTGTGCTATTGTGTGTTTTTTTCTCATTCTCAATTTATTTTGTACATAATGTTTCTACCACCGTCTCTTATGATCGAAAATAGCTTCCAGATATCAGGACAGTGAATACTCACCTAGTACTGGAATAATATTTTTTCTTTAATGAGTCGGACGCAAAGGATTTACTTCAAACACCCGACAAGGCCCTCATCCCCGTCATTCGCAGTAGAAAGTGACGGAGATATCGGGGACGTAGGTCGGGGTGCCTTGTAAGGATTCGATGACGAGTGAGTAATCTGCCTTTACCATCGGTCCAATTAGCCAACGTATGTTCATTGGATAATGAAATAGGCAAACTACATCTGTCACGCCCTGGTCGAAGTATTTTGTGTTTATCTTCATGTATTGGGTCAGGCCAGGGTGTGGCATGGGGTTTTTGTATTGTGGTGTGTTTTGTCTTGGGGTTTTGGTGTGTATGTATTGGGATTGTAGCTAGTGGGGTGATCTAGCAAAGTCTATGGCTGTCTGGAGTGGTTCTCAATCAGAGGCAGGTGTTTATCGTTGTCACTGATTGGGAACCATATTTAGGCAGCCATATTCTTTGAGTTTGTCGTGGGTCATTGTCCTATGTGTCGTTGTTCCTGTCTCTGTGTTAGTTTACACAAGTATAGGCTGTTTCGGTTTTCGTTAAGTTCTTTGTTTTGTAGTGTTTGTTATTGATTTGTGTTTTACGTTCGTTCATTAAACATGGATCGCAATCTACACGCTGCATTTTGGGTCCGACTCTCCTTCTCACCTAGAATACCGTTACAACATCATGTATATCCTACCAACGGGACATTAAAAACTGTAATATCTTATGTTTCACCAAGTCGTGGCTGAACAACTACATGAATAACAGGTAGTGGTTTTACGCTGCATCGGCAGGATAGAACAGAAAAAAAATCTAGACCACCTTTACTCCACACACAGAGACACGTACGCAAAGCTCTACCTTGCCCTCCATTTGGCAAATCTGACCATAATTTTATCCTCCTGATTCCTGCTTACAAGCAAAAACTAAAGCAGGAAGCACCAGTGACTCAGTCAATAAAAGGCTGATCAGATGAAGCAGATGCTAAGCTACAGGACTATTTTGCTAGCACAGACTGGAATATGTTCCGGGATTCTTCCGATGACATTGAGGAGTACAACGCTTCATCAATAAGTGCATCAATGACGTTGTCCCCACAGTGACTGTACGTACATACTAGGGATGCACAATATATCGGTGAACATATCGGAATCATCCGATATTAGCTAAAAATACCAACATCGGTATCGGCCCGATATCTAGTTTAACAGCGATTTTAAAAGCTGATGTCAAAGGTACCGTGCATACCTACAGTGCCTTGCGAAAGTATTCGGCCCCCTTGAACTTTGCGACCTTTTGCCACATTTCAGGCTTCAAACATAAAGATATAAAACTGTATTTTTTTTATGAAGAATCAACAACAAGTGGGACACAATCATGAAGTGGAACAACATTTATTGGATATTTCAAACTTTTTTAACAAATCAAAAACTGAAAAATTGGGCGTGCAAAATTATTCAGCCCCCTTAAGTTAATACTTTGTAGCGCCACCTTTTGCTCCGATTACAGCTGTAAGTCGCTTGGGGCATGTCTCTATCAGTTTTGCACATTGAGAGACTGAATTGTTTTGCCATTCCTCCTTGCAAAACAGCTCGAGCTCAGTGAGGTTGGATGGAGAGCATTTGTGAACAGCAGTTTTCAGTTCTTTCCACAGATTCTCGATTGGATTCAGGTCTGGACTTTGACTTGGCCATTCTAACACCTGGATATGTTTATTTTTGAACCATTCCATTGTAGATTTTGCTTTATGTTTTGGATCATTGTCTTGTTGGAAGACAAATCTCCGTCCCAGTCTCAGGTCTTTTGCAGACTCCATCAGGTTTTCTTCCAGAATGGTCCTGTATTTGGCTCCATCCATCTTCCCATCAATTTTAACCATCTTCCCTGTCCCTGCTGAAGAAAAGCAGGCCCAAACCATGATGCTGCCACCACCATGTTTGACAGTGGGGATGGTGTGTTCAGGGTGATGAGCTGTGTTGCTTTTACGCCAAACATAACGTTTTGCATTGTTGCCAAAAAGTTCAATTTTGGTTTCATCTGACCAGAGCACCTTCTTTCACATGTTTGGTGTGTCTCCCAGGTGGCTTGTGGCAAACTTTAAACAACACTTTTTATGGATATCTTTAAGAAATGGCTTTCTTCTTGCCACTCTTCCATAAAGGCCAGATTTGTGCAATATACGACTGATTGTTGTCCTATGGACAGAGTCTCCCACCTCAGCTGTAGATCTCTGCAGTTCATCCAGAGTGATCATGGGCCTCTTGGCTGCATCTCTGATCAGTCTTCTCCTTGTATGAGCTGAAAGTTTAGAGGGACGGCCAGGTCTTGGTAGATTTGCAGTGGTCTGATACTCCTTCCATTTCAATATTATCGCTTGCACAGTGCTCCTTGGGATGTTTAAAGCTTGGGAAATCTTTTTGTATCCAAATCCAGCTTTAAACTTCTTCACAACAGTATCTCGGACCAGCCTGGTGTGTTCCTTGTTCTTCATGATGCTCTCTGCGCTTTTAACGGACCTCTGAGACTATCACAGTGCAGGTGCATTTATACGGAGACTTGATTACACACAGGTGGATTGTATTTATCAACATTAGTCATTTAGGTCAACATTGGATCATTCAGAGATCCTCACTGAACTTCTGGAGAGAGTTTGCTGCACCGAAAGTAAAGGGGCTGAATAATTTTGCACGTCCAATTTTTCAGTTTTTGATTTGTTAAAAAAGTTTAAAATATCCAATAAATGTCGTTCCACTTCATGATTGTGTCCCACTTGTTGTTGATTCTTCACAAAAAAATACAGTTTTATATCTTTATGTTTGAAGCCTGAAATGTGGCAAAAGGCCTCAAAGTTCAAGGGGGCCGAATACTTTCGCAAGGCACTGTATAGTTACAGTTGAAGTCAGAAGTTTACATACAGTACACTTAGGTTGGAGTCATTAAAATTCGTTTTTCAACCACTCCACACATTTCTTAACAAACTATAGTTTTGGCATGTCGGTAAGGACATATACTTTGTGGATGACACAAGTCATTTTCCCAACAATTGTTTACAGACAGATTATTTCACCTATTCACTGTATCACAATTCCAGTGGGTCAGAAGTTTACATACACTAAGTTGACTGTGCCTTTAAACAGCTTGGAAAATTCCAGAAAATTCTGTCATAGCTTTAGAAGCTTCTGTTAGGCTAATTTACATCATTTGATTCAACTGGAGGTATAACTGTGGATGTATTTCAAGGCCTACCTTCATACTCAGTGCCTCTTTGCTTGACATCATGGGAAAATCAAAAGAAATCAGCCAAGACATCAGAAAAAAATGGTAGACCTCCACAAGTCTGGTTCATTCAGCAATTTCCAAACACCTGAAGGTACCACGTTTATCTGTACAAACAATAGTACGCAAGTATAAACACCATGGTACCACACAGCCATCATACCGCTCAGGAAGGAGACACGCGAGCAAGGCCTACAAACCTGACTCAGTTACAGGAGCTCTGTCAGGAGGAATGGGCCAAAATTCTCCCAACTTGTTTTGGGAAGCTTGTGGAAGGCTACCTGAAGTGTTTGACCCAAGTTAAACAATTTCAAAGGCAATACTACCAAATACTAATTGAGTGTATGTAAACTTCTGACCCACTAGGAATGTGATGAAAGAATAAAAGCTGAAAAATCATTCTCTACTATTATTCTGACATTTCACATTCTTAAAATAAAGTGGTGATCCTAACTGACCTAAAACAGGGAATTTTTACGAGGATTAAATGTCAGCAATTGTGAAACTGAGTTTAAATGTATTTGGCTAAGGTGTATATAAACTTCTGACTTCAACTGTACATCAGGCCATGGTAGGAAAGTCAGACACACACACTCACACACATACATGCAACAACATCACTTACACTTACTTCGGGTAGTGGAGTTAATGGTTCTGTGGTTCGGGCAGATGGTGCATCAGCATTCTCCTCACGATGGCTGCAGAAGCTAGGGTCCTTGGGATATGTTGCCTCCTCTGGATTTGAGGTCTTACCAATGACTTGTCCAGGTACATGAGAAAGAGCAGTCTCTTCTGGAGCTTCCCTCTGTTCCAATCTAGGTTCAACGCTATCCAGATGACAAATGCGTTGCATGACGAGATGTTGAAGACTATCACAAGTGGCCAGCGTAGGGTTCTTCTTCTGCAGCTGTAGCCGGTCTCCAGCTTGTTTGTTGTCCACCCCTCCTTTTGTGGCATTGTAATCCATTATGATTTCTGTTTTTTGATATTCCTGGCCACAGAGTCTCCGATCCCTATGCAGCGTACTCATGAGTACCACATTTTGTCTTTCTTTGGCACGTAGGTCACTAGGGACGTGTCGGCCGTGAACACAAACTTCGAGGAATTGATTGGCCTGTTCCGTTTATTCAACTCCTGAGGTGGGTTCTCTGGCTTGTTTTTTCTTACTGTTCCTTTATGTTTTGGATCATTGTCTTGTTGGAAGACAAATCTCCGTCCCAGTCTCAGGTCTTTTGCAGACTCCATCAGGTTTTCTTCCAGAATGGTCCTGTATTTGGCTCCATCCATCTTCCCATCAATTTTAACCATCTTCCCTGTCCCTGCTGAAGAAAAGCAGGCCCAAACCATGATGCTGCCACCACCATGTTTGACAGTGGGGATGGTGTGTTCAGGGTGATGAGCTGTGTTGCTTTTACGCCAAACATAACGTTTTGCATTGTTGCCAAAAAGTTCAATTTTGGTTTCATCTGACCAGAGCACCTTCTTCCACATGTTTGGTGTGTCTCCCAGGTGGCTTGTGGCAAACTTTAAACAACACTTTTTATGGATATCTTTAAGAAATGGCTTTCTTCTTGCCACTCTTCCATAAAGGCCAGATTTGTGCAATATACGACTGATTGTCCATAGGACAACAGTCTCCCACCTCAGCTGTAGATCTCTGCAGTTCATCCAGAGTGATCATGGGCCTCTTGGCTGCATCTCTGATCAGTCTTCTCCTTGTATGAGCTGAAAGTTTAGAGGGACGGCCAGGTCTTGGTAGATTTGCAGTGGTCTGATACTCCTTCCATTTCAATATTATCGCTTGCACAGTTCTCCTTGGGATGTTTAAAGCTTGGGAAATCTTTTTGTATCCAAATCCGGCTTTAAACTTCTTCACAACAGTATCTCGGACCTGCCTGGTGTGTTCCTTGTTCTTTATGATGCTCTCTGCGCTTTTAATGGACCTCTGAGACTATCACAGTGCAGGTGCATTTATACGGAGACTTGATTACACACAGGTGGATTGTATTTATCATCATTAGTCATTTAGGTCAACATTGGATCATTCAGAGATCCTCACTGAACTTCTGGAGAGCGTTTGCTGCACTGAAAGTAAAGGGGCTGAATAATTTTGCACGCCCAATTTTTCCGTTTTTGATTTGTTAAAAAAGTTTGAAATATCCAATAAATGTCGTTCCACTTCATGATTGTGTCCCACTTGTTGTTGATTCTTCACAAAAAAATACAGTTTTATATCTGTATGTTTGAAGCCTGAAATGTGGCAAAAGGTCGCAAAGTTCAAGGGGGCCGAATACTTTCGCAAGGCACTGTATATAACATGATGTAATAATGCCACGTAACATGTTGCGCTACATGTGCAACACCATTTTCCTAACCTAGCCCACACAATGTCTGCTGTGTGGATCGAGTAGTCAACAAGTTGAGCAGTCATTTGAAAGAGTAAGAAAATTTCAGCGAGACAACAAAAGATAATGGAATTCATTGCCCTTGACAATCAACCGTTTTCTGTCGTGGTCTATGTTGGTTTTCGCAGACTGGTCGAGCATTGGCACACACTACCAAGTGTGCTATTTTTCAGATGTTGCCCTACTGGAGTTACACAGTAATAGCGTCACCGCTATTAGCTTCATGACATACATACCATGAAATGCTGTTTGGATATTTGCGTGTCAAAAAAGATACAGTAGCACTGTCAAAGCTGTACAAAAAAGTCTGCAAACACCGCCACAAACAACTTGTTTACAATACCGCGTTGGTAATAAAGCATCATTAGTTCGCTCGTAACTTCTGGGGTAGCTAGCTTTAGCTTGGTACCTAGCTAGCACCTGAAAACAATGACCAGAAGAAACTGCAGTCATTTTCATTATTCTTAGGAATGATTTAGGAATCCTTGTGAGTAATTATTAGCTCGGTTGCCACTTGCTGTTTGCCTATTGAAATTGAATTTCAGTTCATGAAAATAAATATCTAGCCAGCTACTTAACCCTGTTGCCCAAAGTTAACGTTATAAGCAGCCAGCTAGCTTCATCTGACTAGTGAGGCTCGACCGGACCGGATTATGTGTTGTGAAGCTAGCCACAATAAAGAATTAGGCACAATAGTGGAATTTACGGTTTGCCTTCAAAATAAAAGTATGTAACTGACAGTGATGCAAATTAATACAAATAGTAGAATTATGTCATACTTTTATTTTGAAGGTTAACCGAAAAGTCCACTATCGTGGCTAATCCTTATTGTGGCTATCTTCACATAGATGGGTCCGACCACCATTAATCAAATAAGAACTGTCTTATAAATTAGGGTTATTTTAGATGATGACACCTAGCTATGTAGTTACTATAGCTACTGAAACAGATTATGTTGTGTATCTTTTTTTGACTCGCAAAGACCCAAATGGCGTTCCATAGGAATCCTGGTTGAGAATGAAACGACCGAACAAATGAACAGCAAAACAGCACAGCAAGTGAAGGAAATAGGTTTGGATTATGTTTTGCTGGTAATCGGGATATATATAAATTCCTACGAAATGTGTTTTTGGTCAGTGTGTGTGTGTGTGTGTGTGTGTGTGTGTGTGTGTGTGTGTGTGTGTGTGTGTGTGTGTGTGTGTGTGTGTAACCTTTATTTAACGAGGCAAGTCAGTTAAGACCAAATTATTGTTTACAATGATGGCCCGAACGACGCTGGGCCAATTGTGCACCGTCCTATGGGACTCTCAATCACGGCCGGATGTGATACAGCCTGGATTCAAACCGGGGACTGTAGTGACGCCTCTTGTACTGAGATGCAGTTCCTTAGACCGCTGTGTCCATGTGTGTGTGTTAACTATTTAACTGTACTAGAATGCTTAAAAGGCCGCAAACATTTTAAATATTGAGTATCGGTATCGTTTTTTGGCAAGGAAAGTATCAGATATCTGTATCGGTCATATCAGTGCATTACTAGTACATACCCCAACCAGAAGCCATGGATTACAGGCAACATCCGCACTGAGCTAAAGGGTAGATCTGCCGCTTTCAAGGAGCGGGACTCTAACCCGAAAGGTTATAAGAAATCACGCTATGCCCTCCGACGAACCATCAAACAGGCAAAGTGTCAATACAGGACTAAGATTGAATCGTACTACACTGGCTCTGACGCATGTCGGATGTGGCAGGGCTGGCAAACTATTACAGACTACAAAGGGAAGCAAAGCCACGAGCTGCCCAGTGGCACAAGCCTCCCAGATGACCTAAATTACTTCTATGCTCACAAGGCTGCAGGGCCAACTGGCAAGTGTCTTCACTGACATTTGCAACCTGTCCATGACTGAGTCTGTAATACCAACATGCTTCAAGCAGACCACCATACTCCCTGTGCCCAAGAGCACTAACATCTGTAGCCATGAAGTGCTTTGAAAGGCTGGTCATGGCTCACATCAACACCATACCAGAAACCCTATACCCACTCCAATTTGCATACTGCCCAAACAGATCCACAGATGATGCAATCTCTATTGCGCTCCACACTGCCCTTTCCCAAAAGGAAGAAGGAACACCTATGTGAGAATGCTATTCATTGACTACAGGTCAGCGTTCAACACCATAGTGTTCTCAAAGCTCATCACTAAGCTAAGGACCCTGGGATTAAACCCCTCCCTCTGTAACTGGATCCTGGACTTCCTGACGGGCCACCCCCAGGTGGTAAGGGTAGGTAACAACACATCCACCAAACTGATTCTCAACACGGGGGCGTGCTCAGTCTCCTCCTGTACTCCCTGTTCACTCATGACTGCATGGCCATTCACGACTCCAACGCCATCATTGAATTTGCAGATGACACAACAGTGTCACCGACAATGATGAGACAGCCTATAGGGAGGAGACCTGGCCGTGTGGTGCCAGGATAACAACCTCTTCCTCAACGTGATCAAGACAAAGGAGACGATTGTGGTCTACAGGAAAAGGAGGACCAAGCACGTTCCCATTCTCATCAATGGGGCTGTAGGAGAGCAGGTTGAGAGCTTCAAGTTCCTTGGTGTCCACATCAACAACAAACTATCATTGTCCAAACACACCAAGACAGTCATGAAGAGGGCATGACAAAGCCTATTCCCCGTCAGGAGACTGAAAAGATTTGGCATGGGTCCTCAGGTACTCAAAAGGTTCTACAGCTGCACCATCGAGAGCATCCTGACTGTTTGCACCACTGCCTGGTATGGCAACTGCTCGGCCTCCGACCGCAAGGCACTACAGAGGGTAGTGCGTACGGCCCAGTACATCACTGGGGCCAAGCTTCCTGCCATCCAGGACCTCTATACCAGGCGGTGTCAGAGGAAGGCCCTAAAAATTGTCAAAGACTGCAGCCACCCTAGTCATAGACTGTTCTCTCTGCCACCGCACAGCAAGCTAGTACCGGAGAGCAAAGCCTAGGTCCAAAAGGCTTCTTAACAGCTTCTGCCACCAAGCCATAAGACTCCAGTAACAGCTAATCACATTGCTACCCAGACCATTTGCATTCCCCCCCTCCTTATTTTACGCTGCTGCTACTTTCAATTTATTATCTATGCATAGTCACTTTATTTCTACCTACATGTACATATTATCTCAATTACCTCGACTAACGGGTGCCTCCGCACATTGACTCTGTACCGGTACCCCCTGTATAATTCCTCGCTACTGTTATTTTACTGCTGCTCTTTAATGACTTGTTACTTTTATGTTTTATTTTGTACTTAACACTTATTTTTCTTAATTGCATTGGTGGTTAAGGGCTTGTAAGTATTCAGCGCATGTGACAAATACAATTTGATTTGAAATGTTGAAACTGTTAATTACTGTTCGCAAAACAATGTCCATTACAAGCTATAACACTTTACAATGCAAAAAGATATCTTGTTAGCTTACAGCTGAAGTTAAAATCAATTCACTACCCTAGTACCTTGTTTGTGATAATACCGTAACTCAAAATATTGCTGATTTCAAAGCTGATTGTCACCCAAAAACTTTATTCACTCACTTTGTCTCCCGATCCTCACCTCTCTCCCAGTCAAGATCATATTTGCTCAAGCTTTGAAGTCTGTGAATGATGTCATGGGTCTCACAGAGACAGCGCACAGCTATATCAATTAAGATATTGCTTATTTTATGCAAATGTTGTTGAAATCAGCCAAAAGAGCTCAATAACTAAATTAATGCACATACTCCTATTGAATATGCCTAGGCTACGTCTTGATTTACCCAGTTTATCAATAGACTACAGATTTACCATTCAAATAAAGTCTTACCATTATGTTATGTAGTCTAATTGATTGCATACTGTAATTGATTAATTAATGCATACATTCAAAAATCTAACATTTAAAATGTAATAATATTATAACTATATAATATAGTTATAATATATAATATAATATAATATATAATATAGTTATATAACTCAAAAGGTCTTTCTGGATCAAGTGCCATTCTGTGACTTTGGCAAATATGCCTTATTTATTTGCCATGCTATCGAGTATCGTGGTGGTATCAAGTATTGTGGTACTTAACCTGGTACTCCCTAAGAGGGGAGGTCCCAATCTTGTCAGCGGTTATCACATTGAATTGTGGAAGCTATTATATTGGCCTACTATAGCAAGAGGTTACAGCGTTCGGAAGGCCTGAGAGCTCACTCCAGAGGCTTAGCTACTTCTTGGGCACTATTTAATGGCATCTCCTTGCAGGAGATTTGTGATGCAGCTTTTTGGGCATCCCCTCTTATGAGATTCTACCAGCTAGACATCACTGTGCCTAGTTTGTGTGTTGGGAGTGATTACAGCCTGGAGTGTTGGGGCCTCTGATACAGTTAGACTACCTGGCTTCGGAGACCATGCTGCCATACGGGACTTGGCCATATCCCGCATGTGAGATATTGAAAGGTATAATTGAAAAATAACTTAAGGTTACTTCCGTAACCCCGGTTCTCTGATACAGTCCCTTACAAAATAATTCATCCCCCTTGGCATTTTTCCGATTTTGTTGCATTACAATCTGTAATTTGGATTTTCCAAATTGGTGAAGTGAAATGAAAAAAATAACATGTTTCAAACATTCTACAAAATAAAAAACAGAAAAGTGGTGTGTGCATACGTATTCACCCCCTTTGCTATGAAGCCCCTAAATAGGATCTGGTGCAACCAATTACATTCAGAAGTCACATCATTTGTTAAATAAAGTCCACCTGTGTCCAATCTAAGTGTTACATGAGCTGTCACGTGATCTCAGTATATATACACCTGTTCTGAAAGGCCCCAGAGTCTGCAACATCACTAAGCAAGGGGCACCACCAAGCAAGCGGCACCATGAAGACCAAGGAGCTCTCCAAACAGGTCAGGGACAAAGTTGTGGAGAAGTACAGATCAGGGTTGGGTTATAAAAAAATATCAGAAACTTTGAACATCCCACGGTGCACCATGAAATCCATTATTAAAAAATGGAAAGAATATGGCACTCCAACAAACCTGTCAAGAGATGGCCATCCACCAAAACTCACAGACCAGGCAAGGAGTATCTGTCCATAGGACCACTTTCATCCATAGACTCCACAGAACTGGGCTTTACAGAAGAGTGGCCAGAAAAAAAGACATAGCTGAAAGAAAGAAATACACAAACATGTTTGGTGTTAGCCAAAAGGCATGTGGGAGACTCCCCAAATATATGGAAGAAGGTACTCTGGTCAGATGAGACTAAAATGTAGCATTTTGGCCATCAAGGAAAACGCTATGTCTGGCGCAAATTCAACACCTCTCATCACCCCGAGAACACCATGTTTTTCTTCGGCAGGGACTGGGAAACTGGACAGAATTGAAGGAATGATGGATGGCGCTAAATACAGGGAGATTATTGAGGGAAACCTGTTTCAATCTTTCAGAGATTTGAGGCTGGGATGGTTTTGCCTTGAAGAATTGCAAAAAAATCCCAGTGGCTAGATGTGCCAAGATTATAGAGACACCCCAAGAGACTTGCAGCTGTAATTGCTTCAAAAGGTGGCTCTACAAAGTATTGACTTTGGGGGGTGAATAGTTATGCACGCTCAAGTTTTCAGTTTTTTTGTCTTATTTCTTGTGTTTTTCACAATAAAACATATTTTGCAACTTCAAAGTGGTAGGCGTGTTGTGTAAATCAAATGATACAAACACCACAAAAATCTATTTTAATTCCAGGTTGTAAAGACATCAAAATAGGAAAAATGCCAGGCGGGTGAATACTTTCGCAAGCCACTGATGTAAGTGAGATAAGTGAGTAAGTGAGATAATTGAGAACTCACTGTAAGTGAGATATCTCACTCCATTCCCCTACTGGCAAGAGTGTGAGGATGTTCGGCATGCGCGAGAATGATGAATGGAGGGACTTACCTTATTTGCCACTCCACCGGTCTCTTCGACAGACGTGTTTGATTGGTTTTCTTCGAGCTTCTGAGATTCTGGTGAATCTCTCGTGAGATATCTCACTCATAATATTAGAAAACTGGGATTACCCAAGTAACCTTGAGATATAGCTGTAGCCTCCCATTGCGTTTTGCCTTATGGGCTAAAACAATACTTTGTCTGCATCCCAAATTGTCTGCAACCATATTCTGTGTCAAGGATCATCAACTAGATTCATCCCCAAAAAAATTTGAGCGAATTTTTTTTTGAGCGGATGGTCAGGGGCTGGAACATAATTACAAATAAATTGTAGACTGCATAATTATCTCAAGAAACCCAAACAGAATTCATATTTGACAAACACATAATAATTTCAAACCTTTCTTACATTTGTATACGATCATGATCACGTCTCATTGCTTAAGAATACTTGTGAATCACTTGGATCTCATTTCCTGATGTTTTTACAGTATTTTATATCCAACAATGAAAATTCCCATAAATAAATCATATTAAACCCTGACCTATACTGCACCACTTTTGACCGGAGCCCTATGGGCCCTTGTCAAAACTAGTGCACTATATAGGATATCCAGTTGAAGTCGAAAGTTTACATACACCTAAGACTCAGTTAAACTCCATTTTTCACAATTCCTGACATTTAATCCTAGCAAAAATTCCCTGTCTTAGGTCAGTTAAGATCACCACTTTATATTAAGAATGTGGAATGTCAGAATAGTAGTAGAGAGAATGATATATTTCAGTTTTTATTTCTTTCATCACATTTCCAGTGGGTCAGAAGTACATACACTCAATTAGTATTAGGTAGCATTGCCTTTAAATTGTTTAACTTGGATCAAACGTTTCGGGTAGCCTTCCACAAGCTTCCCACAATAAGTTGGGTGAATTTTGTCCCATTCCTCTTGACAGAGCTGGTGTAACTGAGTCAGGTTTATAGGCCTCCTTGCTTGCATGCGCTTTTTCAGTTCTTCCCAAAAATATTCTATAGGATTGAGGTCAGGGCTTTGTGATGGCCACACCAAAACCTTGACTTTGTTGTCCTTAAGCCATTTTGATACAACTTTGGAAGTATGCTTGAGGTCATTGTCCATTTGGAAGATCCATTTGCGACCAAGCTTTAACTTCCTGACTGATGATGTCTTGAGATGTTGCTTCAATATATCCACATAATTTTCCTACCTCATGATGCCATCTATTTTGTGAAGTGCACCAGTCCCTCTTTCACCAAAGCACCACCACAACATGATGCTGCCACCCCGTGCTTCACGGTTGGGTTGGTGTTCTTCGGCTTGCAAGTATCCCCCTTTTTCCTCCAAACATAACGATGGTCATTATGGCCAAACAGTTCTATTTTTGTTTCATCAGACCAGGAGATATTTCTCCAAAAAGTACGGTCTTTGTCCCCATGTTTATTTGCAATCCGTAGTCTGGCTTTTTAATGGCAGATTAGTAGCTTCTTCCTTGCTGAGCGGCCTTTCATGTTATTTTGATACAGGACTCATTTCATTGTGGATATAAATACTTTTGTACCTGTTTCCTCCAGCAATTTCATAAGGTCCTTTGCTGTTGTTCTGGGATTGATTTGCACTTTTCGCACCAAAGTATGTTCATCTCTAGGAGACAGAACGCGTCTCCTTCCTGAGCTGTATGACGGCTGTTTGGTCCCATGTTGTTTAAACTTGGGTACTATTGTTAGAAGGTAGCAGATGAACGTGGTACCTTCAGTCATTTGGAAATTGCTCCCAAGGATGAACCAGACTTGCGGAGGTCTACAATTTTTTTTCTGAGGTCTTGTCTGATTTCTTTTGATTTTCCCATAATGTCAAACAAAGAGGCACTGAGTTTGAAGGTAGGCCTTGAAATTGACCAATTTTCTGGAATTTTTCAAGCTGTTTAAAGGCACAGTCAACTTAGTGTATGTACACTGGAATTGTGATACAGTGAATTATAGGTGAAATAATCTGTCTGTAAACAATTTTTTGAAAAATTAGTAGATGTCCTAACCGACATGCAAAACTATAGTTTGTTAAGAAGAAATGTATGGAGTGGTTGAAAATTGAGTTTTAATGACTCCAACCTAAGTGTATGTAAACTTCCATTTGGGACGTAGACCTTAACTCTATTATTTGGGTGGGTGGCTGTTGATTGGTTTGTAAATTGTCAAATTTTAAGTCAATAATATCTATGGGTGGTTAACTTTACATATTTGGAGTCTCTGTAGTTGGTACACACAGCATGGATTATAACTTTAGTAGCTAGCTACCTCTGCACCAGTTTAACCTTTCTGATCTCCCCATCCCGGATCCGGGATCGTGAATACAGACTCAAGCTCATTACCATAACGCAACGTTAACTATTCATGAAAATCGCAAATGAAATGAAATAAATATGCTAGCTCTCAAGCTTAGCCTTTTGTTAACAACACTGTCATCTCAGATTTTCAAAATATGCTTCTCAACCATTGCAAAACAAGCATTTGTGTAACAGTATTGATGGCTAATGTAGCATTTAGCGTAGCATTTAGCATTAGCAGCATTCAGCAGCAGCATTAGCAGCATTCAGCTGGCAACATTTACACAAAAAAACAGAAAAGCATTCAAATAAAATAATTTACCTTTGAAGAACTTCAGATGTTTTCAACGAGGAGACTCTCAGATAGCAAATGTTCAGTTTTTCCTGAAAGATTATTTGTTTAGGACAAATCGCTCCGTTTTCTGCGTCACGTTTAGCTATGAAAAAACCCCTGTATCCAGGATTGTGTAAATCTATCAGCAAGCTCATTAGCATAACACAACGTTAACTATTCATGAAAATCGCAAATGAAATGAAATAAATATGCCATCTCTCAAGCTTAGCCTTTTGTAAACAACACTGTCATCTCAGATTTTCTAAATATGCTTCTCAACCATAGGAAAACAATCATTTGTGTAAAAGTAGCTAGCTAGCTTAGCATTTAGCGTTAGCATTAGCGTTAGCATCCAGCACGCAACATTTCAACAAAAACATAAAAGCCTTCAAATAAAATCATTTACCTATGAAGAACTTCAGATGTTTTCAATGAGGAGACTCTCAGTTAGATAGCAGATGCTCAGTTTTTCCAAAAAGATTCTTTGTGTATTAGAAATAGCTCCGTTTTGTACATCACATTTGGCTACCAAAAAAACCCGAAAATTCAGTCCTCAAAACGCGAACTTTTTTCCAAATTAACTCCATAATATCGACTGAAAACATGGCAAACGTTGTTTAGAATCAATCCTCAATGTGTTTTTCACATATCTCTTCGATGATATATCGTTCGTGGAAGCATGGTTTCCCCTCTCAATCAAATGGAAAAATACTTGCACATGGCTTTGCGCACCAGTTTCGACGCAGGACACCAGGCGGACACTTGGAAAATGTAGTCTCTTATGGTCAATCTTCCAATGATATGCCTACAAATACGTCACAATGCTGCCGACATCTTGGGGAAACGGCAGAAGGTCTAAGCTTATTCCTGTCGCACTCACAGCCATATAAGGAGACATTAGAAAACAGAGCTTCAGAAATTCTGCTCATTTCCTGTTTGACGTATCATCTTGGTTTCGCCTGTAGAATGAGTTCTGGGGCACTTACAGACAAAATCTTTGCAGATTCTGAAACTTCAGAGTGTTTTCTTTCCAAAACGGTCAAGAATATGCATAGTCGTGCATCTTTTCGTGACAAAATATCGCGCTTAAAACGGGAACGTTTTTTATCCAAAAATGAAATAGCGCCCCTAGAGATGCAACTGGTTAACAACATGAGGATCTGTTATGAGAGAGCGAGAAACTTCATTGGACAGGCATTTGAACATTGAATTGTTATTCATTTTTTGTCAGATATTTATTCTAGAACGTAAACTTTCATGTGCTTTAATAACATGTGTATGCCATCTGTAAATACGTAAGAATAGAATTGCCTAGTTGGTTTAGTCACGGAAAAAGGCAGGAACCTTCCGACTAACTATGATTGGCTGATATAATGGATTGGCTGTACATGCTGAGAGATGAGTTCTGATTGGTCTGCCATGTAGCACCCTTTTGTCTATAGCATGAGCTGCTCAGTATGCGTAGACAATCCTTTCTACCGCTGCTTTTTTTAAAGCATTGCTGCTGCTGCTCTCAACAACATTGCTGCCCAGAATATAGCAGGTGCTATTGACAAAGATCAGTGTGAAAAAGTTGTGATGGACTACATTCTGCGTACGGTCAGTGTGAACCGGAGTGACTAGACACATCAACGGGCCAAACAAGTTGTAGCTAGCTTCTAACCAAACAGAAAAGAAAACCATTTGCATTGCTAGTTATAGCCTAATGATAACTTGCTAGCTAACATTGAATGTAGTTGCTTAGCTTTAGCTACCTGCAGATTCATTCTCCGGCATTTCATGGTGGGTAGCTATGAAAATCTGTTTGTACTGTAGCTGTGGTTTAGGATTATGGTTCATTGTTTAGCTAACTAGCTAGATGTCTAAACAAAATACTCCACTTTGCAAGATAATTATTACATGATCAAGTTAGCCAGGTGTGTCTGGGGGTGAATACTGCCATCTATTGTATTTCATGATTAAGTGTACATATCTAGACAATAGTGACCCATCCTCTTAGCTAGATGTGGCTGGGGGGTGGTTATAGCATTTCTTTCTTTCACGTGACCCATCAATTTAGACAACTGTCTGGGTAAGCATCTAATAATTATGAAATATATTTTTATCTGGATACTTTAAAAATCAGATCAGGATATAGGGACAACTACAAATACCTAGGTGTCTGGTTAGACTGTAAACTCTCCTTCCAGACTCACATCTCACATCTCCACATCTCCAATCCAAATCTAGAATCTAAATCTAGAATCTAGAAATCTAGAATTGGCTTCCTATTTCGCAACAAAGCATCCTTCACTCATGCTGCCAAACATACCCTCGTAAAACTGACCATCCTACTGATCGTCGACTTCGGCGATGTCATTTACAAAATAGCCTACAATACCCTATTCAATAAATTGGATGCAATCCGTTTTGTCACCAAAGCCCCATGTACTACCCACCACTGCGACCTGTACGCTCTCGTTGGCTGGCCCTCGCTTCATACTCGTCGCCAAACCCACTGGCTCCAGGTCACCTGCTAGGTAAAGTCCCCCCTTATCTCAGCTTGCTGGTCACCATAGCAGCACCCACCTGTAGCACGCGCTCCAGCAGGTATATCTCTCTGGTCACCCCCAAAACCAATTCCTCCTTTGGCCGCCTCTCCTTCCAGTTCTCTGCTGCCAATGACTGGAATGAACTACAAAAATCTCTGAAACTGGAAACACATCTCCCTGACTAGCTTTCAGCACCAGCTGTCAGAGCAGCTCACAGATTACTGCACCTGTACATAGCCCATCTATAATTTAGCCCAAACAACTACCTCTTTCCCTACTGTATTTATTTATTTTGCTCCTTTGCACCCCATTATTTCTATTTCTACTTTGCACATTCTTCCACTGCAAATCTACCATTCCAGTGTTTTACTTGCTATATTGTATTTTCTTCGCCACCATGGCCTTTTTTTTGCCTTTACCTGCCTTATCTCACCTCATTTGTTCACATTGTATAGAAACTTATTTTTCTACTGTATTACTGACTGTATGTTTGTTTTACTCCATGTGTAACTCTGTGTTGTTGTATGTGTCGAACTGCTTTGCTTTATCTTGGCCAGGTCACAATTATAAATGAGAACTTGTTCTCAACTTGCCTACCTACCTATAAAGGTGAAATAAAATACAAATATATAAATAAATAAATAAATATAGGCCAAGGACAATATAAAGTCTGAGACAGCTGTTTATCATTGTCTCTCATTGGGGATTCTATTTAGGTTGCCATTATTCCATTTTGGTTTTGTGGGTTATTGTCTATGTGTAGTTGTATGTCAGCAGTCATGTTATATAGCTTCACATTCGTTTTGTTATTTTGTTTAGTGTTCTTTGTTCAATAAAGAAGAATGTATTCATATCACGCTGTGCCTTGGTCTCATCAATACGACGAACGTGACAGAGATGGGTGGGGCTAAGGCTAAGGTGTGAACGATGCTGAAAAGGTGGAGACAAAAAAGAGCTCTCCGGTAGGTGTACCAAAACATTCAAAGGCCATTTTCTCAAAAGTCGGGTTTCAAGTTTAGCAACTTTCAAAGCAGAATTACTTTCCCATTGTTCCTCAACTGGAGTGTATGATATAGTATTTTGTAAGTCTCTACTTTTATCCAATGAAAAAAATCTCCATCTCAAATTCTGCTTCATACAGTGCATTCGGAAAGTATTCAGACCTCTTGACTTTTTCCACATTTTGTTACATTACAGCCTTATTATAAAATTGATTAAATTGTTTTTCCCCCCTCAATCTACACACACTACCCCATAAAAACAGTTTTTTTTTGCAAAGGTAATTAACAAACTACTGATATATCACATTTACATAAGTATTCAGAGCCTTTACTCAGTACTTTGTTGAAGCACGTTTGGCAGTGATTACAGCCTTGAGTCTTCTTAGGTATGATGCTTTAAGCTTGGCACACCTGTATTTGGGGAGTTTGTCCCATTTTTATCTGCAGATCCTCTCAATCTCTGTCAGGTTGGGTAGGGAGCGTCGCGGCACAGCTATTTTCAGGTCTCTTCAGAGGTGTTCAATGGGGTTCAAGTCCGGGCTCTTGCTGGGCCACTCAAGGACATTCAGAAAATTGTCCCAAAAGCACATTGTCTTGGCTTAGGATCGATGTCCTGTTGGAAGGTGAAACTTTGCCCCTGTCTGAGGTTCTGAGCACTCTACAGCAGGTTTTCATCAAGGATCTCTCTCTATACTTTTCTCCATTCATCTTTCCCTCGATCCTGACTAGTCTCCCAGTCCCTGCCTCTTAAAAACATCCCCACAGCATGATGCTGCCACCACCATGCTTCACCGTAGGATGGTGCCAGGTTTCCTCCAGACGTGACACTTGGCAATCAGGCCAATGAGTTCAATTTTGATTTCATTAGACCACAGAATCTTGTTTCTCATGGTCTGAGAGTTGTCTTGACTTAACAGTCATCAGATTAATGAAAGTAATTTATTGAATCAACGAACTATGTTTATTTGTTACCCGTTTTAAATGAATCATGTAACAATTAACTCATTAGGATTTTGGGGCACCACGAGAGCGGTTGTTTAAAGATTTTACCATCTCCCGAATTAAACTCTAAAGGTCTTTACCTACCTACCTTCACCCATAAAACAGTCAAGGTTAAATCATAACCTTTTATAATATCATCATTCTGAACAGTCACAACCTTCTTGGAACTGCAAAAATCCCAGCCTTACTTATATTTCAGTACTACACAAATTGGTTTAATTATTTATTTACTAGCTAACTAAAATATAACACAGAATAAACACACACTTAATACATGAGGAAAAGGTTCCTAGCGTACTGACAAAATATGGTGGCTTTTTACACAATGACATGGAGAGAGAGAAAAACTGAAAGAGATACTTATCATTGATACATTTTAGAAACTATTCTCACAGTAATAATATACTTTGCACACAAACTACCCCCCCATTTGAAGTAAGAAATCATTCATGTATTTACGTACTGTGAAAATATTGTACAATCCAGGAGTGAAAAGCTCTTACAGAGTATTTTGTGTAGGTCCTCAAAAAAGGGGGTGTGAATACTTTCTGAAGGCAATGTATTTGACCTGATTGTTGTAGCGAACGTCCTCTACTTTCATCATAAGTGTTGAATAAGCTTGATACCTCTGGCAATGTTATTTCAAAGATTATTTTCAACAGCAAGCCAGTTTGACCCACTGAGAGTTTTACACTGGAGAGTTACTCAAAGGGCTTAAGAGTTGTAGCGCAGATGTGTTACTGTTACTGTGGTTATAATGACAAAGTAGCTGGTGTTGATCTTGAGAAGGTGAAAAGAAACAGTTTCAGTGCTGGCAAGTCAAATGAACAATATTCTCTGATATATTCTCTCTCTCGCATATATCTCTATACCTTTACAAGAACACCAAGCAACATTTGTGACGACACTCAAGTATCTTCCAATGCTAGATCCCCGCTTGCCTCCCTCTGTTTCTAGATATCATCAGTTTGACTGATGGAGTGAGGAAAGCTTTGCCTTTCGCTAGTGTAGAATCTAGTGTGTTAGGTAAATACGTTTTAAAGGCGTGTGTATTTGAAGACTATAGTGTGTGTTCGTGTGTGTTTGAAGACCGTCTAATGGCGGCGGCCATCAAAAATAAATGGATAGATCAAGTTTTAGTAGAATATAAAGTGGTATGTGTATAAGCGTTAGTAGAACATCAAGTGTTACAAGTCCTCTCACGCTGTACTGCTGTGCTGCTCGAGTTAAGAAGGTCAAGCTGTCTCTTTCAGTGTGTGCAAGTTTGCATGTGCACACACTGACTTGTCAGGACATTCTGGTCCTGATAATGTAGGAAAACATGTACAAAAAAAACTCACACACACACTCCTGCTGCGTTACCTGTCGATGTGTGAATGATCCCGAGTGGTGTGTTTAAAGTACCAGCTGGTTAGCAGGAGGATGTGTTATTTCAAATAGGTACGTTCTTCTCTCCCCTGCAACTCATCCCCAGGTTATTGCTGTAAGATATGTATTTTTTTTCTGTCAATGTACCTGGTAAAATGATGGTTAGTCAACAACTCTAAGGGGCGCCCTGTAAAATCTTTTTTAATTTTCTTTTTTTACTACAAATGACATTTATTGGTAACACTTTACATTAAGTTGCCCCTATTAGTATGTAATTATGTGACAGTTTAATTACTTTTTAATTACAATGTAACAACCTTTGCAACAATAGGCTAACCAGGAAAAATAAGGAGACAGTAGAATATTTTTCAGTTTGACTTTTTAATGGATTTGAAAAATGTATGTTAACATTTTTATATTTAAACCATTCAAATTCAATTCCCCATTTCAGACTATATCGGCCTAAGCATATGGGTGTTTTGAATGAATCATCGCCTTAGAAAGCGTTGTCCATTTTGAGCCCAAGCTATAAAAAAAAAATGAATTAAAATAATGATTGTGCTATTATACAAAACGTAGCCTATACCGCATATTATGCATGGCAGAAGAACATTACAAATCTGATTTAACATTGTCTTTGGTACATAATTGGTCTAGCTCCAAAATTAAACAAATTATATTACTTACCATTGAATGTGGACTGTATTATTATGCATACAGAATAGACTGGTTACCTTATACTAAGCTCCAAACGTTTTATCCATGAGTCTGGTATAAGGTATGCGCCTAGGGCCTAGGCAATGCAATTGATTGCGCAGGGCGGCATACAGAGTTAGCCTACAATTATAGTGAATTTGTTTTTCATTTCAAATAGCCTAGTAAGAGGGCATTTTTTATATTTTCATCATGAATAGGCTGACACATTACCTTTTAGCTACAGAATATCTCTCCACCATGTGTTTCCACCTCCTCCCCTCTCTCCTTCATTACTTTCTCAAGAGCGCAGAGAGAGGGGCTGTCCGATTTGTTTTGTTGTGAAAACATCTTACTATCGATGTTCCCTGACCAGATTTCACTTGGTTTCCAAAAGTAATCACTGGGTAAGCTGCAGGAACAGGGTTGGACAGACCATGGCATGCAGAGTTTGGGTGTAATATCACCAGTTGTGCAGCAAGAGGATGCATGCTCCTAAAACAGTGGTTGATGTGTGGAGTGAGATAACCGGAGTAGCTACATGGCATGAGAACCGGAGGGAAAGTGACATATTTTTTCTGTTCTTGCCCATTTGAAAATGAGCCATTCTGAATCAAAACTAATTTGACATATTAGTAAAGACAAGATTAAATTGAGAATAGTCTGATGGGTGTAAATAACCTCAGCAAATAAATACTTGTAGGCCTCTTGTAAGGAAGGTCCTCACCAGACATCAACGTTGCCCATAGGCAAACCCGCTGGACCAGACAGGACTGGTAAAAAGTGCTCGTCTCACCAAGGGTGATGGTCGGATTCGCGTTTATCATCGGAGGAGAGCGTTACACCAAGGCCTGTTCTCTGGAGCAGGATCGATTTGGAGGTGGAGGGTCCATCATGGTCTGGGGCGGTGTGTCAAAGCATCATCGGACTGAGCTTGTTGTCATTGCAGGCAATCTCAATGCTGTGTGTTACAGGGAATACATCCTCCTCCCTCATGTGATACCCTTCCTGCAGGCTCATCCTGACACGACACTCCAGCATGACAATGCCACCAGCCATACTGCTCGTTCTGTGTGTGATTTCCTGCAAGACAGGAATGTCAGTGTTCTGCCATGGCCAGCGAATAACCCACAACTCAATCCCATTGAGCATGTCTGGGACCTGTTGGATCGGAGGGTGAGGGCCATTCTACCCAGAAATGTCCGGGAACTTGCAGGTGCCTTGGTGGAAGAGTGGGGTAACATCTCAGAGCAAGAACTGGCAAATCTGGTGCAGTCCATGAGGAGGAGATGCACTGCAGTACTTAATGCAGCTGGTGGTCACACCAGATACTGACTGTTACTTTTGATTTTGACCCCACCTTGTTCAGGGACACATTATTCCATATCTGTTAGTCGCATGTCTGTGAAACTTGTTCAGTTTATGTCTCAGTTGTTGAATTTTGTTATGTTCATACAAATATTTACACGTTAAGTTTGCTGAAAATAATTGCAGTTGACAGTGAGAGGACGTTTCTTTTTTTGCTGAGTTCATGATCACTTGATGAGAAACAGCGTCTGCAGCCTGAGGAAAGGAACAGAGCGCAAGATTTTTTTTGCAACTTTCTCAAATCATAATTCAGCTCATATGTTTTGATTTCTAAAACATAAGGTTTGTATTATTCACAACTAAAGTTTCCAAATAACTCTAAATCTAGCGTATAGGACCTGTTTCAAATGATCACTTTTATGCATAACATAGCCACTTCATATGTGCATGCACACGCTCTTGAATAGGAAAAATATCCTTTCTATTTTTTTCAGCTAAATTCAATTATATTCTTCTTACTATAAAATAATTTAACATAAAATAATGGCACTGGGCTTATGCACATATTTTCTGCTAAATGAACAAGCCAACAGCCTGTGGCCAATGCAAATTCTGTTCTTCTGAAATACATTGTCTTCATATCATAATGTTTCTTTAGACCTGCCTAAAATAAATTATGTCAGGCCTCCCGGGTGGCGCAGTGGTCTAGGCCACTAGACTACCGCGCCACCCGGGAGACCACTAGAGACCCTGGTAGTAGCTACTATCTTGTCTCATCGCTACAACTCCCGTACGGGCTCAGGAGAGACGAAGGTTGAAAGTCATGTGTCCTCCGATACACAACCCAACCAAGCCGCACTGCTTCTTAACAGAGCGCGCATCCAACCCGGAAGCCAGCCGCACCAATGTGTCGGAGGAAACACTGTACACCTGGCAACCTTTGTTAGCGCGCACTGCGCCCGGCCCGCCACAGGAGTCGCTGGTGCGTGATGAGACAAGGATATCCCTACCGGCCAACCCCTCCCTAACCTGGACGACGCTAGGCCAATTGTGCGTTGCCCCACGGACCTCCCGGTCGTGGCCGGTTACGGCCTGGGCGCGAACCCAGAGTCTCTGGTGGCACAACTGGCGCTGCAGGACACTGCCACTGCGCCACCCAGGAGGCCCTGGTGGCACATTCTAGAAGGGCAAGGGAGGGAGTCAAATCCAGACTCATTGCATAGAAGAAACAAACATTTGTGAGTGTGGAGTTTGGCCAGAGCAATGAGTCTGGGTAGCCAGGCTTATCTTTTACTCAATTGTATTTAATTATAGAATGGGTTGATGCCATTGAATATAGAAGATAGAGACATTGTATCATCAGTTGGATCTGGTTAGGTATTACTATAATATTGATTGTTTGCAAGCCATGACTGACATCAAGCAAAGGATACTAAACCTGGATAGGTGGATAGAAGCTTCTTATTTCACATTGAGTTAACAACATTAAGGCCGGATTCAATCGAACAGCTATACACCTGTTAAAGACAATGTTCCCATGGTTATGGAGACCGCATGCATACATCCGCTAGTGCTGAGCGATTGGCGGGGTGGGGGTTATTAAACAACATCTTGGTTTTGTTTTTTTCCGGCTCCGATTACACTTTTACGCCTGCTACGTTAGGTTAAGTACACACAGACTGTATAGAACGCATTAGAGAGACATGTATACAACACAACGACGAGAAGGATAGAGACAGTTCATGGAAGTATGCCTTATCTCCTTTGAAGAACTAGTAAAATACGTTTGTCAGACAGCCCTGAGGCATACTTAGGCAGGCTAGCCTAGCTAAATAGGATGACTAAAGACAGTACATTATAGGGAGCACAGAGATAACTTTAGATGGTCTGGCTGGCTCCTACTGCCTGAGCAGAGATGAGATGATGACTGAAGCCCTTTCCTGCAGAATGACTAAAGTGCCCTCTAGTGTCCTCATGGGTGGAATATTATTAATATTTTTCATAATTTCATAATTAATAAACATGATTTATTTTTAACCAATGCAATTCTGGTGTTTCTATGTCAAATGGTTTTGTTATATTTCTGTCTCATGTGATCTATTTAAAGTGTAATATTGGGAGGCAAATGCAACATGTAATACATGGTACAGGTGTATTTTCTTTAAACCCGTAACCATGTTTGTGAGGTGTATACTTTTATTTCAAAGTAGATTTGTTTAATTAAGACTACCAAGGAACACTCTGTGTGACCCTGATTTAGCCCACTGCAGTTAAAGGTTAAGGAATTAAAAATAATAAAGTAATCAAATAAAAACAGATATACACAACTAAAATATTTTATTATTCCTATTTTTCTGTGGATGTCTACTCAATGTGGATCTGACAATGGAATATTTTCAACGTTTTGGCAATTGAATGTTCGCAATTTTCAGCTGTAGAATTTCCATCAAATAGCTCTGTCATTCTTCTATATAAAAAAAAGAATATCCGCTCAATTGGAAATTCATACATGAAAATATACTACAGTTTACTATACAATACTACAGTACTTACTATAGAATTAAACTGTAGTATACTGTAGAATATGATAATACACACTATATTATCCCTCGATCATGTGTAGTACTGACAATAGAACAGTGGCGATTTTAGCCTGTAAATCTTGTTGGAGCTAAATAAATTAAGTTTTATGTATGCCATCAAAGCCACTTCACAATACAACACTAGCCAATACACGAATTGCTGTCTTTAGTCCACAAAAACACTACAGTGAATACTACAGTAAATTCCGCAAAAACACTACAGTATTTATACATTTACACGGTAAGCATTGTGTGGACAGCACTGTTATGATAAAATTGTTTATCCTCAGAAAGACCACTTTCTCAAATGATTAACGGCACATTATTTCTTATTTTTCTATGGACATTTCTATGGAAATTTAGCCAGCTGAGACATTCAATTAATAAGTATGGCTCTATTGTTATTTCTAGTCTGTCCAGTTTTCCACCAGGGTGTGTTCATAAGAAAGGAAAGGTAGCCAAGAAACTTGTCAAATATTGGCGTTGGAGGAGATGCAAGCTCCTCAAGAGATTTATGATCACCTCCCTCTCCAGGACACACACACATACTCCTCTGCCTCTTCAGCTGTTTCACTGATGTATCCCAGAGGTAGTGGAGTGTGTATGTGTTGGTCACACTCATGTGGGTGTGTGGGCCAGAGCCCATATAGTACCGATGCCCGGCAGGCTCTCATACTGCTGATGGAGACTCTGTGTGTGTGTGTGTGTGTGTGCTGATGGAGACTGGTTTCTCAAGCTGGAAATTGGCATAATGTGTCCTACAGCGGTCTGCTGCACAGGCCTCTATCAGGGATTCCATCTGTCCTGGACACACACAAACACACACACTTTTCATAATCGAGATGCCTCCTTCGATGCCTCTTCTCCGTTTCGCCTGCGTGTGATGTATAAGAAAAATGGAGTGGAATTGAGATTAATTGTTGAGTGGAGGATTAACATAGGAGTGAGTGTGGAGCGTAAAAGTGCTTGATAACTCAGACAAGGGTTTGTCCTAGACCTAGCCTCATGCCATGTAATGTCAACTAACCTCCTAGTTTCAATGTACAGAGAGTAAGAGCTTGTGAATCTCAGCCAGAGTTTTTGATCTTTGTACCTGTAAGTAAGTGGCCACTCGTGTGTTAAGTCGTTCACACCTCAAGGCACTTTACACATATGGGGCCAAGCTCCCTGCCATCCAGGACCTCTATACCAGGCGGTGTCAGAAGGCGGCCCTAAAAATTGACAGACTCCAGCCACCCAAGACATAGACTGTTCTCTCTGCTACCTGACAGAAAGCGGTACCGATGCACAAGTCTGGAACCAACAGGACCCTGAACAGCTTTTAACCCCAAGCCATAAGACTGCTAAATATACTGAACAAAATATAAAGTGTTGGTCCCATGTTTTATGAGCTGAAATAAAAGATCCCAGAAATGTTCCATACGCTCAAAAAAAACATATTTCTCTCAAATGTTCTGCACAAATCTGTTTACATCCTTGTTAGTGAGGATTTTTACTTTGCCAAGATAATCCATCCACCAGACAGGTGTGGCATATCAAGAAGCTAATTAAACAGCATGAACATTACAGAGGTACACTTTGTGCTGAGGAAAATAAAAGGCCACTCTATAATGTGCAGTTTAGTGATACAACACAATGCCTCCGATGTCTCAAGTTTGTGGGAGTGTGCAATTGTAATGCTGACTGCGGGAATGTTCACCAGAGCTGTTGCCAGATAACTGAAAGTTAAATTCTTTACCATAAGCTGCCTCCAGCGTCATTTTAGAGAATTTAGCATTACATCCAACCGGACTAAAAACCGCAGACCACGTGTAACCACGCCAGCCCAGGACCTTCACATCTGGCTTATTCACCTGCAGGATCGTATGAGACCAGACAACTGATGAAATTGAGGAGCATTTATGTCTGTAATAAAGCCATTTTGTGGGTGAAAACTCATTCTGATTGGCCGGGCCTGGCTCCCAAGTGGGTGGTCCTATGCCCACCCAGGCCCACCCTTGGCTTTGCCCCTGCTCTGTCATGTGAAATCCATAGATTAGTGCCTAAGGCATTTATTTAAACTGACTGATTTCCTTATATAAACTGTAACTCAGTGAAATTGTCGCATGTTGCGTTTATATTTTTTGTTAACCAAATAGCTACCCAGACTATTTAACCATCTGCATTGATAGTCCCTTTTTTGCACCGTTTTTTGTCTCATGTCATACGCTGCTGCTACTGGTTATCATCTGTCCCTTTATTCCTAGTTATATGTACTTATCTACCTCAATTACCTCGTACCCCTGCACATCAACTCAGTACTGGTACCCTGCGTATATAGCTAAGTCATTGTTATTCATTTTGTATTCATTGTTACGTGTTTTACTTTTCTATTTCGCAATTTTCTTTCTCTCTGCATTGTTAGGAGGGCCCGTAAGTAAGCGTTTCACTGTTAGTCTACACCTGTTGTTTACGAAGCATTTGACGAATAAGGGAAATACGGAAATTGTGTGCCATTTTGGATTCAAACTTGGTCCTCTCTTTCTGAAGGTAATAGGCGTTGACCTGGGTTTCTTTTTCCATCCTCTCCTCTCTTCTTTTGTCTTCCTCCCCTGCTACATTCCTCACCTCCCTCTCTGACTTGCTCCAACAAGTTTATCATTTTTGAGAATGTGTGTGTGTGTGTCCCTGGTTATTTTCAGCAGCTGTCAGTGAGGAAGAGTGAATGTTCTCCCTCTGCTGATTGTCCTTGCTGTGGAGCGAGACAGGGGAGACTGGAGGGACAGAGAGTGTGTTTGTGTGTTACAGCCCCTCTCAGCTGAGGGAGTGTGTCTGTCCTTTCAGATGGTCCCAGGGGCCCAGAAGGGCTGTGAGGAGGGGACAGTGGGCACGAGTAGTGCACTCACCATCATTACTAAATCATATTCCCTTCCTTGCACAGTCATATGATATGATGGACCAAACCTTGACTGATACTAAGACTTTTTAAAATTCATTCACAGTTGCTTTTGAGGGTTTTCTAGAGGATGTTTGACAGTGAAGTGTGTTCTCTCCCACACTAGGTGAAAATGAGTCACAGAACTATAATGTCAGAGAAAGGGAGCGAGAGTGAGGGTAAATAACAGAGAATAGAGGGGAGATGGAAGTGGATGAAGGAGGTAAAGAGAGAAGAGTGGAAGAGTGGGTGTATAGGAATATTGAATCACAAAGAATTTCTGCCAGATCAAAGCTAATCCTTAGTTTAGGAAGGGTTTTTACTAATACCCCTGGCTGTCTTACCCCTCAAAGGCAGGGCTTTCTTTATCTTTCTCTCTTCTTCTCCATCAGTCTCTCCGCCCTCTCTCTCATCCCCTTCAACTTTAAAATTACAGATTTTTCTGCATTTGACTTGACTTTGACATGGTGGTAGAGAACGCAGAATGATTTAGAGAAACTAGGTCACGCGGATAGTGAGGAGAGAAGCGGGTATCGCGTCAGGACCAACTCAGAAAGATGCATTTTGCCTGGGAAGGGAGAGAGGAAAAGAGAGGGGGGGATGCTAACCACTCCAAATGGGTTGTGTTAACAATGGATTTAGCAACCTAACAAGTCAGACACCTTTGTATCCCAAATGGCACCCTATTCCCTAACTAGTGCACTACTTTTGACCAGGGCCCATAGGGAATGGGATGCCATTTGGGACACAACGGTCTTTTCCACATGGACGTCTTCACAATGGCTGCAAGTCCATTACAACGTGGGAATAAACAGGTGTAAGAGCTGAGGGGTTTAACTTGACAAGATCTAATTTGCCAATACTGTTGACATGACTGTAGAGCTCTCCAAACTCATTCCTGGACAGCTACCATCCTGTAGGTTTTCATTCCTAACACGATAGGAACGTATTTCCTCCAACGTTATAATGAAAAAGTACCTCTCGGTCCCAAACCACAAGTTTTCTGGAGACTTGTGGGAGGAGTGCTGATGAAGTCTCCCGCTGTATGTGCTTTCGGTAGCCTGATTGTGTCCAGACTGAGGAGAAGTCCGCACACAATACATCCCTGACCATCTCATGAAGTGGTCAGCCAGATCTGAACACAATCAGACCACAAAGCGATGTTTGTGCATCTAGACCCTTCTTTTCAATGCAATATTTGTTTTCTGATAGCAGAAGTTACATGTAAGGCTCAAGTGTAGACACTATCTAAGTTACCAAGACATGTGGCTAATACCGTACAAGCTACAGTGTCCCTATAAGGCTTAGAGATGGAAGAGGAAAGACGAATCTCAATTTACTTTGAGTCCAAACCTCATTTCACACTCCCAACTCACAGGAAAATAAAGCGTAGGAAGAGATCCTCATTAGCATTTTAACAGCAATATTTTGACAGAACCTAATCATCTATCTGCAATGTACATGGATTAACTAACATGGCTGATATGATTATGCAAGATGAAGTGTGGGAGTAAGAAAAACCAAAACAAACTTTCACAGAGCCTGTGCAAAATAATGGGGTATTAAACAGATCACAACATTTCCTTTGCAACTTTGGGCGTTCACCCTCACATTTCAAGTCCTCCATGAAAGCAGGCTGCTAAGAGAAGGACAAACTCATTTGCTTTCATGGAGGACTGGCTTGAATTCTGAGGATGACCACACAAATTATTTTCACCATGAGCAAAATCTATTGGTTTTCAATCCAAAGTTGCAAAGAAATGTTGTGATCTGTTTAATAGACACTTAAGAGCACAAGCAAAATGGATGAAAAAGTGGTGGTATAGCAGCAACAGCGGCATCTAGTGATCAAAAACTGAGACTTATTTTTGGTAAATAATGCAGAAGACTTCAATGACTCATTTCTCTGAACAGTGGGGGAAAAAAACATCAGATTCACAGGGAATACATTACATAGTATAAAGTAGCAATTCTCCAAGCTGCATCTTTATAATACTTGTCAATCATGGAGAACTGACACTGTATACTGGTTGTTGAGGTGGGATTGCCGTGGGGCTTGGGGGATCTGTGGGTTGCTTTTGACAAATGTTTTGTATTCCTCATGCCTTACTCATTGGTAGGATGAAGTCTGTTCCATATCCAATGTTGGGTACTATATTTATTTAATATTATCTGAATCCTGTAAACTAAAATGGGCAATTTGGGTGCAATCAATAGCTAATTGATTGCACCCAAATTGCCCATTTTAGTTTACAGGATTCAGATAATATTAAATATTTCCCTGAAATCAATTCAAATGTAAACAAAATAATGTTTCAGAAATGCCAATCTTACCTGTTTCTAAGTACAGGAACGATTTCAGAACAATCTGAGATGGTGGGTGTCATGGCTTGCTTAAATGACATGGAATGAATCACTTGGGGCTCCGGGTGGCACAGTGGTCTAAGGCACTGCATCTCAGTGCTTGATGCATCACTACATCACCCTGGTTTGAATCAAGTCGGTATCACAACCAGCTGTGATTGGTGTGTGGCACTACCCAGGGGGAAATGAGGGAGACAAAGGCTGCCTGTTAAATGGCACCCTATTCCCCCATAAGTCTCTGGCCAAAGGAGTGCACTATATTTGGAATAGGGTGCTATTTGGGGGACACACAAAGCCAACATGCTCCTGCTTTTAGAAATGATGCCCACTTCTAAACACACACACTTTTATTAGATTTTTTTATTTCACCTTTATTTGACAAGGTAGGCCAGTTGAGAACAAGTTCTCATGTACAACTGCTGTCATGTATTGTCATGTTGTGTCCTGTTCCTGTTCTTTCTCTTCACCCTGTCTCCCTCTGCTGGTCGTATTAGGTTACCTTTTCTTCCCCTCTTTCCCCCAGCTGTTCCTTGTCTTCTCTAACTACCTCGTTCACCCCTTTTCCCACCTGTTCCCTTTTTCCCTCTGATTAGGTCTCTATATCTCTCTCTGTTTCTGCTTCTGTCTTTGTCGGATTCTCGTTTGTGTTACTCATGCCTGAACCAGACTATCGTCGTGTTTGCTGCAACCTTGTCCTGTCCTGTCGGAATCTGCCTGTCCATCTGAGCCTACGTGTGTTTCGTCATTAAAGAAACTCTGTTTTGTTAATTCGCTTTTGGGTCCTCATTCACGCACCTGACAGAAGAATCCGACCAAGAATGGACCCAGCGACTTCGGATCCTCTCCACTCAGCCGTCGAGATCCAGGGAGCGATGCTAGGCAGACACAAGCAGGAATTGTCTGCTGCTCGACATGCCGTTGAGACCCTGGCCACCCAAGTCTCCAACCTCACAGAACAGGTTCACCATCTCCGCCTCGATCCACCGGCCACTTCCAGGGCTTTCGAATCTCCGGAGCCCAGAATCAATAACCCGCCGTGTTACTCTGGGGAGCCCACTGAATGCCGCTCGTTCCTCACCCAGTGGGATATTGTGTTTTCTCTCCAGCCCAACACTTACTCCAGGAGCACTGCTCGCATCGCCTACGTCATATCTCTCCTTACTGGACGGGCTCGTGAGTGGGGCACGGCAATCTGGGAGGCAAGGGCTGAGTGTACTAACCAGTATCAGGACTTTAAGGAGGAGATGATACGGGTTTTTGATCGATCTGTTTTTGGGGAGGAGGCTTCCAGGGTCCTGTCTTCCCTATGTCAAGGTAATCGATCCATAACAGACTACTCTATTGAGTTTCGCACTCTTGCTGCCTCCAGTGGCTGGAACGAGCCGGCTTTGCTCGCTCGTTTTCTGGAGGGTCTCCGCGCAGAGGTAAAGGATGAGATTCTCTCCCGGGAGGTTCCTTCCAGCGTGGATTCCTTGATTGAACTCGCTATTCGCATTGAGCGACGGGTTGATCTTCGTCACCGAGCTCGTGGAAAGGAGCTCGCGTTCTCCGTTGCCCCCCTCTCCGCATCACTACCATCTTCCTCTGCCGGCTCGGGTGCTGAGCCTATGCAGCTGGGAGGTATCCGCATCTCGACTAAAGAGAGGGAACGGAGAATCACCAACCGCCTCTGTCTCTATTGCGGTTCCGCTGGTCATTTTGTCACTTCATGTCCAGTAAAAGCCAGAGCTCATCAGTAAGCGGAGGGCTACTGGTGAGCGCTACTACTCCTGTCTCTCCTTCAAGATCCTGCACTACCTTGTCGGTCCATCTACGCTGGACCGGTTCGTCAGCTTCCTGCAGTGCCTTGATAGACTCTGGGGCGGAGGGCTGTTTTATGGACGAGACCTGGGCTCGGGAACATGACATTCCTCTCAGACAGTTAAGGGAGCCCACGGCCTTGTTCGCCTTGGATGGTAGTCCTCTCCCCAGGAGACGCTACCTTTAACCCTCACTGTCTCTGGTAATCATAGCGAAACCATTTATTTTTTAATTTTTCGTTCACCTTTTACACCTGTTGTTTTGGGCCATCCCTGGCTAGTTTGTCATAATCCTTCTATTAATTGGTCTAGTAATTCTATCCTCTCCTGGAACGTCTCTTGTCATGTGAAATGTTTAATGTCTGCTATCCCTCCTGTTTCCTCTGTCTCTTCTTCACAGGAGGAGCCTGGTGATTTGACAGGGGTGCCGGAGGAATATCACGATCTGCGCACGGTGTTCAGTCGGTCCAGGGCCACCTCTCTTCCTCCACACCGGTCGTATGATTGTAGTATTGATCTCCTTCCGGGAACCACTCCCCCCCCGGGGTAGACTATACTCTCTGTCGGCTCCCGAACGTAAGGCTCTCGAAGATTATTTGTCTGTAGCTCTTGCCGCCGGTACCATAGTCCCCTCCTCCTCTCCCGCCGGAGCGGGGTTTTTTTTTGTTAAGAAGAAGGACGGGTCCCTGTGCCCCTGCATAGATTATCGAGGGCTGAATGACATAACAGTGAAGAATCGTTATCCGCTTCCTCTTATGTCTTCAGCCTTCGAGATCCTGCAGGGAGCCAGGTTTTTCACTAAGTTGGACCTTCGTAACGCTTACCATCTCGTGCGCATCAGGGAGGGGGACGAGTGGAAGACGGCGTTTAACACTCCGTTAGGGCACTTTGAATACCGGGTTCTTCCTTTCGGCCTCGCTAACGCTCCAGCTGTCTTTCAGGCATTAGTCAATGATGTCCTGAGAGACATGCTGAACATCTTTGTTTTCGTTTACCTTGACGATATCCTGATTTTTTCACCGTCACTCCAGATTCATGTTCAGCACGTTCGACGTGTCCTCCAGCGCCTTTTAGAGAATTGTCTTTTTGTGAAGGCTGAGAAGTGCACTTTTCATGCCTCCTCCGTCACATTTCTCGGTTCTGTTATTTCCGCTGAAGGCATTAAGATGGATCCCGCTAAGGTCCAAGCTGTCATTGATTGGCCCGTCCCTAAGTCACGCGTCGAGCTGCAGCGCTTTCTCGGCTTCGCGAACTTCTATCGTCGTTTCATCCGTAATTTCGGTCAGGTGGCAGCTCCTCTCACAGCCCTTACTTCTGTCAAGACGTGCTTTAAGTGGTCCGTTTCCGCCCAGGGAGCTTTTGATCTCCTCAAGAATCGTTTTACATCCGCACCTATCCTTGTTACACCTGACGTCTCTAGACAGTTCATTGTCGAGGTTGACGCGTCAGAGGTGGGCGTGGGAGCCATTCTTTCTCAGCGCTCCCTCTCTGACGACAAGGTCCACCCTTGCGCGTATTTTTCTCATCGCCTGTCGCCGTCGGAACGTAACTATGATGTGGGAAACCGCGAACTGCTCGCCATCCGCTTAGCCCTAGGCGAATGGCGACAGTGGTTGGAGGGGGCGACCGTTCCTTTTGTCGTTTGGACTGACCATAGGAACCTTGAGTACATCCGTTCTGCCAAACGACTTAATGCGCGTCAGGCGCGCTGGGCGCTGTTTTTCGCTTGTTTCGAGTTCGTGATTTCTTATCGTCCGGGCTCTAAGAACACCAAGCCTGATGCTTTATCTCGTCTCTTCAGTTCTTCAGTAGCCTCCACTGACCCCGAGGGGATTCTCCCTGAGGGGCGTGTTGTCGGGTTGACTGTCTGGGGAATTGAGAGGCAGGTAAAGCAAGCACTCACTCACACTCCGTCGCCGCGCGCTTGTCCTAGGAACCTTTTTTTCGTTCCCGTTCCTACTCGTCTGGCCGTTCTCCAGTGGGCTCACTCTGCCAAGTTAGCCGGCCACCCTGGCGTTCGGGGTACGCTTGCTTCCATTCGCCAGCGTTTTTGGTGGCCCACCCGGGAGCATGACACGCGTCGTTTCGTGGCTGCTTGTTCGGTCTAAGTCCGGTAACTCCCCTCCTGCCGGCCGTCTCAGGCCGCTTCCCATTCCCTCTCGACCGTGGTCTCACATCGCCTTAGATTTTGTCACCGGACTGCCTTCGTCAGCGGGGAAGACTGTTATTCTTACGGTTGTCGATAGGTTCTCTAAGGCGGCTCATTTTATTCCCCTTGCTAAGCTTCCTTCTGCTAAAGAGACGGCACAAATCATCATCGAGAATGTTTTCAGAATTCATGGCCTTCCGTCAGACGTCGTTTCGGACAGAGGTCCGCAATTCACGTCTCAATTTTGGAGGGAGTTTTGCCGTTTGATTGGGGCTTCCGTCAGTCTCTCTTCCGGCTTTCACCCCCAGTCTAACGGTCAAGCAGAACGGGCCAATCAGACTATTGGTCGCATCTTACGCAGTCTTTCTTTTCGCAACCCTGCGTCTTGGTCAGAACAGCTCCCCTGGGCAGAATACGCCCACAACTCGCTTCCTTCGTCTGCGACCGGGCTATCTCCTTTTCAGAGTAGCCTCGGGTACCAGCCTCCGCTGTTCTCATCTCAGTTCGCCGAGTCCAGCGTCCCCTCCGCTCAGGCTTTTGTCCAACGTTGCGAGCGCACCTGGAAGAGGGTCAGGTCTGCACTTGGCCGTTATAGGGCGCAGACTGTGAGAGCTGCTTATAAGCGTAGAACTAAGAGTCCTAGATATTGTCGCGGTCAGAGAGTTTGGCTCTCCACTCAGAACCTTCCCCTTAAGACAGCTTCTCGCAAGTTGACCCCGCGGTTCATTGGTCCGTTCCGTATTTCTCAGATCATTAATCCTGTCGCAGTGCGACTTCTTCTTCCGCGATATCTTCGTCGCGTCCACCCGGTCTTCCATGTCTCCTGTGTTAAGCCCGTTCTTCGCGCCCCCGCTCGTCTTCCCCCCCCCCCCCCATCCTTGTCGAGGGCGCACCTATCTACAGGGTCCGTAAGATTTTGGACATGCGTCCTCGGGGCCGTGGTCACCAGTACCTAGTGGATTGGGAGGGGTACGGTCCTGAGGAAAGGAGTTGGGTTCCCTCTCGGGACGTGCTGGACCGTTCGCTGATCGATGATTTCCTCCGTTGCCGCCAGGTTTCCTCCTCGAGTGCGCCAGGAGGCGCTCGGTGAGTGGGGGGGTACTGTCATGTATTGTCATGTTGTGTCCTGTTCCTGTTCTTTCTCTTCACCCTGTCTCCCTCTGCTGGTCGTATTAGGTTACCTTTTCTTCCCCTCTTTCCCCCAGCTGTTCCTTGTCTTCTCTAACTACCTCGTTCACCCCTTTTCCCACCTGTTCCCTTTTTCCCTCTGATTAGGTCTCTATATCTCTCTCTGTTTCTGCTTCTGTCTTTGTCGGATTCTCGTTTGTGTTACTCATGCCTGAACCAGACTATCGTCGTGTTTGCTGCAACCTTGTCCTGTCCTGTCGGAATCTGAATGTCCATCTGAGCCTACGTGTGTTTCGTCATTAAAGAAACTCTGTTTTGTTAATTGGCTTTTGGGTCCTCATTCACGCACCTGACAACTGCGACCTGGCCAAGATAAAGCAAAGCAGTGCGATAAAAACAACACACATAAACAAACGTACAGTCAATAACACAATAGAAAAATCTATGTACAGTGTGTGCAAATGTAGAAGATTAGGGAGGTAAGGCAATAAATAGGTCATAGAGGCGAAATAATTACAATTTAGCATTAACACTGGAGTGATAGATGTGCAGATGATGATGTTCAAGTAGAGATACAGGGGTGCAAAAGAGCAAGAAGATAAATAACAATATGGGGATGAGGTAGTTGGGTGTGCTATTTACAGATTGGCTGTGTACAGGTACATTGATCGGTAAGCTGCTCTAACAGCTGATGATTAACAGCTGAACCCTCTCTGTCTCGTGGTCCTCTTCAGCCATTAATGCTGCTGTCTTCTCTCTTGTTTCACAGATGAACCACCATGTGACCTTGATCGTCCTGTGACATCACACCGACACTGAGACGGCGGGTGGGTGGAAGGACACACGGAGGGACGCAGAGCAGAGCACAGAGAGGAGAGCACAGGAGAGGATACATACTTAAACAGCGCAGCTTTGCTGTGAGAAGGATTCAAGCCCCTTGTAGAGGATCTTGATACCATTTGGCTTTCTGCTAATACAGTCAAATAATAAGAGACGTTATTCTTTGTCATCTTGGTTTGTGTTGCAGTAGTCAAAAACACCAGCATTTTACAACAAAGGGTCCCAAGCACCTTTTCATTTGTTTACGCAAGAGGAAAAGAGTTGAGCACGTTCTCGCCTTCTTCTGAAACTAGCCTTGTGAAGCCAGCCTATTCTGTTTATAGTAAGTGAAACGAAACGTGAGCGCAACGGTCAGTCTGCTCGACCAGGCTATCAAGGACCCATAATAACAATCCAACACAAAATGGAGACTCTGTCTCTCTCGCAGGACTCCATCTTGGAGTGTCAGATCTGTTTTAACTACTACAGCCCGCGGCGGAGGCCCAAGCTGCTGGACTGCAGACACACGTGCTGCTCCGTGTGCCTGACCCAGATGAGGTCCAGCCAGAAAGAGATCCGATGCCCCTGGTGCCGCGGCGTCACCAAACTCCCCGCCGGCTTTTCCATATCCCAGCTCCCCGACGACCCCGACATCATCACCGTTATCGCCATTCCGCACGCCTCCGAGCACACGCCGGTCTTTATCCGCCTGCCTAGCAACGGCTGCTACATGCTGCCCCTGCCTGTCGCCAAGGACAGGGCACTGTTACCCGGCGAACTGGGCTGCCGGTTCTTGCCAGGTGGCAGTGGGCAGCAGAAGGTGGATGTGGCGGTGGTGGCTATGCCTGAGTTGCAGCCCCTGCGTCTGGGGATGAGTCTCGAAGGCCTGGAGGAGACAGAGAGAAGGGGAGTCGGGGGAGGTGGTGGTGGTGGAGGGGGGAAGGGCTCCACGTGGTCCGGGGTGTGTACAGTGATCCTGGTAGCCTGCGTCCTGCTCTTTCTCCTGGGAATCGTGCTCCACAACATGTCCTGTATCTCTAAACGCTTTACTGTCATCTCCTGCGGCTGAAGGGAGGGGCCAGAAGGCATGTCAATTAACATGCCTCTCCCACCCCCTACTGTGGCTCCACCCTTCCTCAACCAGGACTATGATGAGAATAAGGGATTTTACACATATCAGGGGTGGCCAAGAAAACTGCCGACAGACACACAGAGAGTGAGACAACCAGGACAACCACGAACAAACTAGGGAAAGAATCTTTCCTCCAATTGTTGACTTGGAGTTATTCTGGATACAAATACTCTCTCCCTCTGATTTGGGGTACCCTATGGACCTGGGGCCAATGGTAATTCACCATGGCCGATCTGTCCTGGTCTGTTTCTTTCTGTGGTCAGTAGAGTTACTTCAGTCAGTGATCATGTTGTTTAGCTAAGTGTCAGTACTGAGTACATATCTCCAGCTGGAGCTGCAATATACATTGTTAGGACCTTTTGGCAGACCTGGGATCAAATACTTGAACAATATTTTCAAAACCTTTAAGGGATTGCTTGAGTCTCTCTGGAGTGACAGGTGGGCAGGGTTTGGCATTTTTGGGACTTTTCTATTGGTTTATTAAGCCAGGAAAGTTTAAACGGGCACAGATGTATTTTAAATTGATTTTTCAAGTAATTGAAACTCAGATCTGCTTCGAGGCTGCTTTTGTCTTTGCTGCAATTTAGCAGTGTATACATTAACTATGTACAGTCCACCAAGCCACCTTTGGCCAAGTGTTGCTCATAAAGAGACTGCATAAAGGGACTGAACAATCAATACTGGTGGTGGTGGTTCACTGTCCCAAATGGCACCCTATTCCTCATATAGTTCTCTATTTTGACCAGGACCTATAGGGCTCTGGTCAAACATAGTAAACTTTAAAAACAAGTATTTCGCTGCATCTTAGATAACATCTGTAAATCTGTGTTTTTTATTTGATATTGAGAATAGGGTGCCATTTGGGAAGCAAGCCTGTGTTTCTTATTTTCTCAGAATCACTTTAACGTTCTGAAAACAGTGTTTACTTACTGTTGCTCCAATATGTAATGCAGTACTGTATGTATGTATGTGTTTGTATTTTGATCAATAATGTGTTAAACACAAAAACAGGGAAATATGTGATTGTGTGTTGTGCTATATACATATAAACCAGCCTATATTTGACAGAAAGCACACACTACATGTATTCAGTAGCCAGCCAGCCTAAAGTAATAATGATTAAGTTACTGTTGAATATTACAATTATTTGCCTAACCCCGATGCTCTTCACTGAGAACAGATGGTCATTGCTTTTAATATTGAACTCTCTCGCTAAGTCCCAAATGGCACCCTCTTCCCTATATAGTGCACTACTTTTGACCAGTCATGGGTAGTACACTATATAGGGAACGGGGTGCCATTTAGGATGGATCCTATGACTTTGACCTGGTTATCACAAGTGCCCATACACTCTGTCTCTACTATCAATCTCCCTTTAGGTTAATACTATATTTGATGTTTGTATGGGGGGTGTTGGTTCACAGTGAGGTGGAGTGTGGGTACTGGGAGGGGTTAGGAGTGGGCGGGTGGGGAGTCCCCATCTTAATGCTAATTGCATTGATTTCTGAACTGTTTTAAATACTTTCTCTTCTATGCCGGTGTTTCTCTTATTCTGTGTTTCAAATGGCATACCATTCCCTGTATAGTGCACTACTTTCAACCGGGGCCGGTAGTGCCCTGGTCAAAGTAGTGCACTATATAGGGAATAGGGTGCAATGTGGGACACATACCATGTCTTCGTTGTTGTTGCCAAAATGATTGTGATCCAGTTTCTACAGTATTAAAGCAATTGAGTGTAAACACCAACAAACAAACAGGGTGAACTATTTTGTATAGCAGCCATGTACAGAATGATTGTATTTATCCTTGTTGTCCTACTTTCTATTTGTGTTCTACATGTTTACTTGTCTGTCTGTCTGTAATAGTAGCCTGGTCTAGAATCAACTCTTATTGCAGCATGTTAGAACCCTTGGTGGACAGTGTTTGGTAAAGATGTGGTTGGACTGGTCTAAGAGCAGTGCTAAAGACAGTGGGTTATTTAGGCACCTTGTTAGGTTTCCAAAATTCCAGTAACTTTCCCAATATTTCCAGAAATCCTGGTTGGAACCAATCACAGCCAGAGAAAGAGGAGGAGGTTGTAGAAATTAGAGATTTCAGTTGTTGTGGGAATTGGCTGTTTAGCTCTTACCTAGGGATAATTGCACTGGGTTTCTAGGCTAGCTAGAGAAAGGGTATGTGCCAAATGGCACCCTATTCCCTTAAAAGTGCACTACTTTTTGCCAGGGCCCCAAAGTGCACTATATAGGGGATAGGGTGCCGTTTGGGATGCAGGCATAGAGGTCATGCAGAGGTTCCATCATGGCCGTTGGTGGCCCCGGCATCTCCCTGCGATACACAGTAACTGGTGGCTCAATAGCTGACAACTTTTTTTTCACTTATTTGTAACAGACATTTTGAGGTGGTGCATATGAGTCAGCAAAGGGGCAATTGATTGTCAGCTATTGATTAACTGATCTAATGATACATAAGCCGCCCTGAGTATTGTTATATTAGACAAACACTGAAGATGTATTGAAAATGCTGTAAATGTATGGTGCCAGTAAACCAGACTAGTTCAGTTACATTGTCTGTAGATAGATACCGCAGTAAACAGCATAAACAGTACCCACTGGGCATATACTTGTTGAATCGATGTTGTTTGAATCAACGTGGAAAACTGATTTGATTTGAAAAAAATACATAAAAAAAAAAAAAAATCCAACTTTTAACCTAAATCCAATGACCTGGTGACATTTTTTGTTGATTTCACGTTGAATTTTACCAAATGTAAATCAAAACTAGATGTTGAACTAATATGGACACAACTCAAGGCCTCACACCCAGCCAGGCTTTGGTTTGGTTCCCAAATTGCTACCTATTCCCTATATAGTGCTGTACTTTTGACCAGAGTCCTATGGGTATCTGTCTCCATCATAGCTAGCCCCTTATCTGAAGGTCTAATGGCCAAAGGATTTCTTTAGGTCAGTGGTGGCTGTTGAGGGGAGGATGGCTCATAGATTGGAATGGAAAGTTACCTTTCCATGTATTCCATTCCAGCCATTACAATGGGCCCGTCGTTGGGTTTAAAGTGGCACCAGCCACCACTGCTTTAGATCAGTGTTGTTTGATGTAATAATACATACAGCCAGTAAAATGACTTGAACCAATGGACTCAATGTGTTGGGAATCCATGTTGTACTGCCAATAGATCCATTGTTAAAAGATGCAATGCATGATGCTTGGGTGGAGTTAGTAGAGGTTGGGGTCTCATATGCAAATGAAGGTAACTGGGTTTTACTGGGTTGCACTGGGTTTCTAGGATGTCAAATAATATACACTGCTCAAAAAAATAAAGGGAACACTAAAATAACACATCCTAGATCTGAATGAATGAAATATTCTTATGAAATACTTTTTTCTTTACATAGTTGAATGTGCTGACAACAAAATCACACAAAAATGATCAATGGAAATCAAATTTATCAACCCATGGAGGTCTGGATTTGGAGTCACACTCAAAATTAAAGTGGAAAACCACACTACAGGCTGATCCAACTTTGATGTAATGTCCTTAAAACAAGTCAAAATTAGGCTCAATAGTGTGTGTGGCCTCCAAGTGCCTGTATGACCTCCCTACAATGCCTGGGCATGCTCCTGATGAGGTGGCGGATGGTCTCCTGAGGGATCTCCTCCCAGACCTGGACTAAAGCATCCGCCAACTCCTGGACAGTCTGTGGTGGATGGAGCGAGACATGATGTCCCAGATATGCTCAATTGGATTCAGGTCTGGGGAACGGGCAGGCCAGTCCATAGCATCAAAGCCTTCCTCTTGCAGGAACTGCTGACACACTCCAGCCACATGAGGTCTAGCATTGTCTTGCATTAGGAGGAACCCAGGGCCAACCACACCAGCATATGGTCTCACAAGGGGTCTGAGGATCTCATCTCGGTACCTAATGGCAGTCAGGCTATCTCTGGCGAGCACATGGAGGGCTGTGCGTTCCCTCAAAGAAATGCCACCCCACACCATGACTGACCCACCGCCAAACCTGTCATGCTGGAGGATGTTGCAGGCAGCAGAACGTTCTCAACGGCGTCTCCAGACTGTCACGTCTGTCACATGTGCTCAGTGTGAACCTGCTTTCATCTGTGAAGAGCACAGGGCGCCAGTGGCGAATTTGCCAATCTTGGTGTTCTCTGGCAAATGCCAAACGTCCTGCACGGTGTTGGGCTGTAAGCACAACCCCCACCTGTGGACGTCGGGCCCTCATACCACCCTCATGGAGTCTGTTTCTGACCGTTTGAGCAGACACATGCACATTTGTGGCCTGCTGGAGGTCATTTTGCAGGGCTCTGGCAGTGCTCCTCCTTGCACAAAGGCGGAGGTAGCGGTCCTGCTGCTGGGTTGTTGCCCTCCTACGGCCTCCTCCACGTCTCCTGATGTACTGGCCTGTCTCCTGGTAGCACATCCATGCTCTGGACACTATGCTGACAGACACAGCAAACCTTCTTGCCACAGCTCACATTGATGTGCCATCCTGGATGAGCTGCACTACCTGAGCCACTTGTGTGGGTTGTAGACTCCGTCTCATGCTACCACTAGAGTGAAAGCACCGCCAGCATTCAAAAGTGACCAAAACATCAGCCAGGAAGCATAGGAACTGAGAAGTGGTCTGTGGTCACCACCTGCAGAACCACTCCTTTATTGGGGGTGTCTTGCTAATTGTCTATAATTTCCACCTGTTGTCTATTCCATTTGCACAACAGCATGTGAAATTTATTGTCAATCAGTTTTGCTTCCTAAGTGGACAATTTGATTTCACAGAAGTGTGATTGACTTGGAGTTACATTGTGTTGTTTGTGTTCCCTTTATTTTTTTGAGCAGTGTAGTTATAAATGGTGTCTGTACACAATGTTTGATGAAGCATTAGAGTGGGGATTTTTGGACTGCGTCCCTGAGTAGAATGTATGTCCCAAATGGCACCCTATTTCTTATATAGTGCACTACCTTTGACCAGAGCACTATGAACATTGGTCAAAAGTAGTGCACTATATAGGGAAGAGGGTGCCAATTAGGACTCAACGATGGATACATTTTCTCACCTTTCTATCCCTAGAACACCTGTACTGTATGATTATGAGAGAGGGAAGGAGACTTAGGGTTGTCAGTCTGTTTGTGTGTTTGTCAATCAGTGATGTACATTTCCTATAGTAGTTTCTGTTTGTGTCCGGGTTGACAGAAAAACACAGCTGTTTCAGTGATCTATTAAATAAACCTGTGAAATTAACCAGCACTCGTTTGTCTTGTTTATTTTTTCAACAACTATTTGTTATTTTAAATCAATTAATACTCTTAAGAATAACAGGCCCAGCAGCCTTAGTTGGGTTTTGGGGCACAGAGTTGAACAGCAGACAGAGAAGCGTGAAGAAATATTATGGTTTTACTGTCAGTGCTTGTAAAAGCCCACATTGCAAATTTGATGGTGAAGACATTTTCAGTCTAGGTATTCAAGGCAAAATAAATAATTGAAGGACAAGTTTGCTAACTACCCCTCTCAAAGAGTGCAGTATATAATGTCAGAACATCTGCTGTCTCAGCCACTGCCTGTCACCAAGGGTGTACCAGAAGGCTCGATCCCAGGCCCCACACTCTTCTCAACTTACATCAACAACATAGCTCAGGCAGTAGGAAGCTCTCTCATCCATTTATATGCAGATTAAACGTCTTATACTCAGCTGGCTCCTCCCTCAGATGTTGTGTTAAATACTCTACGACAAAGCTTTTTTAGTGTTTAACAAGCTTTCTCTGCCCTTAACCTTGTTCTGAAACCTCCAAAACAAAGGTCATGTGGTTTGGTAAGACAAATGCCACTCTCCCCACAGGTGTGATTACTACCTCTGAGGATTTAGAGCTTGAGGTAGTCACCATATACAAGTACTTGGGAGTATGGCTAGACGGTACACTGTCCTTCTCTCGGCACATATCAAAGCTGCAGGCTAAAGTTAAATCTCGACTTGGTTTCCTCTATCATAATTGCTCCTCTTTCACCCCAGCTACCAAACTAACACTGATTCAGATGACCATCCTACCCATGCTAGATTATGGAGACATAATTTATAGATCGGCAGGTAAGGGTGCCATCAAATTTGCCACCAATGTTCCTTATAGGAGACATCACTGCACTCTATACTCTTCTGTAAACTGGTGATCTCTGTATACCCAACGCAAGACCCACTGGTTGATGCTCATTTATAAAGCCCTCTTAGGCCTCACTCCCCCCTATCTGAGATATCTACTGCAGCCTTCATTCTCCACATATAACACCCATTCTGCCAGTCACATTCTGTTAAATGTCCCCAAAGAATTTGTTCTTAACTGACTTGCCTAGTTAAATAAAGGTTAAAAAAAGTTTTGACAAACAGACAGGGCAATAGGCTACAAAGACTAGGCTACTTACTGTAGCAACCTAACAAAAATGACTAGCAAATGCGAAAGACTAGCATGTACAGAAAGTTCATATTATTATCACATATGATCGCCAAGCACTCTGGAAATCAGATCGACAACTACTAACCTCAATTTCGACTTCAAATACGACTTCAACTCCGACTCGGCTGTTCATATCGGGCCTTATTCATTTGTTCAATGGGCTACCGAAACATTGCAGGCATAGACGTAGGAGACAAGGTGGAATCCTGGTGAAATTGAGGCAAAGAGAAATGGGGCTCCCCTCTGTTCTTTTGGCAAATGTTCAGTCACTCGAGAATAAAATGGATGAGCTTCGTTTGAGAGTCTGCTATCAGTGAGACTTGAAAAGCTGAAATATTATATGTCTTACTGAAATGTGGCTGGAAGATGACGCTATGCACGTAGTACACCGTGGATTCTCCATGCAGCGGCAGAATCAGACGCCGGATTCGGGGTTGTCGAAAGGATGAGTGTGTTTTTTATATATAACAACTGGTGTGCAGCTTCAAGAGGGAAGGAAATCTCAAGCTTTTGCTCACCTGATATAGAAAACCTCATGGTAAGCTGCAGATCCTTTTATCTTCAAAGACAGTTCTAATCCATAATTATCATGGCTGTCTACATCCCTCCACAAGCCAACACCACTCTGGCCCTCAACAAACTGTATGGGGCCATAAACAAACAAGAAACCGCTCACCCAGTGACAGTGTTTCTGGTGGACGGAGACTTTAACGCTTGGAGACTTAAAACCGTCCTACCTCATTTCTACCATCATGTCTCCCGCGCCACTAAGGGCGCTTAAACTCTAGACCACTTTGATCGTACGCACAGAAACGCAGAAAAGGCCCTCCGTTGTCCTCCTTTCGGCAAATCTGACCAATGACACAATTCTCCTGCTTCCTGTTTACAAACAAAAGCTTAAACAGTAAGCACCAGTCATTCGCTCAATACGGAAGCGGTCAGATGAAGCAGACGTAAGGCTACAAGACTGTTTTGCTAGTACAAACTGGGATGTGTTCCGGGATTCATCCGATAGCATTGAGGAACTTACCACAACAGTCATGGGCTTCATCAAGAAGTATATAGACATTGTCATCCCCACAGTGACTATAAGAACATATCCAAACCAAAAACCATGGATAACAGGCAACATCCTCACTTGGCTAAAGGCTAGAGCTACTGCTTACAAGGAACAGGACAAGGACATGGATGCATGCAAGAAAGCCCACTACTACCTCCAACGAGACATCAAGCTTGTAAAAGGACAATGTAGGAGAAGCTGCAATCCTATTACACTGGCTCCGACGCTCGTCGTATGTTGCAGGGCTTGCAGACAATAACAGATTACAAAGGGTAACCCTCAAATGAGCAAAATGCCTGTTATACTCACTTCAAGGAATATAACACTGTGCCTTGCGTGAAAGCCCCTGTTTTTCCAGATGACTGTGTGATCTCACTCTCCGTGGCAAATGTGAGCAAAAGTTTAAAAAGGTTAACAATCAGACGGAATACCAGGGTGCGTTCTCAAAGCATGCACAGACCAGTTGGCAAGTGTCTTAACTGACATTTTCAATCTCTCCTTGTCCCAGTCTGTAATCCTAACATGTTTCTACGCACCACCATTGTCCCTGTTCCCAATAGCTACAAGGTAACCTGCCTAATTAACTATCGCCCTATAGCACTCACATCTGTAATTATGAAATGCTTTGAAAGGCTGGTCATGACACACATCAACACCATCATCCCAGACCCACTCCAATTCACATACCGCCCCAACAGCTAACACTATCGAGAGCATCTGGACTGCTTGGTATGGAAAAGCACTACAAAAGGTGGAGTGGACAGCCCAGTACATCGCTGGGGCTGAACTCCGTGCCATCCAGGACCTCTATATCAGGTGGTGTCAAGAGGAAGGCCCGACAAAGACACCAGCCACTCAAGCCATAGACTGCTACCATCCGGCAAACGGTACCGTAGCATCTGCTCTCTGACCAATGGGCTCCGAGACAGCTTCAACCCCCAAGCCATAAGACTGCTAAGTAACTAGACTGCTAAATAATAAATGAATGGTACCCATACTATCTGCACTGACCATGCGCAGACTCACTAGACTATATACCGTGTATACACACTCACACACACGACATTGACATTCCCACACAAATCCAAAAATAATTTACATATACTACATATAGTGCATTTGGAAAGTATTCAGACCCCTTGACTTTTTCCACATTTTGATACTTTACAGCCTTATTCTAAAGTGTATTATCATTTTTTCCCCCTCATCAATCTACACACAATACCCCATAATGACAAAGCAAACATTTTTGAAAATGTCTTGATAATAAAACTGAAGTATCCCATTTACATAAGTATTCAGACCCTTTACTTAGCAATTTGTTGAAGCATCTTTGACAGCGATTTCAGCCTCGAGTCATCTTTCCCTCAATTCTGACTAGTCTTCCACTCCTTGCCGCTGAAAAACATTCCCCCAGCATAATGCTGCCACCACCATGCTTCATCTTAGGGATTGTGCCATGTTTCCTCCTGACGTGACGCCTGGTATTGAGGCCAAAGAGTTCCATCTTGGTTTCATCAGAGCAGAGAATCTTGTTTCTCATGGGCTGTCATGTGCCTTTTACTGAGGAGTGGCTTCCGTCTGGCCACTCTACCATAAAGGCCTGATTGGTGGAGTGCTGCAGAGATGGTTGTCCTTCTGGGAGGTTTTCCCATCTCCTCAGAGGAACTCTGGAGCTCTGTCATCGTGACCATCGGGTTCTTGTTCACCTCACTGACCAAGGCCCTTCTCCCCCGGTTTCTCAGTTTGGCCTGCCAGCCAGCTCTAGTTAGGGTCTTGGTGGTTCAAAACTTCCTCCATTTAAGAATGATGGAGGCCACTGTGTTCTTGGGGACCTTCAATGCTGCAGAAATGTTTTGGTACCCTTCCCCAGATCGGTACCTCAACACAATCATATATTGGAGCTCTACGGACAATTCCTTCCACCTCATGGTTTGGTTTTTGCTCTGACATGCACTGTCAACTGTGGGACCTTATAAAGACAGGTGTGTGCCTTTCCAAATAGTGTCCAATCAATTGAATTTACCACAGGTGGACTTCCATCAAGTTGTAGAAACATAGCAAAGGGTATGGATACTTATGTAAATAAGATACTTCCGTTTTTAAAATGTTCATAAATGTGGAAAAATATTTTAAAAAACTGTTTTTGCTTTATCGTAATGGGGTATTGTGTGTTGTTTGATGAGGAAAAACATTAATTTAAACAATTTTAGAATAAAGCTGTAATGTAACAAAATGTGGAAAAAGTCAAGGGGTATGAATACTTCCGAATGCCCTGTATGCAAACACACACACGCACACACACTTTTACACATAATTTGGTCTTGCTACTCTGTTCTTTATTTTACTCATATGACCTATTCATATTATCTATTATATTACCTATCCTGATGCCTAGTCACTGTACCCTGCCTTCATGTACATATCTACCTCAAATACCTCGTATTTGAATATTGATCTGGTACGGGCACTTCCTGCACATAGCCCCATTCTTGTGTATTTCATTTTGTTTCTCTTGTGTTACAAATTAAATAGTATTATTATTGTTAAACTCTGCATCGTTAGGCAGGGCTCGTAAGCAAACATTTCACAGTAAAGTCTACACCAGTTGTATTCGAAGCATGTGACATACATATATATATATATATATATATATATATATATATATATATATATATATATATATATATATATATATATATATATATATATATATATTTTTTTAAATGTTTATTTTTTTATTTAATGGCTACAAAGACAGAATTCCAAAATACTACATAAACAGAGATACAGCAACAGCAGAACATTGTCTATACTGTCCAGCCCTCTCGACCATGTGGCCAGAACATCATACATAGCTTGAAACCGAACATAGCTTGAAACCGAAAACGGCCTAACTAGCCTACAGGAGGGGAGAATCTAAATTGGGTTGACGTTTACAGAAGAGGAATCACAAAATACAGTATATTAGTGATAACTAATTTAGCTAGTTGTTTTATAGATAAAAGCAAAAGTAGCACATTGTTTTTAAATATGTGTATTCTTTTCTCCTTAGAGAAAACAACAACTGATTCTAAGGGGGGTGGCAGACTTTAAAAGCCGGGAGCTGGTGAAAGGATACTCATGAGTATCTTCGGTGAGAGGAGGCTACACAGGAGTGGAGTACACTTCTCTGTTCATCTATTAACGAATTGACACTCTCCTCGACCTCTCAACAAACACTTACCTGTTTAATGGTCACAGAGGAGAGGAGGATGGAGGAGTTGAGGACAGGACAGGCTGTTGCACAATTGAGAATCTCCTGAGCATCCACGTAAATAGACGTCAAAACGAGATATAAAAAAATAAACAAACATAACGGTGATTGGAAATAGTATAGTCATTATAGTAAATGTAATATGGGAGTGAACTTTATTTAGAATAAGGGTTACGTTGAGAAAATCATCCCTCTTTGAAATGAAAATGGATGGCCTGTAATAGGTGCGTGTTGGTGGAAGGGAAGTCAGGTGCAGGAGAACGAACTTGGTATAAAGGGAGTCGTTTAATAAGTGTTCATAAAACTAAACAAAAAACAAAATATACAAAAAATAATAAAAGTGGGTACAAAACCCGTCGCACACCGACACGACTTGCACAAAACATACAATCAAACAATCTCAGACAAGGACATGAGAGGAAACAGAGGGTTAAATACACAACATGTAATTGATGGGATTGGAACCAGGTGTGAAGGAAGACAAGACAAAACCAATGGAAAATGAAAAATGGATCAGTGATGGCTAGAAGGTCGGTGACGTCAATTGCCGAACACCGCCCGAACAAGGAGAGGGACCGACTTCATAATAATGAAAACAAAGTGGATGGCAGAGAACATGTCTACCATTTATACTCACTTCTTCGACAGACCAGAGCTTTAGATATGCAATTTTAGAAACTGTTCATCGTCCTGGAAGCATTACATTGCAACGTAGAAATATCGATAACACACAGGGCTAAGGGCCAGAAAGTTGCGAGTTCGCAAATCACCATGGACAAGAGTACGGGTGGAAAGATCTCCATTATAATAAAACGACTGCATGAATCTATTGTCGTGTTGTATCAGCCCAGACAGAGTAGGCCTACCGACACAGAAAAACGTAAGCTTCAACTGCTGGCTACTCTTTTTCAATGGATTAACCCAATGAGAGTTTTTCCCTAAAAGCTGTCTGGGTTTAAACATCTATTGTACAGAAAGTGAATAGCTTAATTAATTGGTAGTGACAGAATTAGATTCCTTCCCAAGCAAAGTCAGCCTCTGAATGCCAAAGAAACAAATTATTTTGCAGCATCAAAGACCAAAGCGTTTTTATAGATCACTTTATATAATCGGATGCGTTTTATTTTCTGCAAAATCTTAAAATAACAAAGGGTAGGCTGGTGCTTTTTGCCATGTTCTTAAGTAAAAGGGAGACCTATGGCGTACCCTCCCATACTCCCTCAATTTGGTTCCCGAGTGGCGCAGCGGTCCAAGGCACCTCCAAGGCATCTCAGTGCAAGAGGTGTCACTATAGTGCCTGGTTCGAATCCAGGCTGTATCACATCCGGCTGTGATGCGGCGCACAATTGGCCCGGAGTTGTATGGATTTTCCCGGAGTAAACCGTCATTGTAAATAACAATTTGTTCATAACTGACTTACCTAGTTAAATAAATAAAACCTTCTTTTTTTTTTAAATGAAGTCTTGGTTTTAACTTAACAGCCCTTCGCTGACACAGAGGTAGCATATTTCAAGAGATAGTGGTGGGTGAAGAAATTGACTGACACATCTAAGAATATAGCAGCCTATAGCCTTATTTCGTCTGTCAAACAGGTAGGCAGGCCGACCTCTTATTTCTTAAATAGGAAGAAACAGGCTCCAACACAAAGCCCTCGTGTTATTAGTGAAGTCTAATTAAAATGAAAATGATTTAAATGACTTATACCACCATGAGCTGTCCATTTCAGATTGATTATGCCGCAGCTGCTGCTTCAAATTTCAGCACAACAATGTAAATTACTATAAACTGGGTTATTGTGAGGTCAATAACTCTGAGAAATACATCATGGGCAAGACAAGTATTGTTTTTAATAAAATCAATTATATTAGTAGCAAGCTATCATAGTTGACCTCCGGTCCTCCTCATCTTCACTCTCTCCGTCTCAAACTGAACAGAAAGTAGTATGGTTATCCAACAGGTCGATCGCGAGCTACTAGTTGTTCACAGCCCACCTACGAGTAGCTTGCCAAACAATTCTAAAAGTACATGGCAATTTTCACGCTTTCCTCTGCAAACTGTCAGAAACAAATCTCACAAGGATCAGACGCCGCAAGCTCCTAGCTACTATTTAATCAAGGCAACGTTGATATTATTTCGCACCTGGTTAACGACTATTGGCTTAAAAAGCCAAACCTACCACAATATCTGCCAATTATTCCCAACACTATTGCCTCTGTCTGTCTGTGTGGTGCGCACGTTTGATGATCACTTTGTGTGTAGCCAGTACTTTCCCCAAAACCTTCTCAATTAAATGTTAACTGCAAAGTAGGCTTACCTGGCAGAAGTACTGTATATCATTAGTAAGAATACAATTTCTATCTTTTATTTGTTTATTGAAAACCTTGCCATGAAATGAGACCCGCTCATCAGAAGGCACATTCCTCATTATATGGGCAATTAAAAGGAAATTACACTCAGTCTAAATGTGTTAGTTTTCTTCCGTTCTTCCATTTAAGAATTTAAGTATTGACATGGACTCAGAACATCCAATTTCGTTGTTTCTCTATGAACAATTGTATGAACACCTAACATAAGACACTCAGCATAAGAATCACTCAAGCATATGTTTCACTAACTGGTCACAAAACAATGATTGATAGGCAGCTTAAGCTTCTCCAATGAAACTATTATTTGGTTGGTTTATACTTCAACCAACCGCCTTTCCTTTTGAATATAATCAATACATGTAAAATGTAGGCCTATCTGTGTAGTATGTTTCCCCTCACATCCCTTCCCTTTCTGTTCTTTTCACATCAAATATTTATTTATATTCTGTCAGGAAGGTAATTAACTGCCTACCTTTGTTCCATTAAAACAGCTCTTTACCTCAGGGAGAGAGCGAGGGATGCAAAAAGAAGGGGGGAAAAGACAGCTGGGGAGGGGGAGCGAGAAAGAGAGGGAGAGACCACAGAAGGATGTTGCATCTTAATTGGAGAGAACTGGTTCATGGAGCAGAATGAGTGAATGGTATCAAATACATCAAACACATGGTGCTCTGAGAAAGCAGTGGATTTTTATTGACAATTACAGTCTGTTTTCGGAGCGACGCAGGTCCTAAAAAGGGACGGCCAGAACCCAAACAGGAGAGGAGCTTGGATGCTAAGTGCTCCCATATATACAAAAAAAGTGATGGGATATCAGTCCTTGCCCACAACAGGTAACCCTCGTTGATCAAATGGCACAGTTCTAAGCAATCTTATATCCATGCCATTTCAAGCCAAGCCAATGACTATTTCATATAGAGGCTTAACTACTGGTCATAGCATGTTTGTGTTAGAGACTCCATCGGATCTGAAATCCTGCAGCTGCGGCCTTGGACTGATTTACGTAAATGTATGAAGTTTGAATTTAAAAAATGATGTTATTTGTCATTCTGGCTTCTCAAACCATCATGGGCATTTTGATAGTAAAAACAAAATGCCTGAATTATTAATATTGGGTGATTTTAACCTGGATTGGTTGGTTCCAGTATCAGAGAAACTGAAAGATATTTGTACTAAGCTAAATTTTACTCAACTGATAACTATACCAACCCACCAACACAAAACACCATGAAAAATCTACTCTTTTGGATATCATTCTGACAAACACTCCTCATAAGTATACAGCCAATGGAATCTTTGCTAATGAGCTCAGTGACCATTATCCATTTGCCTGCATTAGAGATACTAAGCTACCTAAATCGCATCTGTACATTATTACAAAGATACATTTTTGAACTTTCAATGAGCAACATTTCCTGTATGACCTTGGGTTGTATGTTTGGGAGAGTGTGTCCTCTATTCAGATCAGGCCCTTAAATATTTGACCTCTCTAACTAACTATGTTGCAGATAAGAATGCCCAATATAAAATATTAAATGTAACCTATGATTTGTCTTAAAGAGTTCATAAAATAAACTTAAGGCTAGATTGACTTATTCTACCTCTGGCAGTCTTTCAGACATTTGAAAAATAGATGTCCTACTCTGAACAGCCTCAGCTGGCCACCTATTTGAAAGAATGTTTTATGAAAATACCTCAGGTTCCACTAGAGCAGGACTGCCCAGCCCTCTTCCTAGAGATCTACTGTCCTGCAGGTTTTCAGTCCAACCCTAATTTAGCAGTTCTGATTCAGCTAGTTTAGGTCTTGTTGAGCAGCTAATTAGTAGAATCAAGTGTGTTAAATTAGGGTTGGACTGAAAACACACAGGATGGTAGATCTCCAGGAAGAGGGTTGGGCAGCCCTGCACTAGAGGGAGTTATTTACTCACCTCTAAACAGATAAAGTGCATTCGTAAAGTATTCAGACCCATTGATTTCTTCCACATATTGGGTGAAGGGATGGAGTGGTGGAGTGAAACAATAAAGGTAGTGTCAGTAATCTGTAAGATTGTAAGAGGTGAGAGAATGGATAGTATGAGACAGAGAAAAGAAAGAGACGAAGAGAAGGGGGGAAATAAATGTTGGGTGGATAAGTGGATGTGTGTTGTTTAGTGGAGCCAGTCCTTGTTCATGGCAGGAGATAATTGATGGTGTTATCGAGGGACGATGGGGGGCGGTGGGGCACAAGGAGGGTGTATACTGTATATGGAGGTAGTTTGTCAAACCCTGCCACAGCCCTGTTCTGTCTCAATGGGAACCACAGCAGGGAGAGCTAGTGGAGAATATGTGCATCCCAAATGGCTCTATTCCTTATAAAGTGCACTACTTTTCTATTTAGGATGCATCTTTTGTCAGCAGGCTGGCAGCAGAACTCACAGGCGAGAAGGAAACATAAAGCGTTCATAAGAATGAAGAACATTGTGATCTTTGTCTTTTTCTCCCAAAAATGGTTTATGTGTCGTCTGTGGCATGTGTGTGTGTGTGTACGTGTGTGTGTATGTGTGTGGTTTGAGGTCAGTGGCTGAGTGTCTGAGTGATCACCGATACAGTGCATTCGGAAAAGTTTTCACACCCCATCCCTTTTTGCACATTTTGTTACGTAACAGCATTATTCTAAAATTGATTTTTTTTTAAATTCAACATCAAACTACACACAATACCCTAAAATGACAGAGCAAAAACAGGTTTTTAGAAATTTTTGCAAATTTATTACAAATAAAAACAGAAATACATGATCAAAAATCAGATTAGTCACATGCGCCCCGAATACAACAGGTGTAGTAGACCTTACAGTGAAATGCTTACTTATGACCTCCTAACCAACAGCGCAGTTAAAAAAAATAAGGATAAGAATTATAAATAAAAGTAACATTAATTAAAGAGCAGCAGCAAAATAACAATAGAGAGACTATATACGAGTGGGGGGGAGGGGGGTACCGGTAAAGAGCCAATGTGTGGGGGCACCAGTTATTAAAGTTATTAAATGCATAGATGGTAATAACAGAGAGTAGCAGCGGTGTAAAAGAGGGGGGGGGGGGACAATGCAAATAGTCTGGGTAGCCATTTGATTAGATGTTCAGGAGTCTTACGGCTTGAGGGTAGAAGCTGTTTAGATGCCTCTTGGACCTAGACTTGGAGCTCCGGTACCACTTGCCGTGCAGTAGTAGAGAGAACCGTCTATGACTAGGGTGGCTGGAGTCTTTGACAATTTTTAGGGCCTTCCTCTGACACCGCCTGATATGGAGGTCCTGGATGGCAGGAAGCTTGGCCCCAGTGATGCACACTACCCTCTGTAGTGCCTTGCGGTCGGAGGCCGAGCAGTTGTCATACCAGGCAGTGATGCAAACAGTCATGGTGCAGCTGTAGAACCTTTTGAGGATCTGAGGACCCATGCCAAATCTTTTCCGTCTCATGACGGGGAATAGGGTTTGTCGTGCCCTCTTCATGACTGTCTTGGTGTGCTTGGACTATGTTGGTTTGTTGTTGATGTGGACTTGAAGCACTCAACCTGCTCCACTGCAGCCCCGTCGAAGAGAATGGGGTCGTGCTCGGTCCTCCTTTTCCTGTAGTCCACATCATCTCCTTTGTCTTGAATGTTCAGACCCTTTGCTATGAGACTCAAAATTAAGCTCAGGTGCATCCTGTTTCCATTGATCATCCTTGAGATGTTTCTGCAAATTGTTTGGAGTCCACTTGCGGTAAATTCAATACATTGGACATGATTTGGAAAAGCACACGTCTATATAATCTCCCACAATTGATAGTGCATGTCAGAGCAAAAACCAAGCCATGAGGTCGAAGGAATTGTCCGTCGAGCTCCGAGACAGGATCGTGTTGAGGCACAGATCTGGGCAAGGATACCAAAAAATGTCTGCGGATTTCAAGGTCACCTAGAACACAGTGGCGTCCATCATTCTTAAATGGAAGAAGTTTTGAACAACCAAGACTCTTCCTAGAGCTGGCCTCCCGGCCAAACTGAGCAATCAGGGAGAAGGGCCTTGGTCAGGGAGGTGACCCAGAACCAGCTGGTCACTCTGACAGAGCTCCAGAGTTCCTCTGTGGAGATGGGAGAACCTTCCAGAAGGACAACCATCTCTGCAGTGCTCCACCAACCAGGCCATTATGGTAGAGTGGCCAGATGGAAGACACTCCTCAGTAAAAGGCACGAGAGCCCACTTGGAGTTTGCCTAAAGGCACCTAAAGGACTCCCAGATGATGAGAAGCAAGATTCTCGGGTCTGATGAAACCAAGATGAACACTTTGGCCTGAATGCCAAGCATCATGTCTGGAGGAAACCTGGCACCATCCCTATGTTGAAGCATGGTGGTGGCAGTATCATGCTGTGGGGATGTTTGTATCTAAAGCCATAATTTCATAAAAATTCCAACTTTGATTTTGCTTTATGCTCAATTATGCTTTTAAATACAAATGACAAATATATGTCAACAATAATTTTAACAAGGGCAATTCTATGGACTAAATTGCATGAACCCCCCCAAACATTTTTTTTGCACTGGCTTCGTATGGAATCATTCTCTTATCTGAGTGTTGTTCTGAGGTTTGTATTTGACCATATTCAACATGGTCTCATTACAATTTGTCAGACTAGTGACATTAAACCATTGTAGTTATGTCACATTGGCTAACATATTAGTCTTGTCACATATGCAGGAGTTGTTGAATCATTGTATCATTGTTCATGGTATTAAGACTATATAGATTGGTACAGTTTAGCTTTGGAATAATGGAAGTAGAGGAGAGATTGCTTGAAAAACATTACTTTTGATATCCATTTGTTGAAAGCAGTGTTGGGTGATGTGCATTGAGGTGAATTTAAAAGCCATGTCAATATTTAAAATAACATTTTGTATGCTACGTCAGGGAAAAAAAAAATCAATATTTTTTTCTATATGCTCTTAGGATTATTTTTGTGAAGGATACTTACATGTTTCTGACATGGGACTCCCGAGAATTTAAAGAATAAGAATGAGGTGAAACTGAATAAGATTAACATCTGTTGTAGACTATTGTCAAAATAAGTGCACAGTAAAGGGAATAGGGTGCATTTGGGACACATGCATTGATGTATTGGACTTAGCTGACTAAAAGTATACGTGCAATTGTACCCAGCATCTAATCAACATACCACATTCCTATCGTTGAAATGAAACAAATGTCCTCTTTGTTGAAATGGCAATATACTGTACAGTTGAAGTCGGAAGTTTACATACTTCTAGGTTGGAGTAATTAAAACTCATTAAAGCTAGTTTTTCAACCACTACACAATTTTCTTGTTAACAAACTATAGTTTTGGCAAGTCATTTAGGACATATACCTTAGGCATGACACAAGTAATTTTTCCAACAATTGTTTACAGACAGATTATTTTACTTATAATTCACTGCATCACAATTCCAGGGGGTCAAGAGTATGCATACACTAAGTTGACTGTGCATTTAAACAGCTTGGAAAATTCCAGAAAATTATGTCATGGCTTTAGAAGCTTCTGACAGGCGAACTGACATAATTTGAGTAATTTGGAGGTATACCTGTGGATGTATTTCAAGGCCTACCTTCAAACTCAGTGCCTCTTTGCTTGACATCATGGGAAAATCAACAGAATTCATTAAAAAAATTGTAGACCTCCACAAGTCTGGTTCATCCTTGGGAACAATTTCCAAACGTCTGATTGCACCACGTTGATCTGTACAAACAATAGTGCGCAAGTATAAACACCATGGGACCACGCAGCCGTCATACCGCTCAGGAAGGAGACGAGTTCAGTCTCTTAGAGATTAATGTACTTTGGTGCTAAAAGTGCAAATCAATCCCAGAACAACAGCAAAGGACCTTGTGAAGATGGAGGAAACATGTACAAAAGTATCTATATCCACAGTAAACAAGTCCTATATCGACATAACCTGAAAGGCCGCTCAGCAAGGAAGAAGCCACTGCTCCAAAACCACCATAAAAAACCCAGACTACGTTTGCAACTGCACCTGGGGACAAAGATCATACTTTTTGGAGAAACGGTTTGGCCTTAATGACCATCGTAATGTTTGGAGGAAAAAGGGGAAGGTTTGCAAGCTGAAGAACACCATCACAACAGTGAAGCCAGGGGGTGGCAGCATCATGTTGTGAGGGTGCTTTGCTGCAGGAGGGACTGGTGCACTTCACAAAATACATGGCATCATGAGGATGGAAAATTATGTGGATATATTGAAGCACCATCTCAAGACATCAGTCAGGAAGATAAAGCTTGATCGCAAATGGTTCTTCCAAATGGACAAGCATACTTCCAAAGTTGTGGCAAAATGGGACAACAACGTCCAGGTATTGGAGTGGCCATCACAAAGCCCTGACCTCAATCCTATAGAAAATTGGTGGCAGAACTGAAAAAGCATGTGCGAGCAAGGAGGCCTACAAACCTGACTCGGATACACCAGCTCTGTCAGGATGAATGGGCCAAAATTCTCCCAACTTGTTGTGGGAAGCTTGTGGAAGGCTACCTGAAACCTTTGACCCAAGTTAAACAATTTAAAGGCAATGCTACCAAATAATAATTGAGTGTATGTAAACGTCTGACCCACTGGGAATGTGATGAAATAAATAAAATCTGAAATAAATTATACTATACTATTATTCTGACATTTCACGTTCTTAAACTTCTTAGGGCTGAGATCCCGTTATCGGGATCGATATGACAACAGCTAGTAAAAGTACAGGGCGCCAAATTCAAAACAAAATAAATCTCATAATTAAAATTCCTCAAACATACAAGTACCTCATACCATCTTAAAGGTAATCTTGTTGTTAATGCCACCACAGTGTCCGATTTCAAATAGGCTTTACAGCAAAAGCACCACAAATGATTATGTTAGGTCAGAGCAATATCACAGAAAAACACAGCCATTTTTCGAGCTAAAGAGAGAAGTCACAAAAATCAGAAATAGAGATAGAATTAATCACTAACCTTTGATGATCTCCATCAGATGACACTCATAGAACTTCATGTTACAGAATACATGTATGTTTTGTTCAATAAAGTTCATATTTATATTAAAAACATCTCAGTATACATTGGCGCGTTATGTTCAGTAGTTCCAAAAACATCCTGTGATTTTGCAGAGAGCCACATCAATTTACAGAAATACTCATAATAAACATTGATAAAAGGTACAACTGTTATGCATAGAACTTTAGATACTCTTCTCCTTAATGCAACCACTGTGTCAGATTTCAAAAAAGCTTTACGGAAAAAGCAAACAATGCAATAATCTGAGTACGGCGCTCAGAGACCCAACAAGCTCAAAAGATATCCGCCATATTGTGCAGTCAACAGAAGTCAGAAATAACATTATAAATATTCACTTACCTTTGATGATCTTCATCAGAATGCACTTCCAGGAATCCCAGTTCCACAATAAATGTTTGTTCGATAATGTCCATCATTACTGTCCAAATAGCTACTTTTGTTAGCGCATTTGGTAAACAAATCAAAACTCAGGAAGCGCGTTCACTAGTTGCAGACAAAATGTCAAAAAGTTCCGTTACAGTCCGTAGAAACATGTTAGACGATGTATAGAATCAATCTTTAGGATGCTTTTAACATAAAACTTCAATAATGTTCCAACCGGAGAATTCCTTTGTCTTCAGAAAAGCAAAGGAACGAGAGCTGCCTCTTACGTGAATGCGCATGACCAGCTCATAGCTGCTGGCAGACCTCTGACTCATTCCCCTTTCATTCAGCCCCCCTTCACAGTAGAATCCTCAAAATCCTCTATCCGAAGCGGTGCAGCCAATGGGTTTCTCCACGCATCGCGCAGACAGAAGCAAACATCTTTCTGGTAAGAAGAGGGGCGGGGGCGTATGCCTAATGACTAACGCAACATGGTGTGATGAAAGAAACATACAGGAACTCAAATCCTTCTGTTCACCTGATTTAGAATTCCTCACAATCAAATGTAGACCGCATTATCTACCAAGAGAATTCTCTTCGATTATAATCACAGCCGTATATATCCCCCCCCAAGCAGACACATTGATTGCTCTGAACAAACTTTATTTAACTCTTTGCAAACTGGAAACCATTCATCCGGAGGCTGCATTCATTGTAGCTGGGGATTTTAACAAGGCTAATCTGAAAACAAGACTCCCTAAATTTTATCAGCATATCGATTGCGCAACCAGGGGTGGAAAGACCTTGGATCATTGTTACTCTAACTTCCGCAACGCATATAAGGCCCTGCCCCGCCCCCCTTTCGGAAAAGCTGACCACGACTCCATTTTGTTGATCGCTGCCTACAGACAGAAACTAAAACAAGAGGCTCCCACGCTGAGGTCTGTCCAACGCTGGTCCGACCAAGCTGACTCCACACTCCAAGACTGCTTCCACCACGTGGACTGGGACATGTTTCGTATTGCGTCAGACAACAACATTGACGAATACGCTGATTCGGTGTGTGAGTTCTTTAGAACGTGCGTTGAAGATGTCGTTCCCATAGCAACGATTAAAACATTCCCTAACCAGAAACCGTGGATTGATGGCAGCATTCGCGTGAAACTGAAAGCGCGAACCACTGCTTTTAATCAGGGCAAGGTGTCTGGTAACATGACCGAATACAAACAGTGCAGCTATTCCCTCCGCAAGGCTATCAAACAAGCTAAGCGTCAGTACAGAGACAAAGTAGAATCTCAATTCAACGGCTCAGACACAAGAGGCATGTGGCAGGGTCTACAGTCAATCACGGACTACAGGAAGAAATCCAGCCCAGTCACGGACCAGGATGTCCTGCTCCCAGGCAGACTAAATAACTTTTTTGCCCGCTTTGAGGACAATACAGTGCCACTGACACGGCCTGCAACGAAAACATGCGGTCTCTCCTTCACTGCAGCCGAGGTGAGTAAGACATTTAAACGTGTTAACCCTCGCAAGGCTGCAGGCCCAGACGGCATCCCCAGCCGCGCCCTCAGAGCATGCGCAGACCAGCTGGCCGGTGTGTTTACGGACATATTCAATCAATCCCTATACCAGTCTGCTGTTCCCACATGCTTCAAGAGGGCCACCATTGTTCCTGTTCCCAAGAAAGCTAAGGTAACTGAGCTAAACGACTACCGCCCCGTAGCACTCACTTCCGTCATCATGAAGTGCTTTGAGAGACTAGTCAAGGACCATATCACCTCCACCCTACCTGACACCCTAGACCCACTCCAATTTGCTTACCGCCCAAATAGGTCCACAGACGATGCAATCTCAACCACACTGCACACCGCCCTAACCCATCTGGACAAGAGGAATACCTATGTGAGAATGCTGTTCATTGACTACAGCTCGGCATTCAACACCATAGTACCCTCCAAGCTCGTCATCAAGCTCGAGACCCTGGGTCTCGACCCCGCCCTGTGCAACTGGGTACTGGACTTCCTGACGGGCCGCCCCCAGGTGGTGAGGGTAGGCAACGACATCTCCTCCCCGCTGATCCTCAACACTGGGGCCCCACAAGGGTGCGTTCTGAGCCCTCTCCTGTACTCCCTGTTCACCCACGACTGCGTGGCCACGCACGCCTCCAACTCAATCATCAAGTTTGCGGACGACACAACAGTGGTAGGCTTGATTACCAACAACGACGAGACGGCCTACAGGGAGGAGGTGAGGGCCCTCGGAGTGTGGTGTCAGGAAAATAACCTCACACTCAACGTCAGCAAAACTAAGGAGATGATTGTGGACTTCAGGAAACAGCAGAGGGAACACCCCCCTATCCACATCGATGGAACAGTAGTGGAGAGGGTAGCAAGTTTTAAGTTCCTCGGCATACACATCACAGACAAACTGAATTGGTCCACTCACACAGACAGCATTGTGAAGAAGGCGCAGCAGCGCCTCTTCAACCTCAGGAGGCTGAAGAAATTCAGCTTGTCACCAAAAGCACTCACAAACTTCTACAGATGCACAATCGAGAGCATCCTGGCGGGCTGTATCACCGCCTGGTACGGCAACTGCTCCGCCCTCAACCGTAAGGCTCTCCAGAGGGTGGTGAGGTCTGCACAACGCATCACCGGGGGCAAACTACCTGCCCTCCAGGACACCTACACCACCCGATGTCACAGGAAGGCCATAAAGATCATCAAGGACATCAACCACCCGAGCCACTGCCTGTTCACCCGACTATCATCCAGAAGGCGAGGTCAGTACAGGTGCATCAAAGCTGGGACCGAGAGACTGAAAAACAGCTTCTATCTCAAGGCCATCAGACTGTTAAACAGCCACCACTAACATTGAGTGGCTGCTGCCAACACACTGACACTGACTCAACTCCAGCCACTTTAATAATGGGAATTGATGGGAAATGATGTAAATATATCACTAGCCACTTTAAACAATGCTACCTTATATAATGTTACTTACCCTACATTATTCATCTCATATGCATACGTATATACTGTACTCTATATCATCGACTGTATCCTTATGTAATACATGTATCACTAGCCACTTTAACTATGCCACTTTGTTTACATACTCATCTCATATGTATATACTGTACTCGATACCATCTACTGTATCTTGCCTATGCTCCTCTGTACCATCACTCATTCATATATCCTTATGTACATATTCTTTATCCCCTTACACTGTGTACAAGACAGTAGTTTTGGAATTGTTAGTTAGATTACTTGTTGGTTATTACTGCATTGTCGGAACTAGAAGCACAAGCATTTCGCTACACTCGCATTAACATCTGCTAACCATGTGTATGTGACAAATAAAATTTGATTTGATTTGATTTGATTTGACACGTTTCTAAAGACGGTTGACATTTAGTGTAAGCCTTGGGAAGTGCAAGATTACCAATATCCCACTGTGTCTTCAATAGGGGCGGAGTTGGAAATCGACCAACCTCAGATTTCCCACTTCCTGGTTGGATTTTTTCTCCGGTTTTTGCCTGCTATATGAGTTCTGTTATACTCACAGACATCATTCAAACAGTTTTAGAAACTTCGGAGTGTTTTCTATCCAAATATAATAATATGCATATATTAGCAACTGGGACTGAGGAGCAGGCAGTTTACTCTGGGCACCTCTGGGCACCTTATTCATCCAAGCTACTCAATACTGCCCCCAGCCATAAGAAGTTAACAAAGTGGTGATCCTAACTGACCTACGACAGGGACTTTTTACTAGGATTACATTTCAGAAATTGAGGAAAACGGAGTTTAAATGTATTTTGGTAAGGTGTATGTAAACTTCCAACTTCAGATGTATATAATATTCCTCAAATTCCAATCTTTCTTTACTGAGAGGACTAGAATTAGGTCAGTCTTAAATTGATGTGTATGATAACACAAGGGAATATAATTCCCTCTGCCTTTGAAAACAACACTCTTTCCTCCCAGTAAATTCACCAAGTAAAGTTACATGAACAAATTAAATGTGTCATTATTTTGATAATCCTTTTTAGTGTGCATGTACAGATAAAGAAAACTTAATTATTGATTGTATGTGTGTGTGTGTGTGCGCTCACACGTCCGTGCGAGTTTGTATATGTGTGTATGATTGTGTGAGTGTGTGTGTGTGTGTGTGTGTGTGTGTGTGATTGTGTATGTGTGTCTAGACACCCTGTGGGCAGTGTCACCTTCTAGTTCCAGGAACAGGGCACTTGCTATTGCTGAGGTCTGTTTTAAAAATCTCTCTCTTTTTTTTACATTTAACTAGGTAAGTCAGTTAAGAACACATTTTTATATAAAACAACAGCCCACCAGGGAACAGTGGGTTAATAACTGCCTTGTTTAGGGGCAGAACGTCAGATTTTTACCTTGTCAGCTTGGGGATTCGATCCAGCATCCTTTCGGTTACCGACCCAATGCCCTGGTTGCTAGGGTACAAGGGGAAAACTTCATACAAATGGTTACTGTCAGCTGAGCATTAGATTACCAATCAATTCTGCATTGAACTTTCCATCATGCATCTCTTATGAAATTCAGAATCCCAAAATGTTCTAGGCTCCAATGCCCATTTTCGACATGATATTCATCCCAATTCCACAATCGGAATTGAATCCTGGCCTAAGTTTGGATAGGATCCTTTTTTCATTCCAGTGTTTATTTCATGGCTCTGATAAATTGAAGCCCCCCCTATGTTACTTAAACGACAAACCAAGTGTCATTTGAAAATAGGTAATTTGGTTAGGAGACCAACAGGAATAGTTTTCAAATTCCCATTGGTGCTGCAGTGTCAGAAACAGAGATATTGGGTTCCACATGAGTTGCAGTCATGCTTTTTTGAGAGAGAGGAACCGAGTATGATGATTCAGATAAAATAAAACAAAATTAATGTGGATTTGTTCCGTAATAACTCTGTCTAAATCGTTTGGAACACTGTGACGGCACCTCATGTGTTGATTTATATTCACAACGAGACTGGAATCCTGCATATTCAGATGAACATATCTTCACACAGCCATTCATCTGTTTCCAATGGCAACGTTCACTCAGTGCCTTCTGGAGTAAAGACAATGTGTGTGTGTGCGTGTGTCAGATGATAATGTTCATGAACACACCGCAGCATAGCAACCCGAAACCATGTTCGCCTGATGAGTAACTTTGTGTGAGATCTTAAGATTTGGGTTAGCTCACTCTTGATATTCCATGCATTCTGTGTACGGCCCATGCACTGTGTGTGTGTGTGTGTGTGTCTGCGTCTTTGCGTGTGCATGTGTCCGTGTATGTGTTTAAATAGCTTTCATTCAGTAAAATGTACCTGTCTCTCTCATTAGGTCTGTCTCTCCATTTTACCCCTCAGGCATTGATTTGGATGCACACACAACACACACAACCTGCTGTCTCATTTCTCATTTCAGGCATGGCACGTCCTCTGCAGTTTCAAGTTTTATTTGTCACATGCACAAGTACAGTGAAATGCTTTAAGGGAAACTTCACCTCTCGACACTATCTGAGTGATGAGGTGTTTCAGACATAATTGTGCGCCATAGAGGTATTTTAGCATGTTCTTTGATTGATTAAGCCTACTGTCTGCTTAAAAAATGAAGGGTCAAGTTTTGTAGCAATTATTGTGGCCTTTGTGTTTCGCCGATTGCACGATCACGCTAGTAAGCGAGTTGATATGGTTCTCCTTAGACTTGTCTCAACGATGTTCCTATCTGCCACGAAATTGCAGGATATCTAGGTTGACTCATTTCCCATGGCTTTGTAAAGACTACAGCCTGATGTGATCCCTACTTCCTTGTCCAATTGTTTTCCCACACTCGATTGCAAGCTTTTCAAAACGGGCCAGCATGAATTTCTACAGGTTCCCGGGAGATAAGTTACAATGCACTGTCTATCTGAGCTGGCTAAATAATTACAATGGCTGCTTCTGATGATTCCTCTTTCCAAGAAGAACTTGATGACAAAACAGTTTTTGATTTTGTTTTACAAACTAACATAGGAACATACTGCCCTATTCATTTGAGCTGGAATACACTAAAGAGGAGTTGAGACAGCGAGAACAAGAATTGCGAGACCAGCAAGCAGCGATAGGGAGCCACGGTCAGACTCCAACTGGCGGTGCCTATGCGGGTGCTTTCTGGCCATGCTGACAGAAGAGGAATGTTTATGCTGCAACAAATTCGATGGCGGACAGTTCTTACTGGAGACGGTCACTGCAGACCCCTTGGATTGTGTGTCTGTGACAGAGGTGCACTGGAGATGTTCTTCAGAACCTCATAGATCAGCAGGCAGCAGCAGCCTAGACCAGCTGAACCAGGAGGAAAATGACAAATAAGTAAGTTGTTTTGCTGTCGGTACCCTTACTAAAAAATATTATTACAGTCAGAGTGCATTATAACTGCAGTACTCCGCATTATAACTGAAGACAGAGTGCAGTATAACTGCAATATGCTGCAAATGCGGCGTCCAAAATAAGAGTTTATTTTTTACTGCAGTAATATTGAAGTGTAAATGCATTTAGAGTGCCGTATAACTGCAGTTCAACTGCATAACACTGCAGTTATTCTGCAATTACAGCATCCAAAATACCACAGTCGACCGCAGTTACGGAACTTTACTGCAGTTTCAAAACTATAATGTTTTGTTTTGTATGGGTAGCTAGCTAGCAATATAAGCTCTCTTTTCACAAGAGGCAGTGTGTTAAGCAATCTGACAACGCTCTGAGTTTACGAACTCCCAGAGCACACTCTGGAACTCCAGAATAAATTGACGAACACACCAGTAGTATAAACCAGCCTTTAGTTTTGAAATCTTTGGTTATTTGTAAATCCATAAAGAGATGGGTTGGGCTAAAGCTTAAGACGGTGTGGACGATGCTGAATGAGTGTAGACAAAGAAGAGCTCTACAGTAGGTAACAAAACATTCAGGGGCCATTTTCTCAAAAGTGAGGCTACAAGTTTATCAATTTTCAAAGCACAATTACTTTCCCATTGTTCCTCAACTCTAGTGTATGAAATACCATTTTCACTTTTCCACTTTTGCCCAATGTAAAAAGCATAATTTACAATTTTACTACATAAGACCGAATCGAGCGGGACGGCCACTAATAATAATAATAATAAACAGTACAGCAGCAGCATAAGTGATGGGTGGGTGTGTGTGTGTGGTGGTGGTGAGTGTATGTGTGATAGGCAGATATACATATAAACAGGGCTGAAAGGTGACTGGTAGCGGGAATATATAAATACTTATGGTAATATACTAATGGTAATATATACATGTACAGATAGATAGCAATAAAAAGTGTTCCATAAAGGCTCAGAATAAGTTAGAGGAAAAACAAAAAGAAATGGAGTAACTTATTCAAGAAAGATCAAGTGCAATATATTATAAAATTAAAGCGAACTGGATGGAGTATGGGAAAAAATTCACCAAATTATTTTTTAATCTTCAACATAGAAATGCTACCTAGTTTTTTTTACTAAAACTTGTTACAAATGACGGGGTCACCCATGAATCCCCAAACAATATTTTGAAAGAGGAAGTACCTGCGAAGGTTAACACGCTTAAATGTCTTGTTCACGTCGGCCATGGAGAAGGAGAGCCCACAGACCTTGGTAGCGGGCTGCGGCGGTGGCACTGTGTTATCCTCAAAGCGGGCAAAGAAGGTGTTTAGCTTGTCTGGAATCAAGATATCAGTGGTGGTTTTTACTTTTGTAGTATGCTACATACAGTTGAAGTCGGAAGTTTACATGCACCTTAGCCAAATACATTTCAACTCAGTTTTTCACAATTCCTGACATTTAATCCTAGTAAAAATTAATTCCCTGTCTTAGGTCAGTTACCACTTTATTTTCAGAATGTGAAATGTCAGAATAATAGTAGTAATAATAATTGACTCAAATGATGTCAATTAGCCAAATCAGAAGCTTCTAAAGCCATGATATCATTTTCTGGAATTTTCCAAGCTGTTTAAAGGCTCAGACAACTTGTATGTAAACTTCTGACCTACTAGAAGCGGTGCAAGGCAGCCCTAAATAGACAGAAACCTCGCAATTCAGAGGTCCTAAGAACATTCTTAAGTATCTTCAGCTGATCCCTTCCAGGAGTTCAGTACGTTGAACCTAACATTTTTTTTTCCTTCCAAGCCACAAGATACAAGTTTGTTGTCACTGTTGGTATTGTCCCGTGCTATGCTGTTCGAAATAGGAAAATCAGAAAACTGTTGCGTCAAAACATTTTTGTTTACAAAAATTAATAACTGAAATAATTAAACAATATCTCTAATTACGCATTTTTGTAGGAGGGAGTTCCTTTGGCTGATCCTGCCACTCTGCGCCCTGGTCAGAAACAACCCAGCAGATGTGCTCACGAGCGGGCCGCTAAGGGAATCATTTCCCACAATGATCCAGGACTCCTTTTAAACCAACTGCAGAGTACACACACAGAGGGAGTACGTCCCCCTAGAAGCAGAGAATGTGTACTGCGAACACATTCCACCTGCGTTGCATTCGAGTTGGACCGGGGCTTACTGGACCACCCATGCAGTTAAGCACGTCCAGCGAGACATTGTCCATATATTGACACAACTCCAAAAGTTCACAGTCACCCAGTCAGAACTAGCAGAGCCCAGGCGAGAAAAACAATTTGTTGGGGCGCTACTCTCGATAGGTGCAGCCGTAGAGTCACTATTTGCTCTGACGTCAAAGCAGTCAGTCTAGCCACAGTCAAGAGAAATGTTAGGGAGACTACCGAAGAGATGCCACTTATTTATTTATTTATTTTTAACCTTTATTTAATCGGGTAGGCCGGTTGAGAACAAGTTCTCATTTACAACTGCGACCTGGCCAAGATAAAGAAAAGCAGTGCGACATAAACAATAACATAGAGTTACACAAACAAACGTACAGCCAATAACACAATAGAAAAATGTATGTACAGTGTGTGCAAATGTACACAAGTAGTGAGGTAAGGCAATAACTAGGCCATGGAGGCGAAATAATTACAATTTAGCATTAACACTGGAGTGATAGATGTGCAGATGAAGATGTGCAAGTAGAGATACTGGGGTGCAAAAGAGCAAGAGAATAAGTAACAATATGGGGATGAGGTATTTGGGTGTTCTATTTTCAGATTTTACAAGCCACATTCACAGTGCTTTTTGTGTAGCGCAAATGTAAGTTGATAAAAAAAAACTTCAGCTAGTTTAGTGCAGTTTAGTCTAGTGACATGTCTGCTGCTGATGTTGACGCCCTTTTATGGCCTGTACAAACTGTCCAAATACAACTATGAAGCTGTTGTTAAACAAGGCCGTCTTGGCCATTTCAGCCGCCCTGGCTTCATTGTCTGCTGCATCGGCTGCTGCCTCATCTACACACAGCTGATTGAAATGTTGATCCTGCTGCTGATGCTGGGCCTCAAGTGTCTCCGGGTATGAGGCCTCGGTCTCCATCATGAAGTTCAGGTATTTGCTGGTTGTGCTTGCAGTGTTTTCTCTTTCCTGATAAAATATATTGGCAGAAGTAATGACATGTACAGTACAGGAAAAATAAAGGTACAGACTCCATATCAAACTTGAGGACAGCCAGTGTGAGTGCTGTTTTGTTCGCCAACCATGTATTGTCTGATCAATGTTATTAAATATTATCCAGCAAAGGCCAGTGTTGGTCCAACCATATATACCAATCAGGTACACCAATGAGGCAAATAATAAAGGTCTTGGGTCAGAATATGATGAATTGAATCAGTGTGACAGTTGTATGCATACATTACTATATCCACACGGTCTCCATGAATAATGTTTAGGAACTTAACACTGCCACAAAAGCCCTCTGTGGATACGATTTCCCACCCCTGTTGAAGACAGCTAAATTGTGTGACTAGGGCTTAACAAGTGATCATGACAATCAATTGACATTGAACTGTTTACCAACTGAGAATGGACCTTTGGTGCCTTGGGGTGCAGGGCTTAGTGGTTGCAGGAGCATTGTTTCTGTCAATGGACCCTGGTTGTCTGGGGGTGCAGGGCTCTGAGGTTGAGGGTTCAACATTCGAGCACACAGCTTCCTCTGAGTCTGTAGGTTCATGAATTTCCTCTAAAAAGTATGTGTTTGTTTGTATAACGTAAAGTTGGATACCCGGCTAACGTCAATCAATTAGCTAAGTCCATTGTGTTGGCCTTCCATGGATGTTTATATGACCTGTTATCGAACCTGGTTCACATTGTATCGCAGTGCTCACTCTCACATGCTACAACTAGCAACGCTAAAGACATTGATAGCTAGTTTTAAACAATGTATTTTAATTTTGTATTTATTAGGATCCCCATTAGCCAATGCTAATGACAACAGCTGGTCTTAGTGGGGTCCAGCACATAACGAAAAATACATAATAGACAAAACACTTTACATACATTTAAAAACATTAACATGTAGTGTGTGTGTCAGTTACACATACATGTTAGTACATACACACAACAAGTAGGTCACATGGGGGAGAGTGTTTGTGCCGTGAGTTGTTACTTTATTCGTTTTTTTAAACCAGGTTTGCTGTTCACTGTGAAGGGAGTTCCATGCACTCATTGCTCTGTATAATACTGTACGTTTCTGGGGAGTGTGAAAATACCCTTGGTGGCATATCTGGTGGTGTGTGTGTGTGTGTGTGTGTGTGTGTGTGTGTGTGTGTGTGTGTGTGTGTGTGTGTGTGTGTGTGTGTGTGTGCTGTATGTAAGTTGACTATGCAAACCATTTTGGAATTTCCAACACATTAATGTTACTTATAAAAACAAGAAGTGATACAGTCGGTCTGTCGTGGAAATTTCCTCTATTTACCAAATCATGAGAGCAAACCACACACCAGTCAGAGTTAGTTATCACAAAGTCCATCTTTAATTATATGAGCTCTATCACAACCCTGTGACTCTCAGATGAATTCAGTGTCTATAAATTAATTATCTGAGAGTCCCTTCCACATTTCAACTTAGTTCCTTTATAGCAAAGACACACACAGGATAAGACAGCATCGGCATAATTCATCGTTCAGTTTTGTCTCCTAAAACATGTTATTTTCTCAAACTCAGAACCATAAACCAATCCTCCATATCAACAGGCATATATCAAATCCATCTTATCTTGACAAGATCACAGAGAGACACTGACTGGCACACAGACATTGTGGAGCCAAGAGATACACACTTGACCTCTCCCCTCTCTCCAGCCCAAACAACTTAGTCTTGACATAGAACAGATACTGCAACCCCACCACAGTATTATACAAAAATAACATTCTGATGAGAAGTAACTTACAAACATATGATGAATATAAAACATCTTACCTATGTTACCAACCAATTCTGATTATTCCCCAACAGGTCTTTCCTCAACTCTTAGCCAAGAGAGATTGAATCTTTATGTTTTGACCATAACAGTTTAAAATCTAAGGTACACCAAGTAATGTTGATTCCTCAACTTGTTCAACAGCCACACCATTCATTACCAGATTCCGCAGAGGTCTAGTACTTAGGCAATTATTTGTACCGAATACAAAGCTCTTCGTTTTAGAGATGTTCAGGACCACTTTATTACTGGCCAACGATTCCAAAAACTGGCTACAACTCTTTGTTAAGGGTTTCAGTGACTTCATTAGCTTTGGTTGCTGATGTGTATATGGTTGAATCATCAGCATATATGGATACACATGCTTAATTTAATGCTAGTGGCAGGGTAAAAATAGAAAAGAATAGAGTGCCTAGAGAGCTGCCCTGCGGTACACCACACTTGACATGTTTGGCATTAGAGAAGCTTCCATTAAAGAAAATCCTCTGAGTTCTATTAGATAGATAGCTCTGAATCCATGATATGGCAGAGGTTGAAAAGCCACAACACACAAATTTGTATCAACAACAGGCTATGGTTAATAATATCAAAGGCTGCACTAAAATGTAACACTACAGTTCCCACAATCTTCTTACTATAAATGTATTTCCTCCAATCATCAGTCATTTGTATCATGGCAGTACATATTGTGTGCTTCTCTATAAGCAAGTCTTGTTAATTTGTTTTCAGAGAAATAGCACTGTATTGGGTCAAACACTTGGCTAATTGCTGGCAGCAAGCTGATAGGTCTGCTGTTAGAAGCTGTAAAGGTCGCTTTACCACTCTTGGGTGGCAGAATAACTTAGAATAGCTTCCCTCCAGGCCTGAGGACAAACACTTTCCTCTAGGCTCAGATTAAAGATATGACAGATAAGAGTGGCTTTGGATTCAGCTACCATCCTCAGTAGTTTTCCATCTAAATTGTCATTGCCAGGAGGTTTGTCATTATTGATCGATAACAATCATTTTCCTACTCATCCCACAATAACTTTCCAAAATTCAAACTTACAATGCTTTTCTTTCAAAATGTGTTTGTTTATGCATGGATATGATGGCCCACTGTTTGTTGTGGGCATTTCCAGCCTAAGTTTGCCCACTTTGACAATGAAGTAATCATTAAAATAATTGGGAAAAACATCAAATGGTTTTGTGATGAATAAGTCATCTGATTCGATGAAAATTTAGTTACATTTTCATTTAAAGTACAGTAATTCTTTCCATCGTTCTTTAAAATACAGTTTGTCCTTCTTTAGCCACATCATTTATCAATTAACAGTAAGTCAGCCAGACTTATTAGCCACTCCCTTTGCACCATCTCTTTCAACCATACAGTTTCAATTCATTCAATGGAGCCTCAAACGTGCTGTCAGTTTCTTTTGTAACCCCTATTTCTCCCCAACTGATCTTGTCTCATCGTTGCAACTCCCAAACGGGTTTGGGAGAGGTGAAGGTTGAGTAATGTCCTCTGAAACATGATCCCTTTTAACACACTGCTCGCTGAATCCTGAAGCCAGCCACACCAATGTGTCAGAGGAAACACTGTTCAACTGATGACTGAGGTCAGTTTGCAAGTACCTGGCACAGCCACAAGTAGTCGCTGGAGCATGATGAGCCAAGGAAATCCCTCCGACCAAACCCTTCCCTAACCCGGACAATTGTGTGCCGCCCTATATGGCTCCCAGTCACCGCAGGCTGTAACACAGCCTGGGATCGAACCCGAGGCTGTAGTGGCACCTCAGCACTTCGATTCAGTGCCTTAGACCACCGCGCCACTTGGGAGGCACCTCTGTCAGTTTCTTGACAGGTGCATGCATGTTTATCAATAATTGGAAGAAGTTCAGTGTCTGGATGCTCCTTATTAATCACAACAGACCAACAAATATATAGCATCCATTTAAGAGTCAAAGCTAATTTTTGTTGTATGATCTCATCCAATATTTTAAAGCCAGCTTTTGGAACTTTGGGTTTCCTGCATATAGCCAGTACATTGTGATCACTGCATCCAATGGGTACAAATATAACTTTAGAACCCCATTTCTACAGTATCATTAAACATGCAATCAATACATGTGGATGATGTTTTTACTGTAGTGCTTCAAACACCCTGTTAGTTTGATTAATAACATTCAGAGTCTGTTAATCAGTTGGTGTTTGTAAGTGTGTTTGTGCTGCGGAGTTGAAGCTACAAACTCATAAGCTTGGCTCTCTTATCCCGTTCAGGCTTTTGGGAGGGGGGTTGGGCAATAAGCCTGTCATAGCGGATGTATGCAATGTCCCCACACACTCTGGCAGCTTTCATGACAGCGATAAGCTTCAGAATAGTCCTTATTGAGGAAGATGTTTGCGAAAGTATTCACCCCCCATGGCATTTTTCCTATTTTGTTGCCTTACAACCTGGAATTTAAAAACATTTTTTGGTGGGGGGGTTCTGTTATTTGACTTACACAACATGGCTACCACTTTGAAGATGCAAAATATTTTTTATTGTGAAACAAACAATAAGACAAAAAAACTTGAGCGTGCATAACTATTCAATACTTTGTAGAGCCACCTTTTGCAGCAATTACAGGTCTGCAAGTCTCTTGTGGTATGTCTCTTTAAGCTTGGCACATCTAGCCACTGGGATTTTTGCCCATTCTTCAAGGCAAAACTGCTCCAGCTCCTTCAAGTTGGATGGGTTCCGCTGGTGTACAGCAATCTTTAAGTCATACCACAGATTCTCAATTGGATTGAGGTCTGGGCTTTGAGTAGGCCATTCCAGGACATTTAAATGTTTCCCCTTAAACCACTCGAGTGTTGCTTTAGCAAGAAGATTCGGATATTTTTTTATAACCCAACCCTGATCTGTACTTCTCCACAACTTTGTCCCTGATCTGTTTGGAGAGCTCCTTGGTCTTCATGGTGCCACTTTCCTGGTGGTGCCGCTTGATTAGTGGTGTTCCAGACTCTGGGGCCTTTCAGAACTGGTGTATATATACACTGAGAGCATGTGGCAGATCAAGTGACACTTAGATTGCACACAGGTGGACTTTATTTAACAAATTATGTGACTCTGAAGGTAATTGGTTGCACCAGATCTTATTTAGGGGCTTCAAATCAAAGGGGGTGAATACATATGCACACACCACTTTTCCGTTTTGTATTTTTTTGTGTGTTCTTTTTTTCATTTCACTACACCAATTTGGACTATTTTGTGTATATCCATAACATGAAAAACAAATAAAAATAAATTTAAATTACAGATTGTAACGCAACAAAATAGGAAAAACGCCAAGGGGAATGAATACTTTTGCAAGGCACTGTACCTTGTCTTTGAACCTCAGGAACTTGACCACTATTATATTACCGTGCTGATCATCACTGCTTGGCGACATCATGGCTTCAAATATCACTGCCGGTGATGTTGAATCCAGTGTCCCACTGGTTTCGAAACACCAGGAAAGTTTTGCAGTCTGAGACACTTTGACGTTGTGGTCTTTTATATTTTTTATATTCTTGTTTGAGTTTCTTAATGTATTCTCTGCACTGTTTACTGACCGATGGATTCCCATCTCAGCTAACATATCTGATATTTTTTAGAAGACCTTTTCATTCTTAGTGGAAGAATCCAGTTGCCTCTGGATGCTGGAGTTTGTCCAGATGCTCAAAAGCACTTGGACATCTCCAACTGACCAATTCTCTCCTTCCACTGTGACATCATTGTGTGAGACTAATCATTGAGTTCAGCCATTTGTAACCCTACCCACTGGCCTACTTGGTTTGAGGTCAGTACCAGATATCCAACTAGGCTGTATATCCAGCTTGGTTCGAGGAATAAAGCGGGCCATGGGCAAGAGCAAATGAAAAAGGAACCATGATATTCACAGCGCGACATGGCCCTGCAATGGAAAAATGTCATAAGGGGCCATGTCAAATAATTTCAGCCTCCTGAGGGAGAAGAGGCACTGCCGTGCCTTCTTCGAACTATGCTGGTGTGAGAGGACCATGTTATGTTGACACCCCCCCACTCCCCCTTTTGGTAGGAAAAGAAGTTGGAGAAGTTGGAGGATATTTCTCATCCACTCATGTCCTCAGCACCTTGACTTGGGCATTGTTCATGTGAGGCTTATCTCATACCAGCTTCCTTCCTCCCATAAACCGCATGTATACCAACCAGCCTGTTGTGTCCATCCAATGCTCTTTTCCATCTCCCCTCATTTCCTCCACGTATATCCATTCACTATTGTTTTCCATTCCCCTCCCCTCCTCTGTTGCATATCCGTCTCCTCTCTCTGTTATATCCCGCTCATCTCCCTTCTGACAATACCCAGATTCCCAGTGCAATTACACTTTAAGAAGTTAGTCATGCTGGTTGACACTCAGCTCATTCTCACCCACAGATTCATGTTACTTGCTCTCTTTCTGTCTCTCTAGGAGTGTAAAATTGTGATCTTAATGTTAAGAAAAACATAATTATTATTATTTTATTTTTTTTAGCTGCAGAAAAAAAATCACAGAGTGGGTAAATTTCCACAACAACTAAACGTGTTGGAAGTTCGAGGCTCAACTTCTCTACTGTTTTGGTGCCCTGGCTACCATTCTGTGAACAGTGTGATGCAAACCCATGCACATAAGCAGATACTGTATGTGGCAGAGTGAGAGTGAAGTGTTGCATCTCACTCATCTCAATATCCTAGCCTATTCATTAATGATATTGTGAAACATTGCATGCCAAGAAATTGCGACATAAAAAATTACATTTCGGGTTAAAGCTTTTTATTGCTGATAGATATGCCTAGTGCACGGTTCTGACTGTCTGCCTGGTGGCCGACCTGCCTACACTGTGCCCCTCCCCTTTCTCTCCATCCCTTGCTAGCTCGCTATGAAAGATGCAAGTGTTTGTGTTCTCAATAGTAGTCTCCTCTATTCCAAAAATACTGAATCTTAGGAGTCAATTCCTAGCGGAATCGAATTTTGACACAGAGAAATGAGAGTCGACATTGGGAGTTTACGTGCAAGGAGTGAAGGAATAAATTATTTTGGAGTCGACTTTCCACCACTGTGACATCGTCGTTAACAGTTGAAAAAATGGAAGAAAAAGGCAAGCGACAGCAATATGACATATGGCAATAACTTAAATGAAAAGGAAATGCAAACTTTGCGAGGTGGAATTGGGGTACACCATCTGAAAGGTATGCAACCTGATATTTCCAAACTGTTGCTAGCTGCAGCACAGCTCCATTGTGGATTCAAGTAGAATTTTATGAATTACAGAAAACCCTTTAAATGTTAAGAAATGTCTCGACCCAAGCACACACTCACTCTCTCTCGCTCTCTGTCTCTCTCTTTTCACTTTCTCTCTTGATCACTGATTAAACAGAGTCCACTTCTCCCCGTCTTCCCTCACGTTCCCCCGCAGTGTCCTCTTATCTTGGAGGACGGGTGTCGAGGACTGTGTGTGTGTGTGTGTGTGTGTGTGGGTGGGTGGGTGGGTGGAGGAACGTATGCCTGTTAGAGGAGGGTTAATTAGGGCTTTACTTTAGACTCACAACTCTGTCTGAAGAAGCCCCCAGTATAGTTTTATGTCAGTCTTCACAGGACTGTTAATATGATGTATGAGGAGAGGGAGAGCAGATTGGTCTTTATTCTGTGCTTCATTCTATAGCTACAGGACTCCTGATATCTCGAGGAGTGATCTACTTTAAGGTGCTGGCTGTCTTCCCAGTAGCCTACTTAGTGTGTGAACTGCTGACTGCTCATAACTTGCAGATGATTATTGACACATCAACCAGGATTAAGGGGCAGGGCAATTTGTGACTGTTGTTGTTTTGGTAATCAGCGGTTGTATTTTAGGCAACCAGCAATTAGTACCAGCAATTAGTACCAGGAGGTATGCGCTTCGCCTCTGCAAAGGCAATTCGCAATTAGTCTCAGTACTCCAATCTTCCCTGTTTTCTCAGCTGCAGCTGTAAGAGGCAGTTGTGTCAGCGGTGGTCTCGTAGTAAAACTAAGACCATCGCTGAAACAAAGATGGTTATGCCGAGTTATTCGAGGAGAGGAAAGGCTCCACACTCTTTCACTTGAGTATCTTAGTTATTTTCAGATTCTCATTATGCTCTTTCGTAGCTTTGGCAACTATGTGAGTGTTTTAAATTCCTGTTCGCTCCTCTCCCTGTAGGCTTTACAGATTCTCCCCACCCCTTGGCTGCAACCCTTCTAATTTAGTGTACAAGGCGCACAACACCCATGTGGAATTCCTGGTCTGGTCTCTGGCAGCGTTTGGAACTGCCAATCTGTATCAAGATCGCAACGTTCATCTCACCCTATGCTGCCCTTTAGTACATTGACTTTTGGCCTTGACAGAGACATGGATCACCCCAGAGAACCCTGCTACTCCAGCTGCTCTCTCTTCATCCGACTACATTTTCTCTCATCGCCCGAGAGCATCTGGTCATTGCGGATTTCTCCTAAATTTAGATGTTCTATTTTCTCCCTCACTCACCTGTCAATCTCTTCATTTTGAATTTCATGCTGTCACTGTAGCTCAAGCTTAACATTGTTGTCATCTGTTATCCACAAGGTGCCCTTAGAGAGTTCCTCAATGAGCTTGACACCTTGTAAAGCTAATTTCCTGATGATAACTCTCTGCTCTTTGTACTTAGTGACATCAACCTCCCGACGTCTGCCTTCGATACATTTCTTTCCAACTCTCTCTTTCCCCTCCTTGCCTCTTTTGACCTCACCCTTTCCCAATCGCCTGCAACTCATCAGGCAGGCAATACGTTTTACCTCATCTTTACTACTAATCTCACTGCAACCCCATTCCAGGTCTTTGATCATTACTTTGTTTCCTTTTCTGTCTCCCTTTCTTCCAACAGTAGCCACTCAACCCTACCCAGATGGTCATGCACCGTCACAATCTTCACTCTCTCGATCCCACTACTCTCTCCTCTTCAATGCTATCATCTCTCCCTTCTGCTCAATAATTTTCCCTCCTGTCTCCTGATTCTGCCTCTTCGACCCTACTCTCGTCACTTTCTGCATCCTATGACTCGCACTGTCCCCTTTCCTCCTAGACGACTTGGTCCTCCCCTCTTGCTCTGTGGTTGAGTGACTCATTGATAGCTTACAGAACAGGGCTGAGGGCAGCTGAACGAAAATGAATGAAAACTAAACTTCCAGAGGACCTATCATCTTTTCACTCTGTCCTCTCTACCTTCTCTTCCTATCCGCTGCTAAAGCCACTTTTTATGACTTTTCATTTCAATCCTCTGGCTATAACCCTAGGAAACTATTTTCCAACTTCTCCTCCCTCCTTAATTCTCCACCCCTCCCCCTCCCTCCTCCCTCTCTGCGGACGAGTTTTCAACCACTTTGAAAAGAAGGTCGACGACATCCACTCCTCATTCACTCAGGCAATTGAGTCCACTGGTCCCACTCACACAGAACAACCCTATGCCTTGACCTTTTTCTCCCCTCTCTCTCCAGATGAAATCCTGTGACTAGTGAGGTCCGGCTACCCAACAACCTGCCCACTCAACCCATCACCATTCCTCACTTTCCTCATCAACTCATCCCTAACCACTGGCTGAATTTTATTTTCAAAATAGCCCAAGTTGCTCCCTTCCTCAAGGAACCAACACTCGACTCCTCTCTGAGGTAAAACATTACATACCACTATCCCTTCTTTCTTTTCTTTCCAGAACACTTGATTGTGGTCTCTGACCAACTCTCTCGCTATCTCTTTCAGAACGATCTTCTTGACCCTAACCAGTCAAACTTCAAGACGGGTCAGTCAACCGAGACTGATCTTCTCTGTGTCACGGAGGCTCTCCTGACTGCCAAAACTGACTCTCTCTCCTCTGTTGTCATTCTCCTACATCTTTCCGCTGCCTTCGACACTGTGAACCATCATATCCTTCTCTCCACCCTCTCAGGGCTGAGCGTCTCAGGCTCTGCACACTCTTGGTTTGCATCCTACCTGGCAGGCCGCTCCCACCAGGTGACATGGAGAGGATCTATGTCTGCATCATGTACTGTACTCTTACTACTGGGTTCCCCCAGGGCTTGGTTCTTTTCCTCTTCTCTCTATACACCAAGTCACTCGGCTCCATCATGCTCTCTTCAGCATGGTCTCTCCTATCATTGCTGTGCAGATGACACTCAACAAAATTTCTCCTTCCGTCCCTCTGACACCCAGGTGGCGACATGTATCTCTGCGTGCCTAGCAAATATGTCAGCTTGAATGTAGGCCCAGCACCTCAAGCTCAACCTCGACAAGACTGAGCTGCTCTTCCTGTCGGGAAAAGCCTGTCTGCTCCAAGACCTCTCCTTCACGGTTGACAGCTCCACAGTGTCCCCCTCCCAGAGTGCAAATGACCTTGACGTGACCCTGGACAACACCCTGTCATTCAAAGCAGTGAATTGCTCCTGCAGGTTCATGCTCTACAACATCCATAGAGTGTGACCCTACCTCACACAGGAAAAGGGCGCAGGTCCTAATCCAGATACTTGTCATCTCCCGTCTGGGCTACTGCAACTCGCTGTTGGCTGAGCTTCCCACTTATGTCATGAAACCCTTGCAACTCATCCACAACACTGCAGCCCACATGGTCTTCACCTTTCCCCAGTTCTTCAATGACACCCCACTCCGCCGCACATTTCACTGGCTTCCAGTCGAAGCTCGATTCTACTACAAGACCATGGTACTTGCCTATGGAGCAGCAAGAGGAACTGCCCCTCCCTACCTCCAGGCTATCCTCAAACCTTACACCCCAACCCAAGCATCCCATTCTGCCACCTCTGTTCTCTTGGCCATCCCACCCCTACGGAAGGGCAGCTCCTTCTCAGCCCAGTCCATCTCTTCTCTGTCCTGGCACCCCACTGGTGGAAGCAGTTTCCCCCTGAAGCTAGGAGAGCATAGTCCCTGCCCATCTTCCAAAAACACCTGAAACCCAACTCTTAAAGAGTTTCTTAAATAATCCCACAGCACCACCCTCTCAACCCCTCCTAACCACTGAGGAAAGTGAGAGGGGAGGGTAGGACAGAGGATATGGACAGGGGGGTTTCACACCTCTGAGTCAATACGTATTAGAATCAACTTTGGCTACAGATGTGCGTCTTTCTTGCTAAGTCTGTAAGAGCTTTACACACCTGGATTGTACACTATTTTTTCCAAAAATATTCAGCTCTGTCAAGTTGGTTGATGATCATTGTTTGACAGACATTTTCATGTCTTGCCATAGATGTTCAAGCTGATTTAAGTCAGAATAGTAACTAGGCCACTCAGTAACTTTCAATGTTGTCTTGGTAAGCAACTCCAGTGTATATTTGGCCTTGTATTTTAGGTTATTGTTTCAGCTTTAAATTTGTTATTATCTGTCAAAATGTCTATATAAATTGTATTATGCCGTATTGTGTGTAGGCCAGTGACACATCTCAATTGAATCCATGATAAAAAAAATTTCAGTAGACCTATGGTCTCATGTGGATAGGTAGTTTCCAACAGGTCAATATTCAACATAGTTTAGCACAGAAACATGGTAATTAACTACAATGACCATAATCCATTGCACTCCCTCCTACTTGTCCGGTCTGTCTGGGGCAGACAGCAGACGTAGAGAAGAGAGAACAGGCAATCAAGAGGGATCGAAGGCAGTTGCTTTGTGAGGTATTGCTACCTGAACATTCATTATCTAAGTTATTGATAGTTTGTATTCAGCAGTGATAGCCTTATTTACATTACTAAATACTACTACTAAAATAGTGATTTTGTCAGACAGCATAGGCAGCAGGTCTATAGAGATGATATTATGACTTGGAATGAAATACTAAAGTAGAAAAAAACCTAATATTTATTAAAGTAAAATAATGTGTATAGTAGATGGTTAATAAGTGATAAGCAGCAATGGGTAGTCTCTACCATCATGGAACTTTTGTTTTTTTTGTTAAAAAGCACTAATTACTCATTACTAGTAGCCACTACCCTATGGGCCCTGGTTAAAATGGAATAGGGAGTCATTTGGGACACAGTTTATGTAAACGGTATGGAATGTTGCTGTTTTGTGATGCAGTTAGCCACATAGTCACTCTGGGGCTTACACACTTATTGTAATGTTCCCCTGGAAATGCATCCTACTTGATTTAAAGGACTTAGACTAACATCAGAAATTTGGCATGGATCCTCAGATCCTCAAAAGGTTCTACAGCTGCACCATCGAGAGCATCCTGACTGGTTGCATCACTGCCTGGTATGGCAACTGCTAGGTCTCTGACCTCAAGGCACTATAGAGGGTAGTGTGTATGGCCCAGTACAAGCATCCTGCCATCCAGGACCTCTATACCAGGCGGTGTCAGAGGAAGGCCCTAAAAATGGTCAAACACTCCAGCCACCCTAGTCATGGAGCGTCACCGGAGCGCCAAGTCTAGGTCCAAGAGGCTTCTAAACAGCTTCTACCCCAAGCCATAAGACTCCTGAACATCTAATCAAATGGCTACCAATACTATTTGCATTGCCCCCCCCCCCCCACACACCGTTCTTTTACACAGCTGCTACTCTCTGTTATTATCTATGCATATTTACTTTAAAAACTCTACCTACATGTACATATTACCTCGACTAACCAGTGCCCCCGCACATTGACTCTGTACCCCCTGTATATAGTCTCGGTATTGTTATTTTACTGCTGCTCTTTAAGTACTTGTTCCTTTTATTTCTTATTCATATTTTTTAAACTGCCTTGTTTAAAGTCGCTAGCAAGTAAGCAGTTCACTGTAAGGTCTACAGTTCTTGTATTCGGCGTATAAGAATATTTTGAAGATAAATACACAACGCAGAGGACGAGAGGACAAGAGTACTAAACTAAATATTGTACTAATGGTCAATAGGGAATTGTCAATGTAAATAGGAGTTGGGTTTCAGCTCAACATCTGTTTAGAATCTGTGGAATGTCACTCCTGAACTCAGAGCTATGTGTGCTACGTGCTGTACATCGAGTCGGGAGCAGGATACTTGTTATTTGGCCATTGGCCAGTCATACTGCAAGGACTTCTGATTGGTCAATCCCATGCTAGGGTGGGGAGTTATAAATGGCATCCTGTTCCTTTGTTCAGTGGAGAAAAGCTGAGGACAGGGGAGATTGAACATCTACGTCCCATCATAACATTATGATTTGTCCCTCTCAAATTAACCAATGTTTCTTGCTTTGGATTTGTGTTATTGAAGAATGACATAAATTGCTAACAGGCGCATTTGACTAATAACATTTTATTTTATTATATCTCTCCTGTGGCTCTCGCTTTTCCCATATTTTTTTCATGGAGAGATGGACTGTTGGGTTAAGGTGGGCGAAGGAGGTTGGGAGTGAAGGATGGATGGAAGGAGGGGAAGGGGGGGGTCAGACCTTGTGATGTACTGAACAAAATCTGCCGATGAGAGGGCTCTCTCTCTGTGACCGAGTGCTCATGTTTCATTGGTTTAATATTCCATTACTGCAGTCTGGCTTTGGGACAATAATAACACAGATAGTAAATACCAAGCACTTTGGACAGAACAAGAATCATGGCTACTAAATTAGACCATATGCATTACCAGGGAGGATGGTCATTTTCATTACCCTGTTCAGGGCTGCCTGAATTACTCTTTCATTACCAGAGACAGTGTTATGACTTCTATGAATGGCGGGTGGAGGAGTCAAGCGCAGAGAGCAGGTAATTCCGTACGTGGATTTTTTATTCCAATGACAGCGGAAAAACGGATATGCAAAACACAAGGGCGCACGAAACAACCCGTCCAAATAAACAGGACTAAAACTGTCCGGAAAAATAGAGATCACACTAATCAACCAACACCAATAAACAGAGAACAAGCCCGAACACTACACAGCGGGCCTAGTGCCCTTACATAGCCTACAAACAAAACTAAACTCAAAACAGGTGTAACCAATTAGACCCAACTAACAGAAACAAAAGGAAAGGGAATCGATGGCAGCTAGTAGGCCGGCGACGACAACCGCCGAGCGCCGCCCGAACAGGAAGAGGCACCATCTTCGGCGGGATTCGTGACAGACAGGTTCTGTCCCTAATGGCACCCTATTAATGTACTACTTTAAACCAGTTCCCGTAGGGCTCTAGTCAAAATTAGGTTACTATATAGGGAATAGGGTATCATGTGGGACACAGCCCAAGAGACAGTTAACTCTTTCACAGTATAAACCATCTGAGACAGACACCTTTATTTAGTGACAATGTTTTCTCCCCACTACAACGGTCAACTGTCAAATGCAGCCTATCCATCACGTCACACCCTCTATTTACTTAGAGCCAGTATTAATTCTCATCACTCCAGTGAGAATTGCTATGTAACACTAATTGAGCTTTTCCACTGCAGGGTCGTGCCAGGCCGTGAATATCACAGATCCGGTTTCATTTCCATTTGCCCATGGCCCTTTTAATTCCTGGAACCAAGCGGGATAATCAACCTTGTTTGATATCTGGTACTGAGCTCGAACCAAGTAGGCTGGTTGGTGGATTTACAAATGGCTGTACTCAATGATTGGTCTTCTTCAATGATGTCACAGTGTCACATATGTTGTTAATACTGATGCTGGAGTCACTAGAATCATTTTTAGAAGAGAAGGTAAATCTGACTAAGAAAGGTACAGCCACAGCTATCATGGTAGAGCTACACTGAAGAATAACTCTAAAGCTAAAAACGAATCAAGGAGGCACCAAATTGGTCAGTTGGAGATGTCCAAGAGCTTTTGATCAAATGTTGGCGAGATGGGAATCCATCGGTCAGTAAAACAATGCAGGGAAAGAATATATTTTTTGAACAACATAAAAATATTTTGAACAATATAAAGAAGATGAAAGACCACAACAACAAAAATGTATCAGACAGCAATATTTGAAGCCATGATAATGATCAGCACGGTAATACATTATTTTTAGCCAAATTACAATCTAGGCGGTTACCAATGTTTTCAGCATAGCTAGCTGTAGCGTGTGAACCAGGGTCGACAACTCCTCACATAGAAGGCCAACGCTGTGGACTTGGCTATGTGTTTGACTTAAGCCAGAGTATCCAACTTTAAATTATAAAAACATTTTTTATACAAACAAACATATTTATATTTTTCAGAGGACATTCCTGAACCTATGGAAGCAGAGGAAGCTGAATGCTCCAATAGTGAAGCCACAACCTCAGAGCACTGCACCCCCAGACAACCAGGACCAATCAACACAATCAATGCTCCTGCAACCCCTGAGCCCTGCACCCCGAGGTGCCAAGGTTCCATTCTCAGTTAGTGAACAGTTCAATGTCAATTGATGGTTCAGTTGTTTAGCCCAAATCACACAATTTAGCTGTCTTCAACAGGGGTGGGCAATCTTGTCCACAGAGGGCTTTTGTCATGGCAGGGTTGTTTATAAATATTAGTCAAGGAGACAGTGTGGATCTAGGAATCACACTGATTCAATTAATCATACTCTGAACCAATATCTTTATTATTGGCTGCCCTCAGGTTTGCTTTGGAGTTTGTGCCTTATCACACCTGAACTGTACATGTCATTACTTCTGCCTATATATATATATATATATATTCCCAGGGAAGAGAAAAGGATCACAATGGGTCAAATCAGCTTGGCAATGGTTGACAATAGCAAGACCTTTTCTCACTCACAGAAGAGGGGAGGAGGGAACTGGGCCAGTTGAACTGTTTACACCCTGTTATAAATTATAGGAGAGGCCTCCCGGGTGGTGCAGTGGTTAAGGGCGCTGTACTGCAGCGCCAGCTGTGCCACCAGAGATTCTGGGTGCGCGCCCAGGCTCTGTCGCAACCGGCCACAACCGGCCGCGACCAGGAGGTCCGGGGGCGACGCACAATTGGCCTAGCGTCATCCAGGTTAGGGAGGGTTTGGCCGGTAGGGAAATCCTTGTCTCATCACGCACAGGCCAGGCACAGTGCGCGCTAACCAAGGTTGCCAGATGCACAGTGTTTCCTCCGACACATTGGTGCGGCTGGCTTCTGGGTGGCAGTGTGGCTTGGTTGGGTTGTGTATCGGAGGACGCGTGACTTTCAACCTTTGTCTCTCCCGATCCCGTACGGGAGTTGTAGCAATGAGACAAGATAGTAGCTACTAAACAATTGGATACCATGAAATTGGGATGAAAAAGGGGTTAAAAAAAATACAAAATAATAAAATTATAGGAGAAGGGGGGCTATTTCTCCCCCTGCAGTAAAATCCACCAAGGAATGTACTTTGCATGCTTTTTCCCGCCAAAACTCAAACACGTTCAAATGTGAACAATATTCCTAACATAAGAACATAAGAAAAGTAATGTAATATTGGTTTTATTTTATGATGGTATGGATGAAATACTGAAACTTAAAAAGTATATCCCCTTTGTCTGTCAAGTTTCCATCCAATACGTTGTGCATATCATATGAAAAATGATACAAGTATTTTTGTTAAGATATTAACGTGATTTTAGGAGTCATAAGAGATAACTTGCTATCATACAAGTAGCCATGCCCTTGAGTGAGGTCAGAGAGTGTGTCAGCCTGATGGAACCATCCTTTTTAGCCATAGTGCATAAAAGGCTTGGTAACAGACATTAACATGAGACCAGGAAACGTGAGGTGGGAGCTAAACGTTTGAAATGGTTGGTACTTTGAACCTCAAGAAATAAACTCACCTTCCTTTAGAACAGAAAGACAGCAAGCTGCAGCTCATGTCCACCGTGGTTTGAATCCTGAATACCAACATGAGGGGGAAAACAATCACTGGTACAGCTGAGTAAAATATCTAGAAAAGCGAATCTAAGTCAAACTATTCAACTACACTCATCGCCAACAGGTGATCGACACGGCTGGCTAGCTATCTTCCAGAGTGAACAACAGTAGAAGACTGGAAAGGAGAGACCCCTTTTGGACAATCAGAGCCATACAAGCTTGCCGCTGAAAGGCCAACAACCTTCCCAAGGAGGGCTGGTTCCGACAGAGATAAACAGCATTCACACGTAAATACATATATGATTTCTTATTCCAAATAAGCTGCGGTTTGTGTGCAAACTACATGATTACTGTGAGAATAGTTCTGAAATGTATCGATGATAAGTGTCTTTTTTTCTCTCTCTCTCCCTCTCGTTGTGTAAAAAGCCACCATATTGTGTCAGTCCGCTAGGGAACTTTGTCTCATGTATTAAGTGTGTATGTTATCCTGTTTTCTCATTTAGTTAACTAGTAAATACATAATTAAACCAATTTGTGTAGTACTGAATCATGAGTAAGGCTGGGTTTTTTACCGATGCATGAGGTTACAACTGTTCAGAAGGATGATATGTTAAGAGGTAATGATTAATAAGATGATTGTTTATCGATGTATTAGATATATACATTATAGAGTTTAATTCGGGAGATGATAACTCTTTAAACAACCTCTTACATGGTGCCCCAAATTCCTAATGAGTTAATTGTTACATGATTAAATTAACCAGGTAACAATTAAACCTAGTTTGTGGATTAAATAAATAACAGTCATCAGATTAATGAAAGTAAAGTCACGACACACAACATCTAGCTAAACAGATACGCATACCTCTCTTGAGTGTTTCTTTTGACACATACGCTTGTCTTCAAACTGGCTGAAGAGATCCTCCTCAAATGATGATAACTTATGTTATGTATTTCTCTGTCTATTTTTCAGCTGTCCCCTCTCGTTCAGTCTCCATTGCTGCCCACAAACAAAAATGAAGGCACAAAAATGAAAAGGATGGCATAAAACTCCACCAGCGTGTCTCCCTCAATATTTAAAAATGGCCGTCACCGAGGATCACAACAATGTTGCTGTCGAATTGCGTCATCGGTCTATGTCTTAAAATTTTCACTAGCAGTACTCCTGGAAAACAAGCAAGAACCTACCAGGCAAGTCCGTGCTGGTTCCAATTCCTCTAGAGGAATTGCGCCATAAGTCTGGTCCTTGTCAAGCTTCAATCCCCCAACACTCTTTCTTGAGAATGGCCAACACCAAAACAGAGGCTTCATCTCAAATGACACCCTATTCCTTGAATAGTGCACTACATTCGACCTGAGCCCTATAGGCTCCGGTGAAGTAGTGCACTATAAAGAAAACAGGGTCCCATTTGGGACTCAGACTAAGGTCCTTGTCAAGCTTCAGTCCTTCAACATCCTCTCCCCTGATGGCCCTCAGTCACACTGACTTGTCCTCTTTACCTTCCATCCATGCCTGGATGTCACCAGACACACACCCATGGCCTCAGTTGTCTCACAGTTGTCTCTCTCTCTCTCTCTCTCTGGGCTCCACTGTGCTGTGCTGCACAGGCTGGCTCATCTCTTGCCACCATGGGCCACTTTCCAAAACGCTCCTCAGAGAACGCCACACAACAACAGACAGACAATCAGAGATGAAGCCAGATGAATAGGGGGGGAGCACTACCTCAGGACAAAGTTTAAACTCATATGCATTCCGTATAAAAGGAGTGAATACGATCTAGGATTAAGTTCCTTCTGGAAGGAATGTAGTAATTCTATTCTACTGATCCTAGTCTGAGACACTTTATGGGTCTAACGTCTATCCGGGTTCCCTACTGGGAAAGACCTGAAAAACTACACCTATGTTCTGTGTATAGATCTCTCTCTCCCTCTCTCATCATTAGATGGTAGTAATCTTCCATTAGAGAGACCAACGGGCTATACACAACATGGCATTCTCTATGTAATATCTCGACTGACATGCTTGAGAAATCCTCCCTGTTTTACAATTGCAATGCTTGATAATCATTCTGCTCAAAGCCTTGAATGCTCATCCTGACATGCTTGATAAATCCTCCCTTTTTTTACAACTGCAATGCTTGATAATCATTATTCTCAAAGCCTTGGCTGCTCACCCTAGCCCTCATCTCACAAAGAGGTGGTGTCACATCTAATTTTGTCCTGCTTCTGAATTTGGCAGTGACTTGCAAGCACAATCAAAGACAATATTGATTGTACTCCATGCAGTCCCTAGTGGGGTGTATACATTAATTTAACAAGCGGTAAGCAAGGCATCTCACTTAAAATGATATTATTGTTCATTTGATTCATGGCATCAGGTTATCCGCCTTCGGTCCGAGAAGGGGTTGTGATAAATGCTCATAATAGAAAATCTGATGTAGCAAAATGTGTTCCTAAAGGAACCTAAATGTACATTAACAGTCTAAATCTTCATGCTGTCATGAGGTGCCATTTGGGGGGGGGGGGGGGGGGGGAGGGGGGCTAAACCGATAACAAACAAAAAAAGCCTATAGGGGAATCATAGGTGCCCCTCTCTCTCCACAGTTTTATGATGGTCATAAATACCTGCAGGGAAACTCTCTCTCCCACTCTCAGAAATGGAAGTTAAATCCCTTTGTTACCACGTAGAGAGAAGTTGCAGCATGGTAACATCAAAAGGTTGAATAATTCAACAGTATTTCTCATATTCCAAACATTTGGAATGGTCCGTGGGTGGGTATTTAAAGAACAATCATGTCGACTTTGTTAGTAATTTGTGATGTAACTAAAGACAGTAGAACAACATAACGGTATCTCTGAATGTGTATAGTTCCCCGTTACCAGACTTACATCTAAATATTGTGGAACGTACATGATTAAATATTAAACTATTTATGAGAAGATGTGATGTTAGCCTTCTAAATTAGAGAATTGTTTTTCATATGAAGTCTTAAGCAAGTCAGTGGCCACACCCACGTGAACACAGACATTACATCGGCGTCATGGAACGCCCCCTTTTTCCAGAGTGTACAAAACCCATTTCCGACAAAATTTACATTAGGCCAACGAGACCAACAGCGTGAGCTGAGAGGGACGCAATGGCTATAACTCCGAAACTTTCAATAGAGAAGAAGATTTAGTCAAGAAAGTGCAAGGACAAGAGTCCCCACGTTGAAATGGCTACTACTCCATGGACCAACGTCACAAATGGTTAAAACATCTACAAAACTGAAGACTACACAGGAACATTCAGTCTGCAGCTGTTTAAGTACTTTAGTCTAGTGAACGCCGCGACCGAGAACCACCAGGTGGTACTCTGAAAGATCCATTCTGGAGAACGTTTCCCTACGTCTGACGTATACACTCGTAAATAAGTACATTGAAATTCCTTTCGAATGATCGGCTGTTCATGTGCAAATACCATTTCCATGAGCTGAGTTATCAGCTGTGTGTATGATTGCGGAGTCCTTTGTCTTTTCTCTCGCTCTTTCTTACCTGTCCCTCCCTTTTCATTTGATGTAAACAAGCCATCATATCGGTTTAGTCCACTAGGGAAATTTCATTGTATCATGTTAGTAACCAATGTATAACCTATTCTGTTTGTGTTTATGTACTTCTGTGTGATTATTTAGTTAGTTAGTAAATAAATAATTAAGCCAATTGGTATATTGCAGATTCATCATTTATGCTCGGGTACGTGCAGATATCCAAGAGTTGTCGACATTCAGAATATGACTGATGAGGTAATAATACATTAATAAGTGACTGTAATCGATAAGATGTGAAAATATTTGAACAGTTAAATTCGGGAAACTGTAACTCTTTAAACAACATTTTCCCATGGTGCCCCGACTTCCTAGTTAATTCATGTTTACATGATTAGTTTAGTCACGTAATAATTACACATAGAGAATTTATTTGATAATATAACAGTCTTCATATTAATGATAGTCCAAGACATGACAATGCCTAGATCCTGTTCAGAATCAGCCCTCCAATGCGGCAATCACATCTGTAGCTGCTATATACAGTGCCTTGCGAAAGTATTCGGCCCCCTTGAACTTTGCAACCTTTTGCCACATTTCAGGCTTCAAACATAAAGATATAAAACTGTATTTTTTTGTGAAGAATCAACAACAAGTGGGACACAATCATGAAGTGGAACGACATTTATTGGATATTTCAAACTTTTTTAACAAATGAAAAACTGAAAAATTGGGTGTGCAAAATTATTAGCTAGCTAAAACATGGACCATAATCACAACTCATGACGTTACTACCCTGCATGAAGCTGCAGGTCGCTAACCAACCAGGTCCTATGGCTATAACTAGTCAAGCAAATGTGTCTGAGATATGAAGAATAAGAATATACAGTGGGGCAAAAAAGTAATTAGTCAGCCACCAATTGTGCAAGTTCTCCCACTTAAAAAGATGAGAGACGCCTGTAATTTTCATCATAGGTACACTTCAACTATGACAGACAAAATGAGGTGAAAAAAATCCAGAAAATCACATTCTCTCTCAAAAAAAAAAGCTGGTTGGTTTTTCTTTGGATTTTCTCCTAACATACCTATTGTGTTATATTCTCCTAATTATTTTAACATTTCTACAAACTGCAAAGTGGTTTCTTTCCTATGGTACCCATAATATGCATATCCTGGCTTCAGGGCCTGAGCTACAGGCAGTTTGCATTGGGCACATCAAATGGAGAAAAAGGGGCCTTATTAAGAAGTTAATCATCCTCTCTCTCTATCCATCTGTCTCTTGTCTGCAGGTATGTTTTGATGTGAGCAAGGAAGCCAGTCCCGTTATAGCCAACTGATTTAAGATCTTAAGATACCCTTCGGGCCAACTGGGAGCCCAAGGCTGGTTAGGAGACACCGCTAGAGACACTATGTTATTGTGATGAACTGAGAGAATATTAGGGTAGCACTGTAATTCATTAATCATATGCTGTCTTCCCTGCTCCTCTGTTTGACCTCTTTCCTTTTCTGTCTTCTACACCTCTCTCCACACCTCCTCTTTGTTCCTCTTTTTTTTAAATGCACATTGTGCATTGAAGTACAGATTGAACTTGTATTTATAATGTAATATTACAGTTACAGTGGGGCAAAAAAGTATTTAGTCAGCCACCAATTGTGCAAGTTCTCCCACTTCAAAAGATGAGAAAGGCCTGTAATTTTCATCATAGGTACACTTTTACCTATGACAGTATAAAAGACACCTGTCCACAACCTCAAACAGTCACACTCCAAACTCCACTATGGCCAAGACCAAAGAGCTGTCAAAGGACACCAGAAACAAAATTGTAGACCTGCACCAGGCTGGGAAGACTGAAGACAGGATGAAAGAACACAATATGTCTGTCAGGGAATTAATGCTATTCTGATATGTCAGATGACCAGTTAGACCAGAAAGTCAGGGCCATTAAGGCAAGGATTCCCAATGCTGTCTTTAGAATGATCAAATGAAGTCTCCAAGCAATGGGCCATTGTGTACAATGGTGAAGAGTTAGGGAGTCTTCGCAGCGTGTAGATGGTGCAGGTATCATGCCAGAATGATCCAGCTTTGTTGCATTGCTTGGCAAAAATATACTCTGTTCCTGCTCCCGTCTCTCCTCCACATTGATACAAATTATAAATTGATAAGGTACTAAGATATATAATGTCTCCATCAAATCGAAAAAGTTAGACACATTTTCAACGATGTATGAAATTGGAGTTGTTCTTCATCAACTGGTAATACATAAATAACGAAGCAGGTTAATAGGTTAAACATTTCACTTTTAATTCCACTGCTTTTTTTCAAGATACAACAGGTAAGTATATTATTTTGTATACATATTGCATATTTCTCATCACCTAATGAACAACCCCAATACCAGTCTGGTGTTAAGCTTTCTGTGCTGTATTGACGTATCCTGAAAATGACATCTGCTGCTTCAGATTGAACGGACATATCTCAGTTATTGTTTTTATATAAACAAAAAATAAGCTATTTTCTTTACTTTCAGAGTGCGAGCTGATCAAGGGGTTGAAAATGTAGATATTGCCAGATGTATGTTCACTTTTCAAGGAACATGCCAAGGAAGCTTTATTACTGGCAAAAGTGTCCATAACCAAGATGTAATTAAACTGTTCTTTGTTCTTTTTCTCTCCTCCTCTCTGCCTGTCTTGTTGTTGATGGAACCTGTCTCACATGCATTAATTAACAAACCATTAAGATGTCAGCTGCTAATTTTCAGATTTACACCACATAAACGATCAGCCAGGGACTATGAAAGCCCCTCTTGCTGCCAAGTTATGATTTCCCTGGGGGTTAGTCTTGCAATAACCAAGTGGTGAGACATGTAGCCCTCTATATTTAAATGTTTTAGGTACACTCAGATAGGTGTCTGCGTAAATACAGTCAGTAACCACTCAGAGAGGCACACACTGCTACTCTCTGTTCATCATATATGCATAGTCACTTTAACCATATATACATGTACATACTACCTCAATCAGCCCGACTAACTGGTGTCTGTATGTAGCCTCGCTACTGTATATAGCCTTACTACTGTTATTTGTCACTGTATTTTTACTGTTGTTTTTATTTCTTTACTTAACTATTGTTCACCTAATACCTTTTTGGCACTGTTGGTTAGAGCCTGTAAGTAAGCATATTCGGCGCATGTGACAAATAAACATTGATTTGTTTTGATTCATGTTACTAGTCTATTTTATTTTACCTTTATTTAACCAGGCAAGTCAGTTAAGAACAAATTCTTATTTTCAATGACGGCCTGGGAACAGTAACTGCCTGTTCAGGGGCAGAACGACAGATTTGTACCTTGTCAGCTCGTGGGTTTGAACTCACAACCTTCCGGTTACTAGTCCAACGCTCTAACCACTAGGCTACCCTGCCGCCCCAGGATTGCATAGTAACAATGTGTAATCATTGATGTCCCAGGAGCAGGAGTGGTAAACACTGTTTAAGTGTGTAATTGTAATACATACATGCAGACACAGCATCATTCAAAGAATGGAGTTTGATACACCTGGTATTGGATTTGACTGAAAAAGAATGTCTCACAGAGATTCATACTTGAACCACACCTTTATTTGCTAAGGAAGAGCACATGAGCAGTGAATATATTCAATGTACAGGCTACAATGTGGATATCTCATGCGTGGTAATAACTACAGTACATGTACAGTATATAGGACTTGCATCCTTGGCACAATAAAGTTATTATATTCTACTCAATCCATAGGCTTCATTAAGGCCATTCAGACTTGAAGTCGAAACAACAATGATGATAACTGAGGTTCATAGGTTCTGAACTAATATTCACAACAAACATTTTAGGGTCCATACACAGATCGGCTACATACTATAGTTAGCTACACATCCATAGGAATACAGTTATTTTTAAGCTCCATTACACAATAAGCAAATAAATAGTTAGCTAGCTATGTTACTTCAGCTGCATTGCATGGCAAATATAAGCAAGGCAAGCTAAAACAATTGTACATTCAATTTGCAGTAAATTCTTTAGCTAGCTAATTATTTACATCCATTGTTTCACAAGACGGCAGCCTGGTTTGCTAGTTTTCTCAGGAGTCGTTAAAACGTGAATTATAATTTCATACTCATGTCATAACACTAGCTAGCTAGCTGGCTAATGTTAGCTAGTCAGCCAACTTGCTAAATAGCGATTTTCATAAATTAACTTTATGACAAAAAATATGCACAATCGTTTGTCTCTACATTAACTAACATATTCCTCCTAATTGTACATTTTTAGCTTGTTTGGTTATGATGTTATTATTGCTTGCATTTGCTTCCACCGTAATGTTTTGTCAGCCATCTTTTCTGAAGAAAGTCACCAGTGACGAAGAGCTCTGTCAAATTCGTCATTGGAACCACTCAATATGATTGGTCGAATGAAAACCTTGGGAACAAAATGCATAATGAGTGCTCTAACTCCCCTTTGTGGTGGTCTGGAACAATGAAGCCGTGATGCTGGATACCTCTAAGTCCCGCGTTGTAAGCTCGCAACTTTTAAAGGAGGAACCAATGTAGGCTTTCGATTTCTCTCCCTCTAAAAACATAAATAAATTATTCAAGTAACAAACTGGCTTTATTTACATATCAGTAACAATGTTTCACCCCATGTTCAAGAATGGCCTTTTTCTAACTCACTTTACGTTATTTGAAAAAACAATTATGTCCAAAATATTGTTGTTTTTAAAACAAAGCTATTATTATTATTAATTAATTTAGAATTATATAAAAGCCCCTTAGATATTCTCACAGATATATTATTAACCCTGTTTTTCATAATCGTAGCAAGCTGTGAATTCCACAAACAACATTTCTAGCAGGACAATATATATTGGTCATGTTGGTCATGGCTCCCGAGTGGCGCACAATGGGATTGCCTTGCCGTTCTCCAGCTTTGTCCACTGACTAGGGAACCGCTGACTAGGGAAACATTCCCACTGTTCTTAGTGCCTGTCTGCACATTCAAACTTAAACAATGTAACTAATAATGTCATGAAAAATGCGCCTTAGATTTGAATTCGGAGGGCAGATATTATTAAATGTTAAAGCATTAGACCTCTCACTAAAGGCGACAGTCAAAAGTTATAAATAAATCCAAACTGGATTTAACGAAAAATGGCATGAAAGCGCACATTTGTAAATCCCAAACTCTAAAAGTAATTGGAAAAGTAGACATGAATTATTTGTGACATTGTGGTTACAATAAAGTGTGTATAAATGTAAACTGGTGGCATTTTGAAAACAGGTTTTAAACACTTTTTTCCCCCAACAAGTGCACTGTAGCAGGTGTAGCCCTACAGTATTAGCAGGACAATAGACTCCTAATAGTACAGCTATTGTAGGTGTGTGTCACAACTTCCACCGAAGTTAGCTCCCCTGCCTGTTCGTGCGGGGCTCGGCGGTAGTCATCACTGGCCTACTAGTCGGCCTACTCCCTTTTTCGTTGTCTGTTAGTTTTGTCTTATTAGTTGTTTTGTCTTATCACCTGTCTATTTTTGTGCTTGATTGGCTTCCTTATTTATAGTACGTTTACCTGCCCTTGTTTCGTGCGGGAGTACTTGTATGTTACGTGTGTATGTTTTTTTTGGTGTTCATGCTCTGGACCTGGTACCCTGTGTGTTGGGTTGGTCCACATTTTCTGTGCGATATTAAATGTGCACGTCTTCCTGTGGAACTATATGCTCTCTGCGCCTGATTCTTCCCTCACGCACCAAGTTACCCATGACAGTGTGATCATTCCCCTACTTGCAATGCTCTGCCTACCCAAGGACGTCAGAGTACAAAAATCAGTTAACCACCTAACTGAGGAACTCAATTTAACCTTGTGCAATACCCTAGATGCAGTCGCACCCCTAAAAATCTAAAATATTTGTCATAAGAAACTAGCTCCATGGTATACAGAAAATACCCGAGCTCTGAAGCAATCTTCCAGAAAATTGGACGGAAATGGCGCCACACCAAACTGCAAGTCTTCCGACTAGCTTGGAAAGACAGTACAGTGCAGTATCGAAGATCCCTCACTGCTACTCGATCATCCTATTTTTCCAACTTAATTGAGGAAAATAAGAACAATCCAAAATTTATTTTTGATACTGTCGCAAAGCTGACTAAAATGCAGCATTCCCCAAGAGAGGATGGCTTTCACGTCAGCAGTGATTAATTCATGAACTTCTTTGAGAAAAAGATCATGATCATTAGAAAGCAAATTATGGACTCCTCTATAAATCTGCGTATTTCTCCAAAGCCCAGTTGTCCTGAGTCTGCACAACACTGCTAGGACCTAGGATCAAGGGAGTCACTCAAGTGTTTTAGTACTATATCTCTTGACACAATGATGGAAATAATCATGGCCTCTAAACCTTCAAGCTGCATACTGGACCATATTCCAACTAATCTACTGAAAAAGCTGGTTCCTGTGCTTGGCTCTCCTATGTTGAGCATAATAAATGGCTCTCTATCCACCGGATGTGTACCAAACTCACTAAAAGTGGCAGGAATAAAGCATCTCTTGAAAAAGCCAAACCTTGACCCAGAAAATATAAAAAACTATCGGCCTATATCGAATCTACCATTCCTCTCCAAAAAAATGGAAAAAGCTGTTGCACAGCAACTCACTGCCTTCCTGAATACTAACAAAGACTGATACGCTTCAGTCTGGTTTTAGACCCCATCATAGTACTGAGACTGCACTTGTGAAGGTGGTAAATTACCTTTTAATGGCGTCAGACCGAGGTTCTGCATCTGTCCTCGTGCTCCTAGACCTTAGTGCTGCTTTTGATACCATCGATCACCACATTCTTTTGCAGAGATTGGAAACCCATATTGGTCTACACGGACAAGTTCTGGCCTGGTTTAGATCTTATCTGTTGGAAAGATATCAGTTTGTCTCTGTGGATGGTTTGTCCTCTGACAAATCAACTGTACATTTCGGTGTTCCTCAGGTTCCGTTTTAGAACCGTTTTCACTATATATTTTACCTCTTGGTGATGTCATTCGGAAATATAATGTTAACTTTCACTGATATGCAGATGACACACAGCTCTATATTTCGATGAAACATGGTGAAACCCCAAAATTGCCCTCGCTGGAAGCTTGTGTTTCAGACATAAGGATGTGGATGGCTGCAAATGTTCTACTTTTAAACTCGGACAAAACAGAGATGCTTCTTCTAGGTCCCAAGAAACAAAGATCTTTTGTTGAATCTGACAATTAATCTTAATGGTTGTACAGTCATCTCAAATACAACTGTGAAGGACCCCTGCGTTACTCTGGATGTTGATCTCTCTTTTGACGAACATATTTTGTATTTATTTTTTTATTTCACCTTTATTTAACCAGGTAGGCTAGTTGAGAACAAGTTCTCATTTACAACTGCGACCTGGCCAAGATAAGGCATAGCAGTGTGAAAAGACAGCAACACGGAGTTACACATGGAGTTAACAATAAACAAGTCAATAACACAGTAGAAAAAAAGAAAACAAAGAAAAAAAGGAGTCTATATACATTGTGTGCAAAAGGCATGAGGAGGTAGGCGAATAATTACAATTTTAGCAGATTTTCACTGGAGTGATAAATGATCAGATGGTCATGTGCAGGTAGAGATACTGGTGTGCAAAAGAGCAGAAAAGTAAATAAATAAAAACAGTATGGGGATGAGGTAGATAAATTGGGTGCGCTATTTACCGATGGACTATGTAAAGCTGCAGCGATCGGTTAGCTGCTCAGAAAGCAGATGTTTAAAGTTGGTGAGGGAGATAAAAGTCTCCAACTTCAACTTCCCAGACAGGAACTCAACCCACTCAAGTGATGCACCCCTCAAAACTGTTTCAAGGACAGATTTTTTCCACCTACATAACAATGAAAAATCAGAAAACTTTCTATCCCAAAATTATGCAGAAAACAATTATCCATGCATTTGTCACTTCTAGGTTAGACTACTTAAATGCACTACTTTCCGGCTACCAGGATAAAGCACTAAATAAACTTCAGTTAGTGCTAAACACGGCTGCTAGAATCTTGACTAGAACCCAAAAAAATGATCATATTACTCCAGTGCTAACTGGCTTCCTGTTAAGGCAAGGGCTTATTTCAAGGTTTTTCTGCTAACCTACAAAGCATTACATGGGCTTGCTCCTACCTATCTTTCCGATTTGGTCCTGCCGTACATACTTACACGTACGCTACGGTCACAAGACGCAGGCCTCCTAACTGTCCCTGGAATGTCTAAGCAAACAGCTGGAGGCAGGGCTTTCTCCTATAGAGCTCCGTTTTTATGGAATGGTCTGCTTACCCGTACACAGACTCGGTCTCAACTTTTAAGTCTTTATTGAAGACTCATCTCTTTAGTAGGTCCTGTGATTGAGTGTAGTCTGGCCCAGGAGTGTGAAGGTGAACGGAAAGGCACTGGAGAAACAAACCGCCCTTGCTGTCTCTGCCTGGCCGGTTCCCCTCTCTCCACTGGGATTCTCTACCTCTAACCTTATTACAGGGGCTGTCTTATTGGTCACTGGCTTATTGGTGCTCTTCCATGTCGTCCTTAGGAGGGGTGCATCACTTGAGTGGGTTGAGTCGCTGACGTGATCTTCCTGTCTGGGTTGGCGCCCCCCCTTTGGTTGTGCCGTGGTGGAGATCTTTGTGGGCTATACTCAAGCCTTGTCTCAGGATGGTAACTTGCTGGTTGAAGATACCCCCCTAGTGGTGTGGGGGATGTGCTTTGGCAAAGTGGGTGGGGTTATATCCTGCCTGTTTGGCCCTGTCCAGGGGTATCGTCAGACAGGGCCACAGTGTCTCCCGACCCCTCTTGTCTCAGCCTCCAGTATTTATGCTGCAGTAGTTTATGTGTCGGGGGGCTAGGGTCAGTCTGTTATATCTGGGTATTTCTCCTGTCTTATCCGGTGTCCTGTGTGAATTTAAGTATGCTCTTTTTAATTATTTATTTCTCTCTCTCAGAGGACCTGAGCCCTAGGACCATGCCTCAGGACGACCTGGCCTGATGATTCCTTGCTGTCCCCAGTCCACCTGGCCGTGCTGCTGCTCCAGTTTCAACTGTTCTGCCTGCGGCTATGGAACCCTGACCTGTTCACCAGACGTGCTACCTGTGCCAGACCTGCTGTTTTCAACTCTTTAGAAACAGCAGGAGCGGTAGAGATACTCTCAATGATCGGCTATGAAATGCCAACTGACATTTACTCCTGAGGTGCTGACCTGTTGCACCCTCTACAACCACTGTGATTATTATTATTTGACCCTGTTGGTCATCTATGAACATTTGAACATCTTGGCCATGTTCTGTTATAATCACCCGGCACAGCCAGAAGAGGACTGGCCACCCCTCATAGCCTGGTTCCTCACTAGGTTTCATCCTAGATTCTGGCCTTTCTAGGGAGTTTCTCCTAGCCACCGTGCATCTACACCTTCATTGCTTGCTGTTTGGGGTTTTAGTCTGTAACTGTACAGTACTTTGAGATATCAGCCGATGTAAGAAGGGCTTTATAAATACATTTGATTTTATTTGATTATGGCTATCAGCAGGCCTATTAGCAGGACAAAAGACTTTCCTAGAAGGAGGGTAGGGGGAGAATTCTATCGTCAAATGTATTTCTTTGTTAGGTTGGCTGTATCACAACCGGCCGTGATTGGTTGCAATTTCAGTTCAATCAACCAGAAAAGACAGAACAAATAATACAACACATTTTGTGATTAAACTCAAATATCCTAATTGATATTAAAAAAATTATGAACTGGAACCTTTAAACATGTGGAAGAGGGAAAAAGTATTGTTATTATTATTATTATTACTATGTAGCATCTCTGACCGTGATTAGGAGTCCCATAGGGCGGCGCACAGTTGGCCCAGCGTTTCTCTCCCTCTAAAACCAGAAATAAATGTTTTGGCCTTTACAAATATTATTTTGGCCTTTATTCAGATTGCAATCACTCACTTTCTTTTGTTGAAAACAGAATAATCTCCAAAATATTGTTATACAGTATACAATCAAGCTGATGGCACAGTCATATAGTCCTGGCTCCTACATAAAGCTGTGTGACTCACTCATTCACGGCTTTGGATCAAAACAAATAAGTACCAACATTCTTTCTGATAGTCTATAATAAAGAAATGTTTTTGTTGTCCTGACCTGGACACCATGTACAGTATTATAATATCACATTATGGGCTACTAGCAGGATAATATACCTTTACTAATACATCTCTCTGTATTTTGATACTTTGTGAAAGGCAATTGATCAGCATTAAACATTTTGTGGATGGGGCTTCCCGAGTGGCGTTGCGGTCTAATACACTGCACTGCCACAGATGCTGGTTCGATACCTGTGTCGGACACCACCGGGAGACCCATGAGGTGGCTTTTGGTTTCTCTCCCTCTAAAAACAGATATAAATAACTCTAAATAACAAACTGGCTTTATTCATACATTTGTGAGAATGTGTCACCCCATGTTCAACAATGGTCTTTTTCTCGCTCACTCTAGGTTAAATTAAAACTTAGAATGATATAAAAGCCCCTTACATATTCTCACAGATCAGATTTGCCCGAACGAAAAAATGCCCCTTGGATATTCATTTAGAATCCTCCAATCCTCTTATGCTCTTAGTACAGTAGCCTACTGCCGACAGTAACGTTGTACAGCTCCATATTTTCCGTTCCATCCTAATGGAAACCATGAGGATTTTTTATTTTTTTTGTAATTCTTGAAATAGAACACCATAATATTAATCAAAATTAATTAAACAAAATATCTTAAAATCAATCTCATATATTATGTTATTATTAAAAAATGTTTTAAATTATCTGGTAATTCCAAAATGGAAGACTATCAAATGCTTCCAAAAAATGCCCTCTGGTGGCCAAACTTGCACTAACTACCATTAATGGTAAAAATGTCTGATAATTAAATAACGTGCCATAGAATTCTGCAAGGTGTGCTGCAGTATGACGCAACTTTTAAAGGAGAACCACTATAAAAAAGAGATGAAACGTGCATCAAAAAGCATGGGCTTGCCTTGGGCTCTGTTTCAAAATATCACTTTTTTTATATGACAGCTGTTGATGATGCTGTGAAGCAAGTTGTGTGGGAAAAATATTATTTGTATTTTATTAAGTTATGTTTCATTATATTGTCAGCAGGATATAAAATATACGTATGTTAACTGTGGTGAGGGTAGCCTAAGTTTGTCTTGTCTGTTTAATAATCAAAATCCCTATTGATTTCATGTACAGTAGCTTGTGAAAGTATTCAACCCCTTTGCATTTTTTCCGATTATGCTGCCTTACAACCTGAAATTAAAATGTATTTTTTGGGGGGGTTGTAATCAGTTGATTTACACAACATGCCTACCACTTTGAAGATGAATTTTTATTTATTTATTGTGAAACAAACAAGAAAAAAGACAAAAAACAGAAACCTTGAGCATGCATAACTATTCACACCCCCCCAAAGTCAATAGTTTGTAGAGCCACATTCTGCAGCAATTACAGCTGCAAGTCTCTTATGGTATGTCTCTATAAGTTTGGTACATCTAGCCACGGGGATGTATGCCCATTCTTCAAGGCAAAACTGCTTCAGCCATTTCAAGTAGGATGGCTTCCGCTGGTGTACTGCAACATTTAAGTCATACGACAGATTCTCAATTGGATTGAGGTCTGGGCTTTGACTAGACATTCCAAGACATTTAAATGTTTCCCCTTAAACCACCTGAGTGTTGCTTTAGCAGTATGCTTAGGGTCATTGTCCTGCTGGAAGGTTAACCTCTGTCCCAGTCTCAAATCTTTGGAAGACTGAAACAGGTTTCCCTCAAGAATTTCCCTTTATTTAGAGCCATCCATCATTCCTTCAATTCTGACCAGTTTCCCAGTCCCGGCCAATGAAAAACATCCCCCACAGCATGATGCTGCCACCACCATGCTTCACTGTGTGGATGGTATTCTTGGGGTGATGCGAGGTGTTGGGTTTGCGCCAGACATAGCATTTTTCTTGATGGCCAAAAAGCTACATTTTAGTCTCATCTGAGCAGAGTACCATCTTCTGTATGTTTTGGGAGTCTCCCACATGTCTTTTGGCAAACACCAAACGTGTTTTCTTATATTTTTCTTTAAGCAATGTCTTTTTTTCTTGCCACCCTTCTGTAAAGCGCAGCTCTGTGGAGTGTACGGCTAAAAGTTGTCCTTAGGACAGATACTCCAATCTCCTATGTGTGGAGCTTTGCATTTCCTTCATGGTTATCTTTGGTCTCTTTGTTGCTTCTCTGATTAATGCTCTCCTTGCCTGGTCTGTCAGTTTTGTTGGGCGGCCCTCTCTTGGCAGGTTTGTTGGGGTGCCATATTCTTTCATATTTTTTCAATTTTTTAATAATGGATTTAATGGTGCTCCGTGGGATGTTAAAAGTTTCTGATATTTTTGAATAACCCAACCTAATCTGTACTTCTCCACCCACAACTTTGTCTCTGACCTGTTTGGAAAGCTCCTTGGTCTTCATGGTGTCGCTTGCTTGGTGGTGCCCCTAGCTTAGTGGTGTTGCAGACTCCGGCGCAGCCATGTTGCGATTGGGCTGCACAGACCAGTCACATAATTAAACTCAAAATATACAATTCTATTCTTTTGAAAATACATGTTATTAGTCTTACGGTGTTTCTTAGGACCTGATTAGAATGAAATAATAATCCATTTTATTGTGATGGTGTTTTTTGTGCCCACGCCTACTCCTCACCTTGCCGGCATGTGCACGGGAGATATCAAAGGCTTATCCTAGCAAGAATGTGGTGAAAATGAATTGGGTTCTTCACATGTGAAAACATGTGTTCTTGGAACACTTCACGAGCGTGACATTCTACACATGAAAACGTGTTTTTTCACAGGTGAAAACATGTGTTTTTGTAACCCTTCACATCTGACATGTTTTTGCTTAAAGGTGTGTTAGGATTTTTACAAGAGTTTCTCGATACATTTATTTTACCAGTCGTCAGGATATAACATATAATACATCTCTACACTTAGCAAAAAAGTGCCATCTGCACAGGTATTTTAGTTATCAATTAATCTGACTATTATCTCATCATTGATTTAATTGACTTATTTCAGCAATTAGATTTTTTTCTGTATAGTTGTCTAATGTTGGTGGGGCATATTATTCTGTTTTAATGTTACTCCTGAATCACTATGATAAACAATAGTTTTTCTTGAGTTTATTTTTTATCAAAGCTGAGACTCACTTTGTTAACACAGGCGTGGTGGCATAGCAGAAAGATCGAGATGCTGTTAACCAAGAGCTTGTGAGTTCAAATTCCAGATGAGGACATGTTGATTAATGACTGCTGCATAAATAAACATATACAGTTGTACACACTGTACGGTATGTTAACAGTGCTTTGTGTATCATAATGACTAATTGTTGTTTTCCTATGTGAAGTGTTCTAAAAACACGTGTTGAAGTGAGGTGTTCCAAAAAACAAGTTTCCTACATAGCATGTGTTTTTTTCCATAACGGAGGTTGGCAGCGAGAGAGAGAGAGAGAAAGGGAGAGAGAAAGAGGGAGGGAGGGAATGTCCCATCACCCATTTCATTTATGTACCCTATTATTGATTCAGTTATTTATTGCCATGCATGCCTTGCAGCAAATTATTGGCCTATACTTCAGAGTATTGACTTTATAAACCTTTATTGTGCCATCATCACATAAGCCAGTTAACCCCTTTCTGCATACAATGCATTTTCTTTACACTTATGCACATTTAAAAATGAGGCATGTAGAGGAGTGCAGTGTGGAGTGAAACCTGTTCCTTGTCATGCAACGTGGTCTCAGATCATTTCGTATTATTATGTATGTAAATCTGAAGCATTTAGTTTGATATGTTACGTTTTGTATGGTATGTATTAATTTGTGGCTGTCCGTCACTCATTTGGTATATGTTACGTATTACAATTCGAATGATATGTTACGAGTTGCAATTCGTACAATATGTTATGAATTAGCAAAATGTACAATATTTTACAAATATGCAAAACGTATGATATGTTACAAATACCAATGTGTTGTGACTAACGTTAGCTAGGTGGCAAACGCTAACATTTGCTAGCTTTAGGGTTAGGGTTAAGGTTAGGAGTTAGGTTAAAGGCTTAAGGTTAGGTGTAGGGGAAGGTTTAGCTAACATGCTAAGTAGCTAGAAAGTTATACTTAGCCTAGTTACCATGTTGCTAATTAGCTACCATGCTAAAGTTGTCCGTGATGAGATTCAAACACACAACCTTTGAGTTTCTAGATGTCTGTATTATATGCCTGGCCTCCCTCACTCACTCTCTTCTTGCATTAAAACCTCTACAGGATCGGTGCCTCCCCCCACGGGATGGTTAAGCTAACGTAGGCTAATATGATTAGCATGAGGTTGTAAGTAACATGAACATTTCCTAGGACATAGACATATCTGACATGGGCAGAAAGCTTAAATTCTTGTTAATCTGCAAAGTCCAATTTACAGGTGCTATTACAGTGAAATAATATCTTGCAATTGTTTGAGGAGAATGCACAATTATGAACTTGAAAATGTATTAATAAACCAATTAGGCACATTTCGGCTGTCTTGATACAAAATGTTGAACATATATGCAATGGTTCATTGGATCAGTCTATAACTTTGCACATACACTGCTGCCATCTAGTGGGCAAAATCTAATTTGTGCCTAGGCTGGAATAATACATTATGGCTTTTCTCTTGCATTTCAAAGATGATGGTACATTTATTTATTTTAAATGCTTGTTTTTTCTTTGTATTATCTTTTACCAGATCTAAAGTGTTATATTCTCCTACGTTCATTCCACATTTTCACAAATGTATTTTATTTCAAATGGTATCAAGAATTGGCATATCCTTGCTTCAGGTCCGGAGCCTCAGGCAGTTAGATTGGGTGTCATTTTAGGTGAAAATTGAAAAAAAGGGTTGGATCCTTAAGAGGTGCATTAAGTAACTTTATATCTTATGTAACCATACCAAACGTAACATATCATACTAATTTTAGTGTTCTGGATTTACATTTACTATGTTACGTCTTGTCTATGAGACCATTCTTTCTCAGCTCTGCCCTTCTTGCTGCCTTCAGCATGTCTAATCCATCAGAGTGTGGAGAAAGCAAGCAGACATACACTCATACCACATATACACACACACACACACACGCACACACTCACACACTCACACACACACAGACACAAGCACACACACTGCGGAGAAAGTGCTAGATGAGGCATTTTCACTAAATCCTCCTCCATCAAAGTCGTCAACCTGCCTGCCTGTTCCCACCTCTGTCTCTACCTGCACCCCAAATGGCACACTATTACCTATTTGGTGCACTACTTTTGACCAGGACTTATACGGAATAGGGTGCCATTTGATACACATATCCTGCCCCCTGTCTGCCTCAGCTCGCAGGTTTAACATTTCACACACACTGTCAACAGCCCCTGTCACGACTCATCTAATCCGATCTAGCTGATCCGGCTGAGGATGAGATAAGTCGTTAGGAAACCACATGCTGACAGCCTGTCTGCTTCTGTGTGTGAGAGAGGTTATCTGTTTCGGTTTGAGTGTGTGTGTTTTCTTATGTGTATGCTTATGTGGAAGTTTGTGAAAGAGAACATCGGAGCTCTGAGCAAAGCATTGGTTTATTAATAGGATAAGCAAAGGTTGAGGAGGGCCTTTCAATGCATTCCTGTCTCTGTCTGTATCCCTGTCCTATCCTCAGGAAGTAGTGTGTGTGTGTGTGTGTGTTTGTGTGTGGGCATTTCCTGTCTGAGTGTATGTGGTACAAGAGTGTGTGTTTGTGTGTGTGTCTGTCTGTCAGTGTGTGTGTGTGCGTGTGCGCCTGCATGTGAGCATATGAGTCACTGTCCTTATAATATCTGCATCCTTCTGTCCTTTGTGAACTCAGGTGGGCTTGGGCCTAATCAATGCATGGATGACTTTATACTGTATGTTTGGCATTTGTGGGCTGCAGTGGAGGCTGCTGAGTGGAGGACAGCTCGTAATAATGGCTGGAGCGGAGCGAATGGAATGGCATCAAACAAATGGAAATCTATGTGTTTGATGTATTTTATACCCTTCCACGAGCCAGTCCTCCACAATTCAGGTGCCACGACCTGCTGTGATGGGCTGAGACGGCCTGTTGTTTTCTATGAGAGACAGGAATTGAAAGAGAAAGAGACTGAGCGCTAGAGAGCGAGAAAGAGAGAGAGGAAAGAGAGAATCAGAGATAGCGCATCAACATGAGAAGGCTAGAGAAGCCTTGAGAGTGCATGAAAACGTCAGCCTTCCACATCAGTATTGTTGTTTCTCTATCAAAGTTGTTGTGTCTTCTTGCAAGTAAATATAAGATGCTTTTGACCCTGTTGGCCACCTTGTTTGCTGTGTCTATTTCTACCTGTGCCAATGGATGCCCATCGATCTGTTTACGCCTTCAGAACGGAGCGTTAATTAATGCACAGGAGAGGCTGGCAAGCGAGCCACGGTGGATTAAAGGAGGTCACGCTCATAACAAATGTAACTAACACTGGGAATACACATTGTGCTGCTCTGGGTACTCGGTCCTGACAGGATGCTATGTATTTGACACTATGTGTGCGTGTGCGCATGAGTGCATGCATTTGTGTGTAGCTCTTCTGACCTGTTCAGTTCAGCAAATTAGTTATTCTATCAAGGTCCATACTTCAGTGTTCAGCTCTGACTCTCCAGATAAAAGACACTTATTGGAATAATAAAGTGGTAAAGTGTGGCTATTATATGAATTACCCTTATGGAAAAACTACCTTCATTTCATGTGAAGACATGAAGTGTTCCAAAAACACATGTTTTCATGAGATCACGTGATCCTATGTGAAGTTAATGTGACAACATGTAAACCAAAACGTGATAAAATAAACTATACATGTGAAAATGGGATCACGTGAAGTGTTCCAAAAAATACATGTTTTCACGATTCCACACGTGAAATCATATGGATTCTCTGTAAAAAATAATTGCCAATTATATGCTGTGTGTTTACACAATGGCTGCACACATTGACGTAGCATATGCTAAGTATTCAACACATGACTATGGAACTGTGGGTGAAAAGGGTAGAATGTAGAATTCACTCGTCCACATTTTGAGAAGAAACTGAAAGTGGACTGTTACATTACAGAAGAATATCTAATAATTGTAAATTCAGGAACAAATTAAAATGAGAACTGAACTGAAGTGCGATGATATTTATGGTCTCTTATCCTGTCTCATAAGCTGAACCCTGTGATGTGTACTCATAGTACTGGCATGGTCATCTCCTCCAGTCTGGAGTTAATACTCCAGGCCATGCTTTCTCAGAAACAATCCTGGAGTCATCATGACAAGACTCTCTCACACCCCAGTGCCTTCTGAGCCCTCTGTCCCGACCTCACCCTTACCCTTTCCTCAACCGCCTCACCACTCCACCACCCAGCTGGCTAAATCCCCAAGAATGAAGAGGATCTTGTCAGGAAATAACCTCTGCTGCTCCAAAGCAGTGGGAAATTATAGGCTTAGGTCCCAAATGCTACCCTATTCCCTATAGGCCCTAGTTAAAAGTAGTGCACTGTATAGGGAATATGGTGCAATTTGGGACGCATGCAGGTTCTTATCTCCCCCATTGCTAATGTGTGTCGGATCTACTTGAGACAAATTAATACTCACACTGAAGTCCTGAATGTCATCTTAGCCTGTAAGAAATGAAACGCTGACTCATTCTGACACATTTAAAGCTGTAATCCTTAATGGTGAAACTGCCACGTTTGGTTGCAATATTTCGACAACAAAGACGTTACTGCAAACAACAAACACTGTTTTATTCCCTCTGACATCACAAGCAAATGTTTTCTTTACCAAAAACAATGACGGCCATAGTGTGGACAGCGGCGCTGTTTCGCTTACTGTAGATTCTATCAATAAGAAAGATTAGCGGAACAGTAAAGCTACTAAAGTACTTTGAATAGTATAGAGGAGAAGCGAATGGAGGAGTTATTTTTTCTTCAATGTTGTAATGAGTGTTTGGTTCTGTTCTGTCTGTGGGGGTTTCCTCCAGAGACCAAAAAATATTGATTCTGTAGAATGTCAAACATTGGCAGAGCTAACACAGAAAATACATTGTCATGCAATATTCCTCTTCCTGCACAATCACAGGCAGACACATGTACAAAGCTCTGCCTCGCCCTCCATTTGGCAAATCTGACCATAATTATATCCCCCTGCTTCCTGCTTACAAGAAAAAATGAAAGCAGGAAGCACCAGTGAATCCGTCTATAAAAAAGTGGTCAGATGAAGCAGATGCTAAACTACAGGACTGTTTTGCTAGCACAGACTGGAATATGTTCCGGGATTCTTCCGATGGCATTGAGGAGTAGACCACATCAGATGATGCAATCTCTATTGCTCTCCACACTGACCTTTCACACCTGGACACAAGGAACACCTATGTGAGAATGCTATTCATTGACTACAGCTCAGCGTTCAACACCATAGTGCCCTCAAAGCTCATCATTAAGCTAAGGACCCTGGGACTAAACACCTCCCTCTGCAACTGGATCCTGGACTTCGTGACGGGCCGCCCCCCAGGTTGTAAGGTTAGGTAACAGCACATCCGCCACACTGATCCTCAACACGGGGGGCCCCTCAGGGGTTGGTGCTCAGTCCTCTCTTGTACTCCCTGTTCACTCATGACTGCACGGCCTGGCACGACTCCAACACCATCATTAAGTTTGCCTATGACACAACAGTAGTGGACCTGATCACCGACAACGATGAGACCTGACCATGTGGGGGAGGAAGTCAGAGACCTGATCGTGTGGTGCAAGGTCAACAACCTCTCTCTCAACATGATCAAGACAAAGGAGATGATTGTGGTCTACACAAAAGGAGGACTGAGCACGCCCCCATTCTCATCGACGGGGTTGTAGTGGAGCAGATTGAGAGCTTCAAATTCCTTGGCATCCACATCACCAACAAACTAAAATGGTCCATGCACACCAAGACAGTCGTGAAGACGGCACGACAAACCCTATTCCCCCTTAGGAGACTGAAAAGATTTGTCATGGGTCCCCAGATCCTCAAAAGGTTTTGCAGCTGCACCAGCGAGAGCATCCTGACAGGTTGCATCACTGCCTGGTATGGCAACTGCTCAGCCTCCGACCGCAAGGCAATACAGAGGGTAGTGCGTACGGCTCAGTACATCACTGGGTCAAGCTTCCTGCCATCCAGGACCTCTATACCAGGTGGTGTCAGAGGAAGGCCAAATATTTTTCAAGTCTCCAGCCACCCTAGTCATCGACTGTTCTCTTTGCTACCGCACGGCAAGCAGTACCAGAGCGCCAAATCTAGGTCCAAGAGGCTTCTAAACAGCGTCTACCCCCAAGCCATAAGACTCTTGAACATCTAATAAAATGGCTATCCAGACGATTTATTTGCATTTCCCCACCCATCTTCAACGCTGCTGCTACTCTCTGTTATTATCTATGCATAGTCACTTTAATAACTCAACCTACATGTTGTAACGGTTGTCTATGGTGGAAGGTGAGGACCAATGCGCAGCGTGGTAAGTGTTCCTATTCTTTAATAGAACTCAGAACACTAAAATACAAAACCAACGAGAACGAAATGAAACCGAAACAGTTCTGTCTGGTACAGATATGAAAAAGAAAACAATCACCCACAAATCAAAGGTGAAAACCGGCTGCCTAAGTATTGTTCTCAATCAGGGACAATGATTGACAGCTGCCTCTGAGTGAGAACCATACCAGACCAAACACAGAAATACGAACTCATAGAAAAACAAACATAGACAACCCACCCAACTCACGCCCTGACCATACTAAAACAAAGACATAACAAAAGAACTAAGGTCAGAACGTGACAGTACCCCCCCCCCCCAAAGGTGCGGACTCCAGCCGCAAAACCTGAACCTATGGGGGAGGGTCTGGGTGGGTGTCTGTCTGCAGTGGCGAACATGGCGCAGGATTTGGACCCCACTCCACCATAGTCTTTGCCAGTCTCTTTACCCACCCCCCATGGCCTTTTTAGAGCGGCAACCCTCGCCACCGACCTCGGACTGGGGACCCTAGCAACGGGTCCCGAATGGACGGGAGTCTCCGGCAGCTCCGGAGTGAAGGGAGATTCCGGCAGCTCCGGAGTGAAGGGCGATTCCGGCAGCACCGGAGTAAGGGACGGCTCCTGACTGACCGGAGGCTCTGGCAGCTCCTGAATGACCGGCGGCTCTGGCAGCTCAGGACAGACGGGCGACTCTGGCAGCTCAGGACAGACGGGAGACTCTGGCAGCTCAGGACAGACGGGAGACTCTGGCAGCTCAGGACAGACGGGAGACTCTGGCAGCTCAGGACAGACGGGAGACTCTGGCAGCTCAGGACAGACGGGAGACTCTGGCAGCTCAGGACAGAAGGGAGATTCTGGCAGCTCAGGACAGACAGGAGACTCTGGCAGCTCAGGACAGACGGGAGACTCTGACAGAGCTGAGCAGGTGGGAGCACCTGTAGGGAGGAGACGGAGAGATAGCCTGGTGCAGGGGCCTGCCACCGGAGGGCTGGTGCGTGGAGGAGGCACCGGATAGACTGGACTGTGGAGGCGCACTGGAGGTCTCGAGCACCGAGCCTGCACAACCCTACCTGGCTGGATACTCCCCGGAGCCAGGCCAGTGCTGCGAGCACCGGTGTCCCTGGCAAACCGGGCAAACCGGGGACACCATGCGTAGGGCTGGTGCCATGTACCTCGGCCCGAGGAGACGCACTGGAGACCAGATGCGCTAAGCCGGCTTCATGGCACCTGGCTCGATGCCAACTCTACCCCGGCCAATACGAGGCGCTGCTATGTAACGCACCGGGCTATGCCTGCGCACCGGGGACACCGTGCGCCTCACGGCATAACAAGGTGCCTGCCCTGTCCACCTCTCTCCAAGGTAAGCACGGGGAGTTGGCTCAGATCTCCTACCTGACTTAGCCACACTCCCCGTGTGCCTCCTCCCCAATACATTTTTGGGGCTGCCTCTCGTCTCTGTTGCGCTGCCGTGCCAACTCCTTAAAATGCTGCCGCTCTGCTTTGGCTGCCTCCAGCTCTTCCCTGGGGCAGCGATATTCCCCAGCCTGTGCCCAGGGTACCTTGCCGTCCAGAATCTCCTCCCATGTCAAGGAGTCTTGATATTTCTGCCGCTGCCCGTTACCATGCTGCTTGGTCCTTGGTTGGTGGGTGATTCTGTAACGGTTGTCTGTGGTGGAAGAAGGTGAGGACAAATGCGCAGCATGGTAAGTGTTCATATTCTTTAATAGAACTCAGAACACTAAAATACAAAACAAACAAGAGAACGGAATGAAACCGAAACAGTTCTGTCTGGTACAGATACGAA